>NW_027361801.1:36270000-36665000 GCF_039654945.1 Dendrobates tinctorius | reverse complement strand
AGCACTGCTCCACTCCTTTTCTCACTCGGGTGACTAAGCTTCCTACTCAGCAAATCGCATTGGGGTGTATGTGAGCTGGAAGTCGCTTTTGCAATGTATGCCTATTTGCATTGTAGAAGTGACTTTTGGTAGACATATACTCCCGTTTGTAATCTGGCAAGTCAGAGTTTCAGTCACATTAATGAGAACAGGACTGACGTGGTGCAGTAAACTGGGAAAGATGGTGAATATATCTTAAGCAAATGTAGAGGGTAAAATATAATCTTTATTAAAGTAATTAAATTAAAATGGTAAATTTAAAATTATCTAGTGTAAGAAAGTGATTACTGCATGTGTTGGGGGACACTCTATTAGCAACGGGATGAAGGCACATGGGCACATTTTCTCCACAAAACAGTCTATTCGGGTTTATTTTACTAAGCGTAAACTGCCATGTTACACATTATACACATAGTCCATAGCACTTTCGAGTACACGGCTTAACTCGTAGTCACTAAACGCGCCGGACTTCTCACTTCGTCCCGTTACAGTGGGTGACTGCACGTTGAACAGTTCATTACATATATCAACGAAACATAATAACACCGACAGTCTGTTCCAATGGCAGATACTTTAATGCCATTATTATAACCCCCTTTCTGGAGTTACCTTCCTGGAGCTCCTGCTCCCCACACTGACCTCCGGTCAGTCCTGGTCACAGAGAACCTGCCGAACTGGGATCACCATCCCTGACAATGCCTTGCTCACCAGGCCACCTGACAGTTCCAGACCCTCATACGGATGATGCCAACTCAGTGCCATCACAGACTCTGCCAGTCCATGGTCTCACCCTGTGCTCTTCAGAAAGTCCATTTCCTCATGGGACCTGCAAACACATAGACCTTTCAGGACCTTATAACAACGACCATTCAGGTCCATATACTCTGACCATGTGACCCAAACCCTGGTCACATTATGTAGCTGTAACCACCCCCATAGATGGGCGGTGTGTGTGGTTAGTCAGTTCCACCCTGCTCTCTGACTAACCCTGTAAGCCCCTCTAGTAAACTAAACAAAACCTTTATGGAACTATAAGTCCCAGAACAATAACATTTCGGGCTTAAAGCACAGACTCCCTCTGCAACAAATACTGGCCCTTTACAATAATGCCGGTCACTGTCTCACCATCACAGTTACGCCTCCATGTGTATCCTGAGGAGCACATACAGTGCCCCCTAGGTGTAACAGGGGTCATTGCCTCACACTAGCAACAACAGAAGTTTTGGGTATTAAAAACACATGGGACATGCACAAGAATGAACAGGTCAGTAAGACAATGTTCACACCACCAAAAGACAGACACAGAAAAAACACACAGTATGACAAACGTGCATGAATACTCTGTTGTAAAATATATGTAACAATAAGCAGCAAGTGCTGGTAAAAGATGATAACGAAAACAGGGTATTAAGATGATACATTTTTTTGCAAAAAATGTATACCAAGCCACTCCACCACGTCACGGTATACCCTTCTCCGAGCAGTCCTATCTAATGTATTTAAACCTGATCATGTGAATAATACCTACATGAGCAAGATTCACAAAGGCGCTGCCCGGTATGGGCACACTGGACAAAATGGCTCTTCATGTGCAAGTCCCACAAGAGAGAGGCGGGGATCTTCCAAAGCTTGCATGAGCAAGAAATTAATAAATTAAAAACACATGGGACATGTACAAGAATGAACAGGTCAGTAAGACACTGTTCACACCACCCAAAGACTGAGACACAGAAAAAACACACAGTATGACAAACGTGAATGAATATTCTGTTGTAAAATATATGTAACAATAAGCAGCAAGTGCTGCTCATGCAAGCTTTGGGAGATCCCCGCCTCTCTCTTGTGGGACTTGCACATGAAGAGCCATTTTGCCCAGCGAGCTCAGAAGGGAGTGCCATTTGACTTTTTCAATGCAAAATAGGCTGGAATTCAGATCGGACGCAATGTCACGTTTGGAGAGCCCCTGATGTGCCTAAACAGTGGAAATCCCCCACAAGTGACACCATTTTGGAAACTAGACCCCCCAAGGAGCTTATCTAGATATGTGGTGTGAACTTTGAACCCACAAGGGCTTCACAGAAGTTTCTAACGCACAGCTGTACAATTAAAAAATCATATTTTTTCCAAAAAAATGATCTTTTCACCCCCAATTTTTATTTTCCCAAGGGTAACAGGACCCCAAAAGTCATTGTGCAATTTGTCCTTAGTATACTGATACCCCATAGGTGGGGGTAAACCACTATTTGGGCACATGGCAGAGCTCGGAAGGGAAGAAGCGCCATTTGATTTTTTTGGCTGGAATTGAGATTGGACGCCATATCGCGCTTGGAAAGCCCCTGATGTGCCAAAACAGTGGAAACCCCCCACAAATGATACCATTTTGGAAACTAGACCCCCGAAGGAACTTATCTAGATGTGTGGTGAGAACTTTGAACCCCCAAGGGCTTCACAGAAGTTTATAACGTACAGTCGTACAATTAAAAAATCATATTTTTTCCACAAAAATGATCTTTTCACCCTCAATTTTTATTTTTCCAAGGGTAACATGACCCCAAAACTTATTGTGAAATTTGTCCTGAGTACGCTGATACCCCATATGTGGAGGTAAACCACTATTTAGGCGCATGGCACAGCTCGGAAGGGAAGCAGCGCCATTTGACTTTTATGGCTGGAATTGAGATTGGACACCATGTCGCGTTTGGAAAGCCCCTGATGTGCCAAAACAGTGGAAACCCCCTACAAGTGACACCATTTTGGAAACTAGATCCCCCAAGGAACTTATCTAGATGTGTAGTGAGCACTTTGAACCCCCAAGGGCTTCACAGAAGTTTATAATGCAGAGCCATGAAAATTAAAAAAATCATATTTTTTCCACAAACAGGATCTTTCAGTCCCCAATTTTTTTATTTTCCCAAGGGTAACAGGAGAAATGGACCCCAAAGTTTGTTGTCCAATTTGTCCTGAGTACACCGATACCCCATATGAGGGAGAAAACTACTGTATGGGCACACGTCGGGGCTTGGAAGGGAAGTAGTGACGTTTTAGAATGCAGATCTTGATGGAATGGTCAGGTGTTATGTTGCATTTGGAGAGCCTCTGATGTGCCCAAAACCCCCACAAATGACTGCATTTTGGAAACTAGGCCCTCCAAGGAACTTATCTAGATTTGTGTTGAGCACTTTGAATCCCCCAGTGCTTCACAGAAGTTTATAACGCCCGGGCGTGAAAAGAACAAAATCATATTTTTTTTCCACAAAAATGATATTTTTGCCCCCAATTTTTTTATTTTCCTAAGGGTCACAGGAGAAATTGGACCCCAAAAGTTGTTGTTCAATTTGTCCTGAGTAGGCTCATATCCCATATGTGGGGGTAAACCACTGTTTGGGCACATGACAGAGCTTGGAAGGGAAGGAGCACCATTTGACTTTTTCAATGCAGAATTGGCTGGGATTGAGATCAGACACCATGTTGCATTTGGAGAGCATCTTATGTGCCTAAACAGTGGCAAGCCCCCAATTCTAACTCCAATCCTAACCACAACACACCCCTAACCCTAATCTCAGCCCTAACCCTAGCCTTAGCCCTAGCACTAGCCCTTACCCTAGCCCTAACCCTAAGCCTAATGGGAAAATGGAAATAAATACATTTGTTTAATTTTATTATATTTCCCTAACTAAGGGGGTGATAACGGGGGGTTTGATTTACTATTTTTAGCATGTTTTTATGTTTGGCAGCTGTCATACGCTAAAAGACGCTTTTTATTGTAAAAATAGTTCTTGCATCACCACATTTTGAGAGCTATAATTTTTCCATATTTTGACCCACCAAGTCATGTGCAGTCTTATTTTTTGCGGGACAAGTTGACGTTTTTATTGGTACCATGTTCGGGCATGTGACATTTTTTTGATCGCTTTTTATTCCGATTTTTGGGACGCAGAATGAGCAAAAACCAGCATTTCATGAATTTCTTTTGGGGGGGTGCGTTTACACCGTTCCGCGTGTGGTAAAATTGATAAAGCGGTTTTATTCTTCGGGTCAGTGTGATTACAGCGATACCTCATTTATGTCGCTTTTTTATGTTTTGCGCTTTTATGCAATGAAAACAATTTTATATAAAAAACAATTATTTTTGCATTGCTTTATTCTGCGAGCTATAACTTTTTTATTTTTTCACTGATGATGCTGTATTGCAGCTCGTTTTTTGCGGGACAAGATGTCGTTTTCAGAGGTACCATGGTTATTTATATCCGTCTTTTTAATCGCGCGTTATTGCATTATTATTAATGGGACAGTTTTATAGGGCGGGTCGTTATGGACGCGGTGATACTAAATATGTGTACTTTTATTGTTTTTTTTTATTTCCAAAAATGAATTAATTAGGGAATATTTTTTTTATTTATTTAGCGATTTTTTATAAATTATTTTTACACTTTTTTTTTACTTTGTTACATTGTCCCAGGGGAAACATCTCTGTTATGTGTCAGATCGTCACACAGTGCTGTGACAGATCAGTGATCTGACAGGCTCTGCACAAGGCTTCCTCATGCCTGAACTCTGCAGGCACTGAGTAAGCCACCTCCCTGCAGGACTCCGGATATAATATGGCCGTGGAGTCTGCGCTGGGGGTCTCCGTGTAGCACGGAGGGAGCCCCCTCCCTGTCGATGCTTCTCTAAACCCCCGGTACACTGCGATCATGTTTGATCGCTGTGTGCCAGGGGTTAACGTGCCGCAGGCGGTCCATGGCCACCCCTGACACATAGTGACACAGCTGACACCAGCCGCGATTAGCTGCGCCCCCCGCGAGCGCTGCTGATCGCGATGACGTACTATCCCATCCCCGGTCATAGTTGCCCAGGTCCCGTGGACGGGATAGTACATCAGATGTCAGGAAGGGGTTAATCACTATGCCCACTATGCCCAAAACACCAAAACAAAAACCAAGTCCGATCAATGAAGCAACAAACAAAGCAAGATTAAAGCTTCATCAATATATAATTGTTTATGCAAATATACAAAAGGATGTATGCATAGGTATGAGTAAAATCACAAACAGCATGTATATTGACCCCTGCATGAAAAATCAATATCGATATTGGCAGGTCAAAAAATAATTTAACTATGGAACAATTTCAACCATTCTATTGGCGGTGGATTCCTTAGTTCTGATAAAGCCCAAAGGTAGTCTTTGTTCCTATATTTCAATCTTCCAACGCATTAACTCTCGTTAATTCATCAGGGGAGTCAGGGAATTATTGTGGATTATTCTGCCACCTTTGGATTACATATATCACGCAGTAACAGCTGCTATGATGACCCTGAACGACCCTGTTTAAATGGTCACCGCTGCAGTATTAAGTGTGACTTCAGCATTTGATGTCATATAAGGGTTGGGGGCTGAATACCAGGACTCAGACGCACATCTGGTGAATTGAACGCAAAGGGCTGGCAGTAGCAAGCATGTGTAACTTCTGGCATGCGAAACAGCGGGCAAATCACAGGATGTGACGGCGGTGACCTAAGGGGAATTACCAGAGAGCTTTAAAGGTATCTTACAGCTAACTGATAAGGCAGGCAAATAAAGCCTGAGCTAAATAGATGGTGGATTTATCCATTGAATAACACTATGTAGATTCCATCTGATGGGGAACAAGCACCACCATGTTGAAATGGCTATCTATAATGGGCTAAACCATTCCGTACACAAAAAATGTGCAGGAATTTTTCCTTAGTCAATTAAATAAAAAGGAATAACTGGAAGAAAACTGACAGATCTAAGATTTATTGATACATGAGGATGTTATAGACAGATCAGTGAGCAAATCAGAATGGATAGAATAGAGGAGATGTTACCTAAGTACGTAATGAAAATGTGTAAAAGTCCTATTATAGTCCTAAAATGAGCCTCTCTCAAGATATAAACGTACCTAAAAGTGGAGGTTGGCACTAGAAATGAGCAAACCTTTCAAAGTTTGGTTCAGTTCGACAAAAGTCCGATATTTGCCAAACAGTTTGTCTAACGTACCCGAGCACATGTGACAGACGTGACAGTCTGGAGACGCCGTGTAGAACGATCTGCTGCATGCAACATGCTTCAGCATGATCGGTTTGGCAGTGGGTTAGTAATGGTGTGGGGTGGCATTTGTTTGGAGGGCCCCACAGCCTCCATGTGCTCGCCAGAGGAAGCCTAACTGCCATTAGGTACCGATGTGAGATCATCAGACCCCTTGTGAGACCATATACTGGTGCAGTTGGCCCTGGGTTCCTCCTAATGCAGGACAATGCTAGACCTCATGAGGCTGGAGTGTGTCAGCAGTTCCTGCAAGATGAAGGCATTGAAGCTATGGACTGGCCCGCCCATTCCCTAGACATGAATTTGATTGAGCACATCTGGGACATCATGTCTCGCTCCATCCACCAATGTCACGTTGTACCACAGACTGTCCAGGAGTTGGCGGAGGTCTGGGAGGAGATCCCTCAGGAGACCATCCACCATCTCATCAGGAGCATCCCCAGGCATTGTACAATAGGGAGGTCATACGGGCATTTGGAGGCCACACACAATACTCAAGCCTCATTTTGACTTGTTTTAAGGACATTACATTCCACTTTAATTTTGTGTGTGACTTCAAATCCAGGTCTCCATTGGTTAATAAATTTGCTTTCCATTGAAGATTTTTTGCGTGATTTTGTTGTCAGCACATTCAACTTTGTAAAGAACAAAGTATTCAATGAGAATATTTCATTCATTCAGATCTAGGATGTGTTATTTGAGTTTTCCCTTTATTTTTTGAGTAGTGTAATTGTGCAGCACAGATAGGGCTTAGAACCAGCATTTGTAGCTGAAAAATTTATCAGAAACAGGTGGTTGAGTGACAAGTGTAGGCCTGCTGCTCTGAGAGCCCAGCTAAATTCAGGCAACACAAGTAAAGGATATCCAACTTAAAGTTCAAACATATCCAAAAATTAGGGGCGAAAACAGAAAGGCTGGCATTAATTCACCCACAACATAAATTTGATAATAGCAGAGCAGCAGTCAGCCATGGGCTGTACATGAGTTATCAGGGTCTGGGCAAGTATTTAGAGCTTTGAAGTTTAAGTTTCAATTAAGACAAGGTGGGTGAGGGCCTGGTGTAAGCCTCCTGTGTTGGGAGCCCTGATACCTCATGCAAAAGCTCAAACTGCTTTTCTGCTCAGTCAAACGCAGGTGGCACAAATATCAGCTTTGAAGGCTACTATCGTTAGAAACATTTAAGGATAGTAACATGGGTAGTTGATTAAAAGTAAGTGCAGGCTGGCCTACTCAACTTCCTTTCTTTTGCAGCCGCACAGCGGAACACCTTGTAGATGAGGCTCAGAAAGAGCATATGCTCCAGTGGATGGCAAGCGCTGCATCACATGGCATCACATCTTCTTCCTCCACCATAACATCACACACAGTGCAATTCTCAGTAGTGGCACTCCAATCACCCATGTTTCCCCTACATCATACATTTTTAAATGCCCAACTGACTACGGGGAACCTCAGATGGGCCATTCTGCAGATCTGTTCACACATTCTATTCCATGGGCATCAGAGGTCTTCTCAGAAGAATCACAGAATGCAGAGGAGAAAAGCATCTGCCCCAATGCTTAAAGTTTTTTCATGTTGGATCCATGGCCAGATGAAGTAGGATCAGAGCAGAATCCAGATTCTCATCACCAGACATTAACCACCAAGGGTGGAGGTGATTCTGATGAGACTGCGATAACAGAGGCACACCTGGACTGTACTGTGATGTCAGGGCAGGAAAGAAGGAGGGTGATTATCAGGGTGAGGAGTGTGAGAAAAAAGAGGATAGCGATGAGGTTGTAGATCCCACTTGGTGTGAATCCAGAGGTACACAGCTGATTAGCTCAGCAGAGGAAATGGAGGAGGAGGAAGATACGGAGGTTAAGTTGCGGCTTCCCACACAGACACAAAGTGATGCATCCACCACAAGCACTGCATCCTCAGCCCCAATTCTACCTGTGGTCAGCATGGGTTGTGAGAGTGCATTTCACACAGGCGGCAAGGGTTGCCTAGCCTGAACATTTTTTAGACTTCAAAGGATGAGCCAACACACATTATCTGTTAAATTTGCCAAAAAAATCCAGAAGAGGCAAAAATTGCAATAATTTGACAACTATATGGATGACCCAGGACATGCACTATCAACATGCCTTAGTGTGGAAGCCTCACTGCATTAACCTCATCTGCTGCTATTTCCTCCTCCAACACCATTCCAAGTCTTCTCACACAGGTCACCGGTCGCAGAAACTACAATTGTTTACCCACCACAGTCGGGGAGAGTAAGAGCCAGTCAGTTGTTACGAAGTGTATTTGACTGCCTCTTTTGTGTCACCTAGCACAACACATCTTTTTCAATCCACCATAACATCTCCACCTGCACCTCACCCACAGTCCAGCAGTTTGTCCTGTTCTCTGAACTCTGCCCTCTCTCAGCACAGCAGCCAGCCCTCGGTCCTGCAGTTGTGGTCACATAAAAGAATGTTTCCTTCTACACATGGCAAAGCTAAGAATTTGAACTCCACTATCTCCAATCTGTTTGCCACGGAAATGCTGCCTTTCCGCCTTGTGGATACAGTCAGCTTCAGTCGCCCAATACCAGTTACCCAGTCGCCATTACTTCTCTAAGAAAGCTGCATGTGCGCTACATCAGCATTTCACCTACAATGTCACCTGTTTCCTGAAAAAACATGGAATCCTCAAGGAATGCATGATAAACCTCTGTACTTAACAAAAAAAACACAAGAATTGAGCTTGGTATGAGTTGGTATACATGCAGCACAAAAAAGCATGTTCACATTGACCATAAAACATACGAAACCTACAAGAGACAAAATGAGCAAAAACCCTGCTATAAGTAAAAAACAAAAGTGCATTTAAATAGCACATAGTGATTAGTAATACTGTTTTTGATCAAAAATAGCATAAAAGTCATCCCACCGTTGACAAGGTGACACTGATATGGACGGTCCTACACTGTCTAATATCGCTTTTATTTTTTTTCTCTGTATTTAGTAGTTCATCGATCGCTTGTGCCTCCTTCACCTACTCTAGGGCCTACACTTGTGCCCTCAACTTCTCCCTTAATCAGACACACATTCCAACAGTACAGATAGAATTTCCCCCACCACAGTACTGTGCATCTATGACTCACCGCAAACAAGCAGTGTTTAAATTAATATGTCTTGGAGATTGCAGTCACACTGCTCAAGAGTTGTGGACAGGTATCCAGGCTAAGTTAGAGCAATGACTATTTCCAGTATACCTGAATCCAAGGAAATGCACAACAGTGCAAACCTAGTGATGGCCCTTTGCAGTGGCAACATCATACACGTGCCTTGCATGGCTCTTGTCCTCATCCTGATTGTACAGCAATGTCTCCGCCAATATCCCAGCCTGGATGTGCTGCTGCAGAAAGCACAGTCTCAGTGTGCTCACTTCCGATGATCACACTCCGCATGTCATCGACTTTCATTGCTACAGAGGTCTTTCAGCCTATCGGTTAACCATTTGATTAGTGATGTTCTGACACGGTGTAATTCCACTCTGCATATGTTGCAGCGGCTGTAGCTGCAGCAACGAGCCTTGTTGCAGTTTGTCCTTTTGCATTGCCTGGGCCAATGCAGTCTGGATGTGGTGCAAATCTCACTTGTGGAGTGGGCACAGGAGAAGGACCTCTGCTCCCTTCTGCACAGTTTTGAAATGGCTACTAAGATGGATAGCGCTAATGATGCCATCTTCAGCATCACTATTCTGCTCATCTACATGCTGGAGCACACGCGGAATAGTCTGCGTGAGGGCGTGATGGTCCCAGAAGAAATGTTGTTAGCAGAGGAGGATGCGGAAGGGATAACAATATCTTAAATTTCCAGATTGTTGATGCACAGGCGGGTGCCATGAGAGGGTTGCTTATAACGATCAAGGGGGGCTCATGGTATCAGACAAACTGTAAGTGAGCCAAGAGACAAATGGAGGATTATGAGGTGATGGACGTGCAACAGTCAGGAGATGAAAAGGATAATGATACACACTCTGTTGTCATTGGTTGGTTTGGATGGCAGGAGGGGACAGAGGAAGCAACCTTCAGAGTTACCCCGCCATCAACACATAATGAACTTGGACCTCATGGAAGCGACTGACAAATGAGTGCCTTCTTGCTGCACTATCTTCAACAAGATGCCCGTATTCTTAGGGTTTGAAATAACACTGATGACTTGGTTGCCACTCTGTTAGATCCGCGTAAATTTTGCCAAATGCTTCCACCCTGGAAAAGGATGTGCACATGCTGGAATATCGAAACACGCTTGTAGACAATGTTAAGAGTGGGTTTCCCCAAGACAGCAGTGAGGCATAAGCAATTTCTGTGAGTCGTTTAACACATTTTTTAGACCAGCCCGTGCACCAGCAGAACAGAATACAAGTCTGACATGTGGTGAATGACTGTAGAAAAGAGTGAAAGAGTATCTGGAGCACAATATTAATGCCATAAGGGGTGGTTTGGACCTTTTTACATTTTAGTCTTCAAAAATGGAAGAATGGACTGAGCTCACCTGTCACACTTATGGTGTAGTGCCTACTGTGTGTGTTGCGGAACACTCGCTTGGCAGCGGATTAACGTAGTCAGACATGGTTTTTCACACAATACAGTCCATACGGTTTATTTAAATGTCATAAACTGCACCGTAAGCCAGGTTGCACATCACCAGCTTACACATAGTCCATTACTTCATCACGTATGGCTTTACAAAGCATTCGCTAGTCACACCTCACTTTCTCCAGTCACAAGGTGACCGCACAGTTCAGTAACTGAAAGTTGTCAGTGCACATAGTTCTTTCCCCATACCTGGGGTTACCTCTCAGGAGCTCCTGCTACACAGGCTGACTCCTTGTCAGTCTAAGGTCCTCAAAAGGATGGCATCTTTCTCAATATAGGGCCATCCCAGGTTCTGCACACACATGTGGCCTGTCTGGGTGCTATTCAGGATGTTCATCCTATACCCAGGCCACCAGGTCCAAGGTCTCACTGTGTGCTCTTCAGGAAGTTCATCCCCACCCGGGACCTTCCAACACAGACCTTCCAGGACCTAGCACTCTGAACTATTCAGGTCCATACACTCTGACCATGTGACCAGACCTCAGTCACATTATATGGTTGTAACCACCCCCATGGATGGGCGGTGCATGTGTGGTTAGTCAATTCCCGCACAGCTTTCTGACTAACCCTATAAGCCCCCTTATAAGTAATACACAACAAACACTTGTGGAACTATAAGTCCCAGCATAACCATATCATTTCGGGTTTACAGCGCAGAGAAGCTCTGTGACACATACCGACCATATACAGTAATGCCAGTCCCAAATTCACCATCATAATTATGCCTCCAAGCACATCCTGAAGCACACACACTGCACCTCTAGCTGTAACATCAGTCACTGCGTCACATACCCTCCCCTCTGTTCAAACTTGTGGGGTTGAACACTTGTCATAAACCAGGGATCTCAAGACCAGTCATACATGTTACCTTGCCCTACCAGTTGAGAGGGCCCTCTCAGCCGTCTTCGAGCGTCCGTTCCCGAGATGTAGTCCACCATTGTCATTTTGTTAAACTTTCCCCGCCCCCAGCAGTCCATAGGTAGGCCTTGATCTTTGTCCCTCAAGTCACAGTTCGTCTGTGTCACCAGACCCTTTTTAGTCACCCGACTCTTCTTTCCATGGCTGGCTCCCCCGGTTGGTGCGGTCATAAGTCCCATTTACAGTCGAGCCCACTGTCTGGTCTGAATCTGACCCATCTAGTACATCACAGGGGCTACTATCCAGGTTTCTCAGTCTCATACTGAGAGTAGAACTGCCACTTGCAGATTCTCGATGTTCTTGTCTTGCTGAAAGTCTTCGGCTGCCATTTCATTATTTCGAGGGTCCCTTCTGGTCCTTATACCTTGGGTTGAAGGCGGCTGTCATCTCATGTTCTGCCTTTGTTTATTAATCTGCAGTCGGTCTAGTCTTAGCTGCTCTATCTCCCTCAGGTACATTACCCGATATTCCAGGAGCATTCAGATGTTCCTAAGGCTTTCCACGGAGCCAACAACAATGATTGGAACCATGCCATCTTCACCAGCTACCTGGACTTCACCATCAGGTGGGATCCTCACTTTCGCCACATCAGATCTATTCATAAGCTCTTGCATCACTTTTCCAAGCCTTCCAGTGACTTTCCCCACCAGATGCCTGGGTACCGGAATTAAGTCTTCCACAAAGCCCAGCCATTTTTTAGCTTCCCTCGCAAGCTCCAGATGTCGAGTGACTTTCATATTACTCAACATAATCATCTGTTTCGTGCAGAAACATTGTAGATGCATATCCCTCAGGACAGCCACCCCCTTCACTATGTCTTCCCTGGTCGACAAGATGTTCAACTGCTGAGTCTCAGGCACCCAGTGCACCCTACATGCTTCGACCACCTTTTTAAAGACCTCATGCACACCTTCACTGGTACAGGCTTCTTGCACCTTTTTGGGTACCTCTATCACGCACTTGAAGAGCGAGGGCTCACTCTCTTCATGGATGGAAGGCTCCCACTTTGCCATGGACTTTTCCATCAAGACCTCTACTACGACCTGGTGATTGTCTTGTTCCGTTCTCAGCGCACACTCTTCCTTAGTTTTACACTCTTCAGGCCCCCTTGCAAAGATGGGCATTTGTAGCTCCTCCTTGTTATCCCACGGACACGGCCGCTGTAAGTCTTCGACCACCAGCATCCCCTCTTGCAGTAGACCTCTTAAGACTTCTCTGTGTATTTCCACATATTCCCTTAGGTCCTCTTTGCCATGTTGACAGGTGACCTCTGAACTTCGAGACTTCCTTCACCTGCTCATCCACTCTGTGCTCATCAATCTGTCTCAGGGCCTTCTCTTGTTCGACATGCTCTTTTTTGTCTTTACTTCGGCCTGTAAAACTGCTACCTTCAAACTCTCCGTCGCCAGCTGTTGACAGACCTCCTAGTGCTCTTTGTCCAAGCTTTGGAGATGTGCTTCTGGAGCACCCCACAGGGCCTTAGGTTACTCGGTACCTGGCTGGTTTGATCTTAAAGGGGATGTCACGACAGCAGTGACCCAGTCCGTGGCCCTGGGCATCCAGTAAAATTAATAAATGATGATGATAGGATAAATAAAAGATGATGATGGGGTAGTTTGTTAGGGATTTAGTCATGACGCCACCCGTGGTATTTGGCAAGGGTAGCTGACACTGCGATGCAGATCCTCTGGGATGGTGTTAGGGCAGCATAGATGGTTAAGCTCTCCATAGGTAGAGCTGTGTCCCAGGGCAGTTAGGATGTTATAAGTCAAGATGGTGGCTGTTGTGGTGAGTGCAATGCAGGGCATGTGAGACGTAAAATGACATAGATGACACAGCAGGGTGCAGTTTCCCTTATTTTCCTCATGGTTCCTTGTGCACAAATGCCTGCTTAGTGCCGTGTTCTCCAGGTGAGGGATCCAGCGAACTCCCAGATAGTTCTGGATACACCCTTCCAAGACTTCCTTCTGTGTATATCTCTCCTGGCCATCTCACAGTGCTGGTTTCTGCCCTCCTGCCCAGCACCTTCACAATCAGTGTCCCTAAGCCGGCAGCCTCAGATCCTGTTGGGCGACGTTCTCTTGGTCCCCTTGATCCAATATGGCTGCCTTTTTAGTGAATGACTGTGGATGTGGCTGAGGTGTGTACAGTTACCCCAGCCTCTGACTTGCTAGCTGATTCCTATAGTTCTCCACTAGTCTTAGGGGCTGGCTCCCCCACTGCGACCTTGTCCTTCCACTTCTAGATAAGGGCCCGAAGGGTGGCTTCCGCACTTCCCCGTGCCCCAAGGACCCCTTCTCTCCTCCCAGGAGCTTCCTTCAGGCTCCCCTCACAACTCTCTCTCCAGCTATTCCTGCTACAGTCCTTCTCCTTCTTTGTCTACTCATGTTCTCACTAATTCTCCTCAGACTCTGTCAGCCCTCACTCCTTCTCTCACTTCCCTCTGACTGACTGACTCTTTCCAGAACAATCTTCTTAGTTCAGCACTAACTCCTCCCACCAACTGTCACGCCTTTAAGCTCTGCCCCTTCTCTACCTTCCCCACTCATTCCCCAACACACTTTCCTAGCCAGCCTGGGATGAGGCCATCCTCCCTAAGGGTACACCCAGATGCCCTGACTGAACTGGGGTGTGTTGGGTGCGAGTGTTAGAGTCCTGGGTAGTTCTCCCTCCTTACGTGAGAGTGGGATACCACACCTCTGGATGAGGTGCAGTACCTCTGTGGTGACTGGACCCTCAGGGACGCCACATCTCTACCTGGTGGAAACTGTCAGCCCGCTCTTTCTACATGCCTATTTCCTTTGTCAGCTTGTCGATTTGTTCCTCTAGTTGACGTGTGACAGCGATCGAATTGGACAGCTTCTCCGGCAGCCCTTCTATGTTGTCTTGGAGCTGTTCTCCACCTGCTATTTTAGCTGTTGAAACCCTACCCCCATCCTGGGTCACTTTTATGTTTCTCACGTCCTTGACTACCTCATGCCAGTCTCTAATTCACCATCATAATTATGCCTCCAAGCGCATCTTGAAGCACACACACAGTGCCCCCTAGCTGTAACAGGGGTCACTGCGTCAAACACTTTAGAGGTTTTGTCATGCCTGGCAGCCAGCTTTCTCTCAGAATTTGTCTTCAGTGCTGCTGGTAGTGGTGTCCTGATTGATAAGCACATCTGGCTGTACGCTGAAAGTGTATACCACCTACCTTTCATCAAAGTGAACAAATCAAGGACCACCAATGTCTTTTGCATCCCTGGTGCACGGACTAGGTGATGGTGTTGTTTTTAGTGTAATTTATTGATCTCGCGTTATTGCAGTCTGTGTCATCTTTGTGGTTTCTTCTGTGCCTAATAATTGATGGTGATGTTGCAAATAATTTTTGAAATTTGGAGACTCCAAGTTGGGTCTCCATCTGGTGTGTTGCCTGTAGTGGAAGGTGTGTCAGAGGCTTATTATAATTGTTTCTACTCTGTGGAGTTGTATGCTACTTTATTGGTGTGTGACAATTATTTCTTGAAATGTGGAGACTCCAAGTTGGGTCTCCATCAGGTGGGCTTCCTGTTGTGGAAGGTGTGTCAGAGGCTGATTATACTGTTTCTAATTTGTGCAAATTAATGCCACTTTAGTGGTATGTGACAATTTTTTCAAAATGTGGAGACTCAAAGTTGTGTCTCCATCTGGTGGGTTGCCTATAGTGGAGGGTGTGTCAGAGGCCTATTATACTGTTTCTACTCTGTGGAAATTGATGCCACTTTAGTGCTGTGTGACAATTATTTTTTTGAAATGTGGAGACCCAAATTTGAGTCTTCTTCTGGTGGGTTGCCTGTAGTAGAAGGTGTGTCAGAGGCCTATTTTACTGTTTCTAGTCTGTGCAAATTGATGACACTTTAGTGCGGTGTGACAATTATGTTTTTTTGAAACGTGCAGACTCAAAGTTGGGTCTCCATCTGGTGGGTTGCCTGTGTAAGTAGGGCTCATAGAAAGGCAGGTTTACACTCACTTTCAGTCAGCTACCTGTGCTAGTTTCCTTACATTTTTCTGCCAATAGTACTGTATGAAACTGACGTTTGTGCCATCTGAGTGTGGCTGGAATAAAAAAAAATGGAGGTGTTGCATGAGGTATCAGGTCTCCCAGCTAAGAAGGCTTACACCACTCTCTTAAACCACCAGGTCCTCACTGAAACTTCAAATCCAAGCTGTAAATGCTGGCTCAGACCTTGTTTCATGCATGACCCATGCCTGACTGCTCCGTCATTATAAAATTTATACTGTGCGTCAATTGATGCCACTTTTCATGGTATGTAACCCTAATTTGAGTTTTTTTTTGCAGCTTTTTGCCCCAGTAAAGGTGTTGTCTACGCGATCTATTTTGCCATTCATTGAATTCAATGAGGTTAGGATGCATTTGATGAACTGTTGAACATCGGTCTGTTTGGCAAATACAACATGAACCTTGAAAGGTTTGGTCAACTCTTATGGAGACCCAACTTGAAGACTCCACATTTCCAAAAAATATTGTCACACATCACGAAAGTGGCATCAATTTCCCCAGAGCTGAAATAATATAATGAGCCTTTGACACTCCTTCCACTACAGGCAACCCATTTGGTTATATCATCTGCAGCACTAGCAACAGCTGCTCACATAGCATACACTGATGAGCACCCCATTGAGTTAAATGCCCTATACAATCCGAAACACTGTATGTCTATATTTTACTGGCGTTCTTGGTGCAACACTGCTGAGATCTGAGGATAATAACATATCCTAAGTGGTACCTTCTGAATACATTCCTGTCCTTTGTTCAACTATGTTTAGTCTGAGTGGGGTTTCCATATTGTCAAAAATGTACCACTAACATGAAATACAATGTCACAAAAAAGTGTCAGAATTAATGGGATACATTGAATCATTCCAGATTTACCTCATAAAGTGACGGGTGTCAGATTTTAAAAATGAAGCTCAGTCTTTATGAAGTTAAGGTATAATCTAGAATATGGATATACTCATTGCCGGAAAAAATTCAAGCAGGGCAAACTTAAATAAACTGTACATTAAGATACAATTTGTTTACTAACATGAATTGGATTAACATTGCCAAAAAACCAAATCTTTAAAAATGTGTTTCAATGACAACAAAATTGCTATTTAGCCCTATTTCGCTTCATTTTGACAGTGGAGGATAAATAACTAACCTGTCTCTGCACAATATTTTAATATGTTATTTTTATAGTGAAATGCTACTATTTAGTTGGCAAAATGCCAACACAGCAAGTTTTCGTTCAAATACATTAAATGTTTGGTACACTGTTGAACTTGGTACACTGTATATTTTTACCATGTTCTATTAATTTATTCCCATATTAAAACACTAGTGAACAAGTGGGAAGCATTAGCCAATCACTTTTATCTCTTATTGCAGTAGGCTTCCTATCACTACCATGATGTGCAGTGGTAATTTTGCATTAATCCCAACCAAAAGACACAATAGTTTGGTTACAGAAACAAAAAAGCATAGCAGGTTCCCCAAATGGTCCACCGTCAACACTAACTTGTTAATAACACAAGAAATTCAAGCATAGTGATACAATTCCTAAATAAACTCATTCCAGATCATAGCTTTAAAGCCTAGATTAACACCACAAAAAGAAGCTTAGCCGATACCACAAATAAATTAAGAGGGAGATAGATACTATCAATAGTTAAGAAAAAATAAAGAAAGTAGAGAAATACTAAACCAAATATAGAATAAAAACAATGAATAGATTCCCTGAAGTAAATAAGTAGGAGTAATACTTGTAAAATCACAGGGTTTTTGGCCAACAATATTTTGATCAAAAGCCAACCCACCACAACAAGGTGTACCCAATCATGATTGTCCCTAACTTTAGTGAATCACCTTGCTATGTTCAAGTAGGACTCAAAATATAGAGGTGGCAGAGAAGTAATAATAATATTTATTTATATAGCGCCAACATTCCGCAACGCTTTACAGTTTAACAGTTTCAAAACAAAAGTCATAAGTAACAACGTTAACAATACAATAATCAAAGCAAAATAAGACGACCCTGCTCATGAGAGCTTACAATCTACAATGAGGTGAGGGAGATACAAAGTACAGGTGTGTATTTACAATGGTGTATCTACAATGATTGTCCAGCCATCTTGAGGGAGTGAGGGATGGATGGAGATAGTGATTGGGCTACACATGCACACTTACACATAGAATGACTTTGATTAGTGAACGTGATAGGCCGCTCTGAACAAATGTGTTTTGAGGGAGCACCTGAAGCTATGCAAATTTTGGATAGTCCTAATTTCTTGGGTTAGAGCATTCCAGAAGGTTGGCGCAGCATGGAAGAAGTCTTGAAGTTGGCAGTGGGACGTACGGATTAGTGCAGAGGTTAGTCAAAAGTCGCTTGCAGAGCGCAGTGGTTGGTTAGGCAGATAGACAGAAATGAGGGAGGAGATGTAGGGGGTGCTGCACTGTGGAGAGCTTTGTAGGTGAGAACAAGTACTTTGAATTGGATCCTATAATGAATGGGCAGCCAATGTAAGCACTGGTGAAGAGTGGACGTGTCTGAGTACCGATTAGCCAGATAGATGACCCTGGTTGCTGCATTAAGTATGGACTGTAGAGGGGATAGTCGAGTAATGGGGAGGCCAATTAATAGAGCGTTGCAGTAATCCAGGCGGGAGTGGATCAATGCTACAGTGAGGGTTTTTGTTGTTTCCATGGTGAGAAACGGGTGGATTTTAGAGATGTTCTTTAGGTGTAAGTGGCAAGAGCGGGCAAGAGATTGTATATGGGATGTGAAGGAGAGATTTGTGTCAGACATAACACCCAGACAGCGCACCTGCTGCCGGGGTGTTATTGTGGTGCCACTCACGGAGAGGTAAATGTCAGATTTAGGGAGGTTAGTAGATGGCGGGAGCAGAAGAAGTTCAGTTTTGGAGAGGTTGAGTTTCAGATAGAGAGTGGACATGATGTTGGAGACTGCGGACAGACAGTCACTGGCATTCTGTAGTACAGAGGGGGTAAGGTCAGGGAATGGCGTATATAGTTGTGTGTCATCAGCATAAAGATGGTACTGAAAGTCAAATCTGCTGATGGTCTGTCCAATTGGGCTGTGTAGAGAGTGAAGAGAAGGGGGCCAAGGACTGAGCCCTGAGGTACCCCGACAGCAAGAGGAAGAGGAGCCAGAGAACAAAACACTGAAGGAGCGGTCAGAAAGATAGGAAGAGAACCAGGAGAGAGCAGTGCCCTTAATGCCTAGTGACTGGAGCCTAGAGAGTGGGAGATGGTGGTCAACAGTGTCAAAAGCTGTAGTAGAGATGAACAAATATCTTCAGCTCCCTCCTTATTAGGCAAGCTATAGCGCTTACCGAACAAGCTACTGCTGGTACCCGGATACCTGGATCGTTCCTGCTGATCAGCTGTTCAGCGCCACAGCTGCATGTGTGGAGAGCCTAACAAACAAGAAACCAAGTACAAAGAAACTGTTACGCTAGTCACTTCTCACGGCCAAGTTGTGAGTCGGAGTAGTCAAGGAGTCCAAGGTCAGAAGCCAGGAAGGTATGTCATAAACAGAAGGAAGAAACTAAAGAGTAGTCAGGTAATGTTCAGAGGTCAGAGTACTGTGAGGTTAACAGATCAGAGCTGAAGGGGTTAAACAGGCGGATGGTCAGAACAAAGGTCAAAGTCAGGCAACAGATCAAGCAAACAGAACACAAGGCATAGGAGAGCACAGAACACAAACCTCACAATATGAATGTACATCTGGCAGTGAGTTGTCTGAGAGAAGCTGCTCAGTTAAGTAGGCATTGCAATAACCCGGGATAGTGTGAACACATGAGACAGCCGATGCCTCCCAGTCACTGATTGACTAGTCGAGCTGTCAATCAACACACTGACAGCTCAGCACGTCCCTGTACCACATTGGAAGGCAATGCTGTCCATCAAAGTACTGACAGCTTCAGCACACGCCCCTGTACCAGATTGGATGACCGAGCTGTCAGTAACTGCATCCCAGACACCCTGAGGGGTGGAACTGTGACAGAACTAAAGATAAACCAAAAAAGGGCCAGCTTTATTGTTAGTATAAGTGCAATTTTCATATTGTGGCCATTAACAGACAAAACCTGGAATGAAAGCAATAAATAGACACCCTGTAGTACCCTGTTAATGAGTAGTAAAACATGTAAAAAAAATGGTACTTAGTTAACACTATTTTCATTAAAAGACTTACCACCACAACAAGGCATATCTAATCAGGATGGTCCCTAACTCTAGTGATTCGCCTTGCTATGTGTCAATAGGCCTCAAACTAAACAGAGCAAGACTTGGGCATTACTGTGTATGGCACCTGCCTAAGAGAAGTTAAGGTGCACAGCCTGGCAGGGAGTGGCTCCATATCCCAAATGTACCAATCTTTTATGGCATCTGCCTGTGGAAAGCTAGGCAGATAAGTTACACAGCCCAAGGCTGAGCGGCCTCTGCCCCAAATGTCATCCAGAAAGATGACTGAGAAGTGAAGGGACTGAAGAAATGAACAGTAAGATTATTTAAAGGATTTTTTTTTCATAGTGCGTTTTTTATTCTCTGGGGTCCGGAGAGACTCCACACATAATAAGCACATTACTTTCATGTAAAATAACTTTTCTGCAAATCAAATTTCTTGGGAAAATTATATCAACAGGCAAATTTGAATTTTGCCTTATCCACTAATCTCTATTTAACACTATTTTACAAAGCACAAGAGTGAGTATTGTACAGGAAATATTAGATTTCCTGGTTAATATGTTCTAAATTTTGCATTCTGTTACTTTATTAATTATTTTACTAAAGGTCAAGTTCATTGCTAAAGGCAACACGAGTTCAGCAAAAGAGAAAACAACATTTGTAGTTTCTGCTGCTTCCCATCTGAAAAGTCACTTCATGACTAGTATTTTATAATACAAGGCTATAGTATAATGCCAAAGTGATGTCAAAACATGTAGCCGTCAAAATACACAACTTTTATTTGCTTCTTTAACCTATATTTTAGCGTTATTATGTTGATTGGTATTTTTCAGCCTTAGGTTAACTAGTTCTTAATATAAGTTTGACTTATTGAATTGTTTGCAGGCAGATATAATTGGAACCAATTCTGCATATTAATGTTATAGGTGCCCTCTACGTCGTATAACTGCTTTTTAAAAAATGTTTTCAAACAATAAGGGAACATCTTGTATAAAAGTACCTTCCATAATGCTAAATATTGTGTGGATGAAAAGCAACCATTTTTGCAACCATTCTTGAAATATTAACTCTTTTCTTTTGTTTACATTTCATTACCTAGGAAACTGACTATTGCTGCCGACCAGTTTGTAAGCGCCGCACTGCAGCTGACTGTTATTACTCTGTAAAAGTTTGCACCAACAATCCTAGCCAGTGCTTATAAGCTCAATAGAAAAAATGCTTGTGCCACTGAGCAAGTTCTGCTCTGTAGCAGGCACTAGTGGTTGGTGTCTAATTCAATTAACTTTAATCCCTTCACAACCCCCAAGACTGTTTTCACCTTCAAGACAAAGCCAAATTTTACAATCATGACTAGTGTCAATTTATGTGGTAATAAATCTGGAACATTTCAATGGATACCAATGATTCTGATATTTTTTCGTGAAATATTGTAACTCAGTATAGTGTTAAAATTTGTTTGATATGACTTCCATTTAATTGTGGAAAAAATAAGAAATTTGGTTACATTTGGTGACTTTTTTTGCTCTTAAACCATAAAGGCATATTACACAAAATAGTTAATAAATGACATTTACCATATGTCTACATTATACCAGTGCAATTTTTGAAACAATTTTTTTCTGTTAAGAAGTTACAAGGGTTAAAAGTTGACCAGCGATTTCTCATTTTTCCCAAAAATTTACAAAACCAATTATTTTAGCGGCCACATCACATTTGAAGAGATTTTGAGGGGCATATATGCCAAAAAATACCAAAAAGTAACCCTATTCTAAAAATTTCACCCTCAAGGTGCTCAAAGCCACATTCAAGATGGTTATTAACCCTTCAGGTGCTTCATAGGACTTGAAGCAATGTGGAAGGAATAAATTAACACTTATCTTTTCTTCACAAATTTTTTTTACGTTCTCAAGGGCAAGAGGAAAAAGTGGACCCCGAAATTTGTTGTGCAATTTATCCTGAGTAGACCGATACCCTATATCTTGGGAAAAACTACCATTTTGGTGCACAGCAGGGCTCTGAAGGGAAGGAACACAGTTTGACTTTTTGAATGCAAAATAGGCCAGAATCAAGAGACGTATGTGAATTTTGTAATATAGTGCCATACGTAAGTTGTGTAAATTGATAAGGTTGGCATTTGTGAATGGTGAAGAGTGCATCAGATTGGCAGGCATGAGTTGTGCAGCATGCATCAGGCTGGCATATGTGTGTAGTGCAGAGTGTAAAAGGTTGACATACATGAGTTGTGTAGAGTTCATCAGTTTGGAATATGTCAGTTCTGTAAAATGTATGAGGTTGGCATAATTGAGCTGTGTAGCGTGCATCAAGTTGGCATATATGAGTTGTGTAGAGTGCATTAGTTTGCCATACATGAGTTTTGCAGTATATATCAGGTTGCCACACATGAGTTGTGTAGTGTATGTCAAGTTGTCATATGTGAGTTGTGTAAGTCAGAAATTAATTTAGCAGTCCATGGATGTGTGGTACAGTTTGAAGCATTCATTTACACACGGACCAGGTTTGTCGGAGACAGGTGTGGCATTGATTAGTAGTGTTCTTTTGTATCCCCCTTGTGTAACAAACTTGGTACATCTTTTGTGACTTTCTTTTCTTTGGGGTTTTATGGACTTCACCGGGGAAATGTTGGCCTGGTACAATACAAGCACGTTCAGTTCCAGAAGCTTATTCCTGACTTTCAAAAATTTTAGCCTTGATCACTACCTCCTATAACTGAAGGTACATTCCAGTAAGTCCTGCACATCCTGATAGCACGTAAGGGATATACATTGTAATCTGCACAATATGAACAGCCAGCTTCTTTTACCATGCCTTTGCTTTTCTCATGGCACTCTATGGCTGGGGAACTTGATGAGAGAGTTCATCTCCTCACATGTTCTTGTTGTACCACAGAACAATCAGGTTTGGTAACCTGTGTAGAGGTACCGCATACAGTGGGGGTGCTGCCATCACCATGTATGGTGGTCAACAAAAGGACATCTCTTGTCCTTGTACTCGACCACTAGCATGTTGTCGCAAGATTGGCCTGTGAGCTCATCCTTTATGACCAGCTGCCCAAATAGTGTCTTAGCGAAGCCCTTCTTATTTTTGTGGACAGTACCACATGCTGTGTTAGCTCATTCTGAGAGTGACTTAAACAGTGGCATGCTTGTATAAAAGTTATCTAGTTAGATGTGATAACCTTGATTCATCAGTTGGTGCACCAAATTCCACACAATTTTCCCACTAACTCCCACGCCAGGGAAACATTCAAGGGTTTCAGTCCGTGTGTCCTGCCATTCAAAAATGCTAAACCTATGGGTGTACCCTGAGATACTTTCACACAGTTTGTAGAGTTTAATTTCATATCTAGCCCTCTTATTGGTCAGGTATTTTCAGAACTTGAGTATCCCTTGAAAAACATTAGGGACTCATTCACACAGATGTCCCTTTGGAGACTGTACACTTCTGCAAACTTGTTGCTGAATTGATGAAAGACCGGCCAAACCTTGAAAAGATGGTCAATGTTGGAGGTCATCTCAAGAATGACCCAGTGCATTATTATTGTAATGCAAACATTTTTGGAAGGCCTCAAATTGTTTGTGGGCCATAGCCATGCGGAACAATGGAGTGTTGCATAAAATATCCACATTCCAATATTGCCAAAGCTCTGGCTTTTTCACTAACCCCATGTGAAGGACAAATCCCCAAAATGTCATAATTTTTATTGTGTCTAGAGGGGTCCAGTTAGAAAATTATGAAGGGCAGTTTTGAGCAAAAAATTGCTGGGCTACAAATTTACCTCAGCCACCATGATGTTTACATAATTCTCAGAGAAAAAGACTTTGAAACAGACTATTTCTGTGAGGCCTGTGGTATCAAATTTGATTCCTGATTGCACCACAAAATCAGGACGCTGTGGCTGACAGTCTTTGGGAGGATAAGGTCCATACGGGGTCAGTAACAGTGGGCTCTGGTTCATTTTATGTCCTAGGGCAATTTGTGTGGCGGTTTGGTATCACTTGAAAAAGATGTAAAATAAAGGAATTTTGCATCCTCTACTCACTATCAATATCAGAAGCAAAGAAGGCGTATGCCTCCTCCTCTATGTACTGTGTGTCACACTGCAGCTCTGCAGGTAAATGCAAACTCCACAATATGGCAGCAGAGTGGAGGAAAACTGAAATACTGCACAGAGCAGACCGACAGCACTGCAGCCAGGCTACCACCAGGTGGCAGCAGAATAGTCAAGCCAGCTGGGTCGATACCAGAGAGTGCCAGAGAATATGGGAAGCAAGATGTGCCACAGTCCGCGCTGCTGAATCCACAAAATCACCTGGGATGCAAGATGTAGTAACAAAGTACTGCTTTATTCCTTCCTACGCGTTTCGGCGCCCTTCCTGGCACCTTCCTCAGGGATATTACACCAGCCATAGGAGCAGGGAATTTATAGCCCCTTCCATTAGCAATTATGGGTGTGTTCTGTTTACATATGATGTCATAATGGTCATCACTGGGGGAGGGGCCAGCATTTTTGGCACAATTTCACACAAATAACATAATAAAACAAGAAAATCCTTCAAAATACTTGCTAAAATGTACATAAAAATCCTACCAGTAAAATGATATAAAGACCTTCATAAAAATTGCAGCGGAAACATTGCCAAAGTATCCAGACTGTCAATGCAAAAACAAAAAAATTTTTTTTTTAAAAATATTATCTCCCGACTTTCAGGGTAGTAGAACCCATGTGTTTACTGGTTTCATTTTTTTCTCTTGTGACTTATGTTGAGCGCCACCGTTCTGCTGGTATCAGTGCCTTTGGAACATAGGTTCTATGAACTATTTTGTCACAAAACTATCCTGTTAAATATGTGATACTATGGTTTGTTAAAAAATTATTATAAAAAATTGCAATGAACAATTTTCTTTATTTTTGTTTTGTAGGAGGGAATCAAGGAGCGATGCCACTATTAAATAAAATGGATTATTTCTAAAATTAACTGCTTTTAAAAAACTTATTTTTATTTTCATTTTTATTTTTATTATTTATTATCAATAAAGAATTATCTAAAAATTACTATTATATAATCGTATTATTAAAAATGGCCTGAAGAAAGTATCTATCATCTTCCGTATAGTTATGGTCAATATTTTATATATTAATTGTGGTGGTGTCACCCATGAAATGTGTGTCTTTTGGTCTAGCACACCTGGGTTCAAGTCACAGGTCTCCATGCAGGCATAAATGACATAGTCTTTTGTAATATCAGGAAAAATTATAAATTGTTATGAGCTTATGCATATTAAATTAGGGAATTGTGAAATTCTAGATAGGATACCAACTTTGATATATATTTAAACAAAATAAATGTGTCATTAGGTGTATGTGAGACATTAAGTGTTTAGATATACCCGTGCGATCAAAAAAGTAGTCAGATGAAAAAATAAATAAAATGAAAAAAGATAGAATGAAAAAATAAAGTGAGGTTTGCTTAAGTGTGTGACATAAGGATGCAGGAATTCCTCCTACTATGGTGCGCCTTTCTTACCCACTCAGGATGTGACCAAGAGAGGGGGGGGGTTGGGGGATTATAATTTATATTAGTTCTGAAATTATGTTTAGCCCTCTCGGTTTTAATGTGTCCAGTTTAAACATCCAATATTTTTCACGTTTTTTGAGCAGCTCGAATCTGTTGGGTATATTCACTGCTATATGATCGATCGGGGTTATCTTGATTGCTGTTGCATCTCTGTTATGATACGTGTCATAATGGAATGACACTCCATGTGCTCTATACCCACTCTTTATATTTGAACGATGTTTGTTTAGCCGCTCATGAAGTGGTCTGATAGTTCTGCCAACATACTGCATGCCACATGGACACTCAAGCAGGTAAATTACAAACTCTGTAGAGCAATTCATGTCATGTTTAATGGTAAAGGATTCATTCGTTGATGCGGATTTAAAGCTGCTTGTCTGTTGGATGCTCCGACAACAAAGGCATCTATTTTTTCTACATTTTGATGTCTTTTTCTGCAGTACTTTGGCATAATTCGTGGTTGTCTTCTGTTTGAGCCTACTAGGAGCTATTATCCCTTTAATGTTTGGCGCCCTGCGGAAAGTAATTCCTGGTCTATCAGGTACAATGGATTTTAATATTGGATCACTTAGAAGTAAGTGCCAGTGTCTATGAAGGCATTTTTTGATTGACTTGTGACAATTATTATAAGTCGTTATAAAATTAAATGCTTTATTCTTCTCTGTCCCTTTTCTGTCTTTCTGTATAAGGAGGGTTTCTTGCGGGATTTCTCCACTGTGCTTTTGTGTGCTGGATATCAATTTTTTTGGGTATCCTTTCTCTAGGAATCTTTTTCTGAGTATTTCAGATTGAGAAGCGTAGTCATCCTTGGAAGTGCAATTCTTCTTAATCCTTCTAAATTGATTGGCCGGTATATTACGCAGCCATTTTGTGTAATGTCCACTCCTGAAGTCAATATATGAATTCCTGTCCGTAGGCTTAAAGTATGTTTTTGTATGTATCCTTGTGCCATCAGAGAAAATTGTTAGGTCCAGGAAATTGATGCTTTCTTCATGTATTGTTCGTTCAAAATTTATCCCCCAGTGGTTATTAATGATGTCACTGAAAAACTCCTCCATGTCACCAACTTCCGTGTCCCAGATCAGGAATAAGTCATCAATAAACCTTTTATATAAAACCAAGCCATTCTTGTATTTGTTTCCATATATATGTATGTCTTCAAAAAGACCCATAAAAAGATTAGCGTACGAACAAGCTGTTTTCGAACCCATAGCTGTACCATACTTTTGATGGTACATGTCACCATCAAAGGTGAAAAAGTTATTGTTTAATATGAAATTTAGGCCATCCAGAATGAAGTTGATGTTCCTTATATCCAATTGTATGTCTCTTTTTAGGTAGTATTCAATACAGAGTAATCCTATTTCATGACCTATATTCGTGTACAATGATGTAACATCCATGGTGACAAATCTATATGATTTTTTCCATGTGATTCTTCCCAAAATCCTGATCATATCCGTAGAATCCTTAATATAGCTTTCTAATTTCACCACGTATTTCTGTAAATTTCTATCAATATAGGTGGCAAGGTTACTTGTCAGGGAATCAATTCCTGAGATTATTGGTCGCCCAGGGGGATTGTCCAAGCTTTTATGAATCTTGGGCAAGTGGTATAGGAATGGAATGGGGGGTTGCCTTTTTATTAGAAACTTCTTTAAGTCCTTATTAATTATCCCCTGTTGGAATGCCATGTTTATTTTTTGATTGTGTATTTTTGTTAATGTGGGGTACGGGTTATTTTTTACTTTCTCATAGTATTTAGTGTCCGACAATAATCTTAATGCTTCTTTTTTATAATCATTGGTGTTTTGTATCACTATGCCGCCCCCCTTATCGGCTGCCCGAATTACTATTTCACTATTCTTACCCAAATTTTTCAGGGCTTCTCTCTCTTTCTTCGTGAGATTATTCTTATCCCCCCTTAAGTTGCCGGCTTTCTTCATTAAGGTGTCCTTTTTAAGATCTTTTAATAGTAAGTCTTGGAACGTCTCTAGTATATGACCCCTACTTTCCAAGGGATAGAAATTGGATTTTGTTTTCAGAGTAGGATCAGATGGTGCTTCACTTTTGTTATCTTTCGTGTCATCTGGCTTTAATAAGAAATGCCTTTTGAGAGTCAACCTCCTAATATACTGATGCACATCTATAAAAAGTTTAAAATCGTCTGGTTGGTTCGTGGGGCAGAAAAGTAAGCCCTTATTCAGAAGCTCCTTTTCTTCTTCTGTCAATGAATAATCTGATAAATTAATGACATTATTATTAGTTACCGTTATCTGTTTCAATCCCGGAAAGTGATCTTTGCTTTTTTCTTTATTTCCTCTTCCTCTTTTTCCTCTTTTTTTCTTTTTCCAAGAGCGGGACTGAAAAATTTCGTTATATTTTGATTTGTTACGTTTACAGCAGCTAAAAAAGGAACTATGCCATTATTTTGATTTTTTGAGTTGTCTAATATAACCTTTTGTGTAGGGGTATTGCTACCTGTTTCTATAGGTGTTGGTGTTACTATACTGATTAAATCCTCCTGGTTCTGATCAGTTTCTGTAATAATCATTAAGTCGGGTACAGAGTTTTTATTGTTTTTCAATGGCTTATTATTGTCATGTAATATGATTGGGTCTAGGGGCCTCTCTCTGTTGATTCTATCGATGAGTTCTTTGATTTTGTTAAGATGTTCATCAACATTAACTGTTCCAGTTCCAACAGGTTTTGGATCCTCTGCATTATTATGTACTTGTGCTACAGTAATGACTTGATTGCTGCTAGCTGGCTCGTTATTGGATGCTTCTTTGTTTATATTCCTATCCCCATTGATTAATCTTGTCATGCTGCTAGGGCGCCAAACATTAAAGGGATAATAGCTCCTAGTAGGCTCAAACAGAAGACAACCACGAATTATGCCAAAGTACTGCAGAAAAAGACATCAAAATGTAGAAAAAATAGATGCCTTTGTTGTCGGAGCATCCAACAGACAAGCAGCTTTAAATCCGCATCAACGAATGAATCCTTTACCATTAAACATGACATGAATTGCTCTACAGAGTTTGTAATTTACCTGCTTGAGTGTCCATGTGGCATGCAGTATGTTGGCAGAACTATCAGACCACTTCATGAGCGGCTAAACAAACATCGTTCAAATATAAAGAGTGGGTATAGAGCACATGGAGTGTCATTCCATTATGACACGTATCATAACAGAGATGCAACAGCAATCAAGATAACCCCGATCGATCATATAGCAGTGAATATACCCAACAGATTCGAGCTGCTCAAAAAACGTGAAAAATATTGGATGTTTAAACTGGACACATTAAAACCGAGAGGGCTAAACATAATTTCAGAACTAATATAAATTATAATCCCCCAACCCCCCCCCTCTCTTGGTCACATCCTGAGTGGGTAAGAAAGGCGCACCATAGTAGGAGGAATTCCTGCATCCTTATGTCACACACTTAAGCAAACCTCACTTTATTTTTTCATTCTATCTTTTTTCATTTTATTTATTTTTTCATCTGACTACTTTTTTGATCGCACGGGTATATCTAAACACTTAATGTCTCACATACACCTAATGACACATTTATTTTGTTTAAATATATATCAAAGTTGGTATCCTATCTAGAATTTCACAATTCCCTAATTTAATATGCATAAGCTCATAACAATTTATAATTTTTCCTGATATTACAAAAGACTATGTCATTTATGCCTGCATGGAGACCTGTGACTTGAACCCAGGTGTGCTAGACCAAAAGACACACATTTCATGGGTGACACCACCACAATTAATATATAAAATATTGACCATAACTATACGGAAGATGATAGATACTTTCTTCAGGCCATTTTTAATAATACGATTATATAATAGTAATTTTTAGATAATTCTTTATTGATAATAAATAATAAAAATAAAAATGAAAATAAAAATAAGTTTTTTAAAAGCAGTTAATTTTAGAAATAATCCATTTTATTTAATAGTGGCATCGCTCCTTGATTCCCTCCTACAAAACAAAAATAAAGAAAATTGTTCATTGCAATTTTTTATAATAATTTTTTAACAAACCATAGTATCACATATTTAACAGGATAGTTTTGTGACAAAATAGTTCATAGAACCTATGTTCCAAAGGCACTGATACCAGCAGAACGGTGGCGCTCAACATAAGTCACAAGAGAAAAAAATGAAACCAGTAAACACATGGGTTCTACTACCCTGAAAGTCGGGAGATAATATTTTTAAAAAAAAATTTTTTTGTTTTTGCATTGACAGTCTGGATACTTTGGCAATGTTTCCGCTGCAATTTTTATGAAGGTCTTTATATCATTTTACTGGTAGGATTTTTATGTACATTTTAGCAAGTATTTTGAAGGATTTTCTTGTTTTATTATGTTATTTGTGTGAAATTGTGCCAAAAATGCTGGCCCCTCCCCCAGTGATGACCATTATGACATCATATGTAAACAGAACACACCCATAATTGCTAATGGAAGGGGCTATAAATTCCCTGCTCCTATGGCTGGTGTAATATCCCTGAGGAAGGTGCCAGGAAGGGCGCCGAAACGCGTAGGAAGGAATAAAGCAGTACTTTGTTACTACATCTTGCATCCCAGGTGATTTTGTGGATTCAGCAGCGCGGACTGTGGCACATCTTGCTTCCCATATTCTCTGGCAGTTTTTCCACTTTGGAGTGGTCGGTGGAGGTCCTGCAGCAGCTGATACTGTGTTATGTCTTCAAGCCAGTTGTGGGTCACACAACCGGAATAGGTGAGTGGAACTGCATTACACCACTCACATCGTAGTGTCACTAGTGATAGGGCACTATTGCACCTCTTGTTCCCCCACCCTTTTTGTATTGATACCAGAGAGTAGCACAGTACCAAAGGGCATACCAAACTCAGTGCCAGAGAAACGCCAAAAAGTTCAGTACTGGTCAGAAGCAGAAATACAAGGAGCAAAATACAGGAGCAGGTCAGAGCCAAAGCAGAGTCGGGTAGAGGGGAATCCAAACACACAAGGACACACAGAGATGGGACAGGCAGTGACGGAGCACACAGACACAAGCAAAGTCAGCTAAGCCCAGCAGGACAATCCAGGGGTTCTCCAGAGTCAGAGTCAGCTACACAAGCCATAGGCAGGAAACATAGCTGACATTGCCAGCAGGAAGCAGCGCAGAGAAATAACCAACCTAACACCAGAACGAGGCAGAGAAAAGTTAACCTCTGATTGACCAGACTGGGAAAAGGAGAGACAGGAAAAACCTGGTCTGGATCATAACACTGTGATTGAGACCATTGGGACTTTTGTTTATGTATGAGGTGTTTGTGTGTGTACCAGATTTTATTCAGGTCTGTGTGTGTCTGTGTGTGTGTTTGGTGTAAAAAAATAGAAAGAGAAAAAAGAGAAAAGAATCTTGAAAGAAAGAGATAAAAGATAAAAAGAGTATAAAAATTTGTTGGTATAAAAAGCAAACTTACTAAATGGACGACGGTAAAAAAAATACTGAATAGCCGCAACTGACACTTACCCTGACTATATTCAGTAAAAAATACTGTACTAGATGTAGATTACTACAGTATATATTTACTGTTCCTAATGCAGTCCTGTCAACTAATCTAAATTTATTTGTAGTCTATTCTCGCACACAAAAAAACAACAACAACTGATTAGGGCTTGGTGGCTGTAGGATGCATGCACACATGGATGTGGTGCAAAATGTGATAAAAAATAGACAATAAAAAAAGAGTCCTTGTCAAAAGTGAGCACAAACCCTAATCAGTGATGAGCCTGGTGACACTGGAGTTACTGGGCTCCAGCCTTTGATCGTTGCTGTTACAGCACCGATCATAGTCTGGACATCAATGTTTCAAGCAATTTCATTGCTTGAAACCCTGAATTCGCTGTGAGTGGCCGTTCAGAATTGAACAGTCAATCACAGCAATTGTAGTTTACTTATCATTAGCCAATACACATTTATGAATATAGGCATAATTCATTATTGATAATAACAACAAAAACATAACTCTGATGAAACAGCAGCAAGGTAAGAAATTTGTGATGGATATGGGTTAATGGTGATGTATAAATAAATAATAATAATAATAATGAAGAAAAAATATTTTATTTTTTAATTAAATGTGTGTATATGTACATGTAATGTAGCTGTGCTCTGCGTGACCCAGAAATGGCGTTTTCAATTAAATCTATGGAGCATCAGAACAATGCTCCATGAGCTTGCATTGTAAGGCCACGGCCACACTATCAGAATTTGTTCAGTAGTTTTTCTCAGCATTTTTAAGTCAAAACCAGGTGAGGAACAGTCAGAGGACAAGGTATAATAAAAACAAATACATCATTTCTGCATGTTTGACCCACTCCGGGTTTTGGCTTACAAATACTGATGTGAAATACTGACTAAATACTGATAGTGTGGCCGTAGACTTAGGCTGGAGAGACAATAGAGATTTAAAAATTGGTCTGATTTTGATGCAGTAGAGTTGGACGAGTGTAATGCAAGTGTCATGCGAGTGTTAGGCTTAGCGAAATGCACCAAATGAAATATAATAACAAGGTGCGTTTGCAACCTGGGGTCCACCGCGCAGAGATGGAACCTGCTGCTAAACAATGACGGAACAAGATGGCGGTTGAATACCAAAAACACGCGGGTTACATGTTACCCGGTGTGAACAGTGGTGAACTCTGTTGCTTCAAAGAGCCGCAGCAACTGCAAAAATAGAACGCTATTCCCTGTTAAATGTCACAGGGCTCAGCTGATATGGCGTGAGTGAGGTCTCTAGGCTAAACCACTAGAACGCAGGGACTCAAGTCTGACCAGACCCACTATGCACACGGCGTTTCACTACTTGGCACTGACGCTAGGCACTGACTGCCTCCTACCTACACTCAGCATAGGCACTATCTGTAAGGGCTGAGCAACTCATGCATACCAAGGGAAGGGGTTTCATAATGAGTCAGTCACCAGAGACAATCATGCATGTATACAACACACACCACATGGTCTATACTAGCGCACGGCTGTGCGGCTGTGAGATCCTTTTATAGATCCCAGTCTGCCAGGACATTGCTGGTGGACCAATCTGGGCTCGCTTGAGGACCTGAGCAGCTGACCGCCGACCACCTCATAAACATGCTTGGTAGGGTGAAACCCAGACTTAAGGCTCCGTCACACACAGCGATCTTGCTGGCAAGATCACTGATTTTGTGATGCCACAGCGATCTCGCCAGCAAGATCGCTGTGTGTGACGGGGATCAGCGACCGACCCCCCTGCCGGTTATCGCTGATCATGCTCGATCGGCCTGGGCTGTTTTTCGATCGCTAGTTTCCCGCTGGCCAGCACGCATCGCTGCGTGTGGCAGCGAGAGACCAGCGATCAGCGACGCTGGACGCTGATTTCTAATGTAAACATCAGGTATCCAGGAGCCGTGGATACACGCTGGTTTCCAAGGTAAACAGCGGGTATCCAGTAGTTGCGCAGCTCTTAGATACCCAATGTTTACGCCGGTTTCCAAGGTAAAGAGTGGGGTATCTAGGAACCGGTGCTGTCTTGTGACAGCTCACCAGCGATCAGCCTAACGATGTTCCAGTGATCCCATCATGTCGGATCGCTGGTGGGATCACTGAGACATCGTTATGTGTAATGGGGCCTTTAGTCTGAGGAACGACTGCTCACTGCTGTTTGCTGTTGATTGCTTTAGCTGAACCTATCAATTGCACAGCATGGGTCTGAGCAAAACGCTGAGACCGACGTCTCTGCTGAGTAGGATCCACTGCGGTCGAAACTGAATGGGAGACTGCAGGAGAAAACATGGCTTGGGATTCCTCCTGTGTAGAGGGAGAATCCTGGAACTTAACAGCGAGTGTCATGTGTTTTTTATGTGAGCACAATCCGATTTTTCACACCTATCATCCAATTTACATCCGAATGCAGTGCGATTTTAACATGAGCTTTTACATAGAGACATGTTCTGTCATTTACTCATCATTTTAAAACGAAATATTCTTCAAAATATATATACTGTAATATATATATATATATATATATATATATATATATATATATACACATACATACATACTAGCTGAAGAGCCCAGCGTTGCCTGGGCATAGTAACCAACTGTGGTTAGTTATAACAAATTATAATGATTATATTGCACATAAAAACATTTCATATCATATATTCAACACTACAGATTTGCAACACAAATTAACTAAACGATTACCCAAGTATTGATAGTATTATATTTTCAACTCATTCAAGAGCCTTTTGATAAACAACATTTTTGGTTTTTCCTTTCGGTGCAAAGATGAACAGATTTTTGGCAGTTCCAACTCTTGAACAGACCATGTAAAGTTGACCATGAGAAAAGCATGGAGATTGCAAATCGATCCCTACTACTTTCAAGGACTGTCCCTGAGCATTGTTAATGGACATTGCAAATAGCAGTTGAACTGGAAACTGGAGGTGTTTAAAATCAAAAAATAAATCAGATGGAATGAGTGAATTTCTTGCAATGAAAATGTCCTCTCCTTTGACACATCCTGTTTCTGAGCTGTGTATCTAACCCTATCCTGTATGATAATGTCTGCTGAGCTGTGTACCTAATCCTCTCCTGTGTGATACTTTCTGCTGAGCTGTGTATCTAATCCTATTGTGTGTTACTGACTGCTCAGCCGTGTATCTATCCTATCCTGTGTGATACTGACTGCTAAGCCGTGCACCTAATCCTATCGTGTGTTACTGACTGCTCAGCCTTGTATCTAATACTATCCTGTGTGATACTGACTGCTGAGCCATGTATCTAATCCTATTATGTGTGATACTGTCTGCTGAGCTGTCTATCTAATACTATTCTGTGTGATACTGTGTGCTGAGCTGTGTATCTAATCCTATCCTGTGTGATACTGTCTGCTGAGCCATGTATCTATTCCTATCCTGTGTGATACTGACTGCTCAGCTGTGTATCTAATCTTATCCTGTGTGATACTGACTGCTGAGCTGTGTATCTAATCCTATCCTGTGTGATACTGACTGCTGAGCCATGTGTTATGAATGGGTCACCGAGGAGGATAGCAAGAACAGGCTAAGCAACCGGACAACCAGAGAGGTTGGTAACTAAGCGGATTGCAGACCCATGATCCTATCCACACAACTAGCAGTAGCCGTGGAGCGTACCTACGATGCCCTAGATGCCTCGGCACAGCCGGAGAACTAACTCAGCCTAAAGCAAAAAAGGTGAAAACTAAACTGCCCCGGAGCATACCCCAAAGGAATAGACAGCCCCCAAACATATATTGTCGGTGAGACAAGATGAAAACACAAATGCAGTCAGAAAAATAGACTGAGCAAATGATGGGGCCTAAACTGACTAGACAGGACAGGAAAGGAAAAACACTGTCTGCAATCACGCAGAAACCCTGAAAAATCCAACACAAAAAACACTGAAGTCACACGACTTCGCCCCCACTATATCAGCACTCTGATATATGCTGAAGACAAAGCAAAAATAGACCACTATATCAGGGGACAGAACAAACTGACACAAGCAGTAACATATGGGCGGTGATCCAGCACGGCCCCAGCAGGAGCAAGCTGACCCGCACAAAGCAGAGATAGACAAAACCAGATAAAATGCAAAAAGATTAGCAAAATGAACACTTAGCTGAACCATGCAGGAACAGAGCAGGAGACATCAGACCTCAGAAGGCACAGGAAGAAAATCACCAGCAGGGATTGAAGGAAGTCAGCTGTCTTAAATAGACCAGTCAGAAACCCCAGATCTCTAATCGTCATCATCATTATCACGTGGCAAGCCTCTGTCAATCTGACCAGATCCACTACCTTCAGTAACCACCAGAGGGAGCCCAGAAAGAGAATTTACAACAGCCATGTGTCTAATCCTCTCCTATGGTCTCTCAACTTCGTCCTGCCGGTCGAACTACCACTTGCTGACATTATTCGGCCATCTGCCATGTCACTTCTTGGCAGAACCCTTCGGGTCCTTACATCTTGGGTTGAAGGCGGCCGCCACTTGGTGTTCCGAACCTCTTTATTGATTCGCCAACAGTCCAGCCTCAACTGCTCAATCTCTTGCAGGTACCCCACTCGATACTCCAAGAGCATCCAAAAGTTTCTCAGGCTTTTCACGGAGCCAACCACCAGGACGTGAATCCTACCCTCTTCACTGGATACCTGGTCGTCATCATCAGGAGGGATCCTCACCACACCGGAGCTATTTACAAGGTCTTGCATTACCTTCCCGAATCTTCCAATGATTCTCCCAATCAGACCTTTGGGAAGCGGTGCTACCTCTTTCCGCAAACCCAACCGATCCATAGCCTAACTCTAGGCGTCGAGCAGCTTTCATATTACTCTGCCTAACCAACTGTTTGACATGGAGACACTGCAGATGCATGTTTTTCAGGACAGCCACCCGCTTTGCTGTGTCTTTCCTGGCTGACATTATCACCAACTGCCGAGTCTCAGGCACCCAGTGCACCTTACATGCTTTGACCACCTCTTTGAAAGCCTCATGCACACCTTCCTCAGCACAGGCTTCTTGCATGTCTTCTGGTACATCAATCACAAACTTGAAGGTCGAGGTCTTGCTCTCTTCCTGTCCAGGAGGCTCTGGCTTTACCACGGACACTTCCCTTACTACAGTTGACCCGACCGGGTGACTGTCTTCAGTTCTTAGCTCCCCAACTTCACAAGATCTCATTTCTTCATGACCGTCTGCCAGGATGGGCACCAGCAGCTCAGTTCCACCACCAGTCAGACCCGGCCGCTGTTCATCACTGTCAAAGTTCTTCTCCCGCAGAAGACCACTTACAGTTTCTTTGAGCTCCAAGACTTCTTTCTCGAGCTCCTCAACCCTGTGCTCGGCCATTTGTCTCAGGACTCATTCTTGTTCGAGATGTCCTTAGGCTAGTTTCACACTTGATTTTTTTTGCAGCGCGTTTTTCCCGCAAAAAAACGCATTGAAAAAACGCATACATAAGCATACAACTGCTGCGTTTTTTTCAAGCATTTTTATGAGCATGCATGAAAAAAACGCAGCGTTTTTATGCGTTTGTATGCGTTTTTAGCGCGTTTTTACCGCGTTTGCGTTTTTTTCCAACATTTTTAGGTGGCCCCTCACACTACCCAAACCATGACTTTACTAACCCTAACCCTGACCCTAACCCTAACCCTAACCCTGACCCTAACCCTAACCCTAACCCTTACACTGTCTCCTTTATCAGCTGTACCTCACGATCCTGTTCTCTTTTGGCCAGCACATGTCTCACCACTACCTCTTTAATTATATTGTCAAAGGGTACCGCTGGGTCAGTCCCACCAGTCAAGTGAACCTTCCAGTTACCGTCCACCACCAATGTGTCTAGCCCAGTTGTCTCATCTCCCAGCCCACCATCCGTCATGTCATGAGACGTCAGGTCCGTCAGCTGGGCAAATGTACCCCTTCTTCCCGTCACTTCTACATCAGACCTGTCCACTTTAGGAGGCATCACCATCTCAACGTCTGTTATTCCAACAGTAGAAACGTCTCCCTCATTCGACCATGCATCATCAAACAACACAAAGTCCCGGCCCCTCTCCAAGGCATAGACTAAGTCATGTGGTATCCCGCCCCCTTGGCACTCACCACTTTTGGTCCCCTCAAACATTACTCTGTCTACCGTATAGTTCACCGTGTTTACAGCGAACCTGGACCATTCTCTCGGTCAGACAGAAAGTGAGAGGAGATCCTGTCAGAGTCACCTGACACTTTGAGTCCAGCCGACCTGAGACTCCTTCTCGGTGCAGCATTACGGTACACACCTGTGGCCCGTCATTATCCGGAAAGAATATTCCACATTCAGAAAACAACATACACGAACATTGCTGTTCCTCTTTTGACACACCGGCCCCTTTCTGGACCACCCCAATTTGGGTCACCGCCCCCTCCCGGGACTCCACACCTTTTTGGGTTACCACCCCAGTTTGGGCCACGGCCCCCTTTCGGGACTTCCCCATGTCCATTATACCGGACTTCTGAGACCACAGTTCACACAACACAGTTTGTGTCTCTTTTAACGATACCACACAGGTCATTGCTGGCACCACCCCAGCTCCTGCTGTCACCGATCACCGACACCTCTGGCTGCTGTTCACACACAGCTGGTGGTGTCACCTTCGTAACCCCGCTGAGTTACAGGAAGCCGCATGTCCCCTTCGTAACCCTGCCGACTTACAGCAAGCCGCTTGTCACCTTCTTGACTCCCATTGAGCCACCACAGGCTGAGTTGAGAAAAGAAGAAAAAAAACACACAAAACTCACGTGTCCTTTCTGTGTGCTATTCAGGATGTTCCGTCTCCACCTGAGACCATCCAACACACAGGGCGCAACGGGTGCTATTCAGGGAGCGGCCCTCCTCCCAGGGTTTCCCAACACACCGGCCTCACCAGGTCCAGGGGCTTAGCTGGTGCTCTTCAGGACATCCGTCTCCGCCTGAGACTGTCCAACACTCACGCCTCACAAGGTCCAAAGTCATACCACGTGCTCCAGGGATCCGATTCTTCTCCTAGAATCTCCCAACACTGACCCTCCAGGACCTTGCTCACTGAACCCTCCAGGTACACAGTCTTACTCACTGACCCAGGTCAGTACAACACGAACACCTGTCAGTTACCTGTGTCGGCCACCCAGGTCCTCGGATACCTCTTCTCCACAGAGGCACCCTATCAATCACCAGTCTCTTTCTCACTGACCCCAGTCAGTACAACACGGTTTTCACGTCCGTCACCTGCTGGCCGCGCAGGTTCTCGGACCCCTCTACCGCAGAGGTATCCTATAAGTCTTTCTCCTGGGGAAACGGATGCACTGGGCTCACCGATCCGGACAGTGCCTTACTCACTAGGCCGCCCCACCATTCCAGAACCACAGTCGGGCGGTGGCTTCCCCAACCGTCAGCCCTCTTGGCTCAGCGTTGCCCTTAGCAACCGACTTTGCAGTCCTCTTCCGTTGCTCCCAGCAACAAGGCTACAACAATGCCCATAGCTTTCTCCACCAATTGTGAGGTAGCGCTGTCATTTAAGTAGGGGATCACTAGCTTGGCAGCCACAAAATCAGATCCAGCACAGGTTTTCCATAAACCAGTATAGTCCATGCGGTTTATTAAACATAATAAACCATGACCAGCAATACATAAATGGCATAGCATCCATGACAGAGCTTCACTCTGTTAGCAATATCCAATATGCAGGCTTTTCAGCCTCACAGTTATATCTCACCCTGTCAGGGTTCTCTCATGGCTGCTTCTCCATACTACAGACATTCATTCCCTCCAGGGAACTCTCAGGCACTTGGAGCCATTAAACACAGCATCCATACGTGCTGTCAGGCAGGAAGCCCCTTCTCAGCGGGACCTTCCACACTGGACCAACCAGGTCCCAGCATTCACCCCCATGTGACCTACCCTGGCCACCTTATATGGTCAGTAGCCACGCCCACCTGGTCACATGTCTATGACCTCATCACAGGTCCTTCACACACACATATACACTTTACAATAGCGCTATTAATCACACCCCTGGGTGGGTTTGTAGGTAACTAGTCCCTGACACATTGAACCAGCACATCAGCAGTATCAATACTGATTAACACACACATAAATCTCCATCTCAAGGCCACCCACCTTGAGATACATAACGGTCATTCAGTATCTTGCCATTTATCCACTCTCCTGGGACATCCATACAGCGCCCCCTAGTGGACACAGTGGTCACTACACCACAACATATATATGCAGCTCTGGCAAAAATCAACAGACCACTGCAAAATTTTCATGTTTGCCTGATATTTCTCTTTATAGGTATATTTCTGAGTAAAATGTAAATTGCTCTTTTATTCTACTAACTACTGACAACATGTCTTCGAATTTCCAAGCACTAAATTTTGTATTTCTCTTCAGAAAATGTGAAATGATCAAAATAACAAAAAAATACAGTGCTTGCAGACCTCAAATAACGCTAAGGAAACAAGTTCATTATCATTTAGAAAGAACAATACTAATGTTTTAACTCAGGAAGAGTTAAGAAATCAATATTTTGGGGAATAACAATGATTTTTAATCACATCTTTCATACATCTTGGCATGCTTTTCTGGTACAAAAAATGTAAGCAGTTCTTCTTTGTTTGATGGCTTGTGAATATCCATCTTCCTCTTGATTACATTCCAGAGGTTTTCAATGGGGTTCAGGTCTGGAGATTGTGCTGGTCATGACAGGGATTTGATGTGGTGGACAGTCCTTCATCCACACATTGATTGACCTAGCTGTGTAGCATGGCGCATTGTCCTGCTGGAAAAACCAGTCCTCAGAGTTGTGGAACATTGCCTGAGCAGAAGGAATCAACTGTTTGTCCAGGATAACCTTGCATGCGGCTTAATTCATATGTCCTTTGCAAAGATTAACCTGCCCAATTCCAGCATTGCTGAAGCATCACCAGATCATCACCGATCCTCCACCAAATTTCAAAGTGGGTGCAAGACACTGTGGCTTGTACACCTCTCCAGGTCTCCGTCTAACCATTAGAAGACCAGGTGTTGGGCAAAGCAGAAAATTAGACTTATCAGAGAAGATTACCTTACTTCAGTCCTCTATGGTCCAAACCTTAAAGTCTTTGGCAAACTTCAGCCTGGCTCTCCTTTGCTTCTCATTGATGAAAGGCTTTTTTCTAGCTTCACATGACTTTAGCCCTGCCTCTAGAATGCTGTAGATAAGCCCCAAAAGGCAGTGGCCGCAGCTCATAGCTGAAAAAGAAGGTGACAGGTTCCCTTTAAATATGGTGCAGATAACACATATACTCTTTTTCATGATACTGCAAGTTATAAATGGAATAACTGTTGCTCATATTATCGCAGTGCTTGTAGAAGTTACAATCTCTCAAGAAGAACACTCAGTTTAGTTGCAAGTTGAATAGTGACACAGAGCTTCACAAGCAATAATACAAGGCTTGATGGTAAGGTTATGTCATACACACAGGTTGCGCACATGGTTCATGGACCCACTCTGCCACAGGGCCTGGTCTGTCCAGGAAGTGGTGTAGCTAAGCGGCTAAAAGGTATTCCATGGAGCTCCTGATGGTGGAGGCAGACTGGGCTGCAGGTAACTGACAGTTACCATTCCCAGGCAGACCTTGTGTTAGGAACGGCGGAACGCACTAAATAAATAAATAATAAAGTGTATTCGCCGCACGGGGTCCACCATGCAGTAGGTGTTAACACTGCTGCTCATTAATGGCAGACGCACTATATGGCGGTATAACATGCACGGGTTCAACGTCACCCGATGTGCGCAGAGCAGACTCTGTCAGCTTACAAAGGCACTGTAACATAAACGCCAAGCCTGTTAGACTCACAGGTCTCAGCGAAATTGCACGCACAGTATCTGGTCACAGGACACGGGCTCAAGACTGGGGTCGGTGGCCGTCTAGACCTACCGTGCATGCGGCGTCGCTACTGCGGATGCCAGTAAGTGCTGCCGAATGCTGCGCCGTGGCAGACACAGCTGCTATGTGATAGTGCCACATGCATTATATCAGAGGGAGGGGAATCTTAATAAGTCAGTCACCAGAGTCATACATCCATCACCATTCACACATCTAGCAAGAAGAGTCTATACTAGCGCATGGCCGAGCTGCCATGTGGGCCTTTTATAGCCGTGTGTTGCCAGGACCTTCCAGATCTCTGAGATGGACAACTCAGATCTTGAGAAGGATCTGAGCACGTGACTCCCGACCTCCAATGGGAGTCTCGTGAGCATGCTCAGTAGAGCGGCAGAGGGACTTAGCCCCAGGAATGGCTTGCTGCAGAGAAGCATTTGAGGCTCTGGATTCCTGTTGTGTCGCTGCAGGAATCCGACGCCTAACATTACCCCCACTCCTAGGGCCCCCTCCCTCCTGAGCCTTCCAATCCAGCAAATAAAGTTTTTTGCCACGTACCGCCTTGTTTCCCACAGAGGCATAGACCTCAGGCTCGTCCGAAGACAAGTCTGATGCCCCGGCAGATGACTTGGAAAACCTGGACATGTGAACAGGTTTGAGAAGGGACATGTGGAAGGTGTCAGGAGCAGAAGTTGGAGCGGGGCGCCGATGTGTGTCGGCGAGCGTCTTCATTCTCATTTTAGAGATTTGAGTGACATGCGGGGTGCGACCCAGACTATCGCGGATCTCCATTGCCCTGTCTGCCACCGGCAAGGGATACAGTAACCCAGCTGGCCTCTGTTTAGAGGAGCTACTCTGAGCACAAGAGGCGCATGCCTGAATGTATTTTTTAGTGTCCTGAGCCCTGTGTGGCCACCAATAAGAGCTAGCCAGGAGTTTTGTGGTCCGCTTGTAACCAAAGTGACCATCCACCCTGTATGCGTGTGCCCACGTGAGAACCTTGGACGGCACTGGCTCAGGGATGACCGAAAGCATGGACCTCAGATTCCCAGAGAGGGGCGCGGAATGATCCGTGGGCACCTCCGCAGAGGCTACTTGGACACTGCCCCCCATGCACCTTCCCACACAGTCCTTGCTCCAGCCCAGTGTACTCGCGTAGGACCACTTTATATGAGGGGAATGGCAACGGAGCCAGGGGAGTCCGAGAAGCACCTGGTTGATGCCCTTTGGCATAATGAGCAGGGACAACATCTAGCGATGAGACGGGGAGATTGAGAACCCCAGGGGTGCTGTCTGGTTGGTAATCTGAGATGGTAAGGTAGATCCATTGACCACCCTGAAGGTCACGGGGTGAGGAAGTGGCACCAGTGGAATAGCATGCTTTTGGGCGAAGGCTGAAGACATAAAATTTCCTTCTGCCCTAGAGTCCACCGTGACCTCTACCTCCCAGGTGGAAGCTCCACTGTCTAACGTCCCTCGGAATACTGGTTTGGAGGAGAAAGTTTTCATATTAGGTAGATCCCCACCAACTACTACTGGAGGTGAACATTTTTTGGATCGCTGCGGACACCTGTTAGCCAGGTGGCCAGACTGTCGCCACAGGTAGCAGCATGTGGAGCCCTGTGCCGGACGTGGTTTAGGACCGGTATGAGACACATCCATGGGCTCAAGAGGTAAAACTTCCAGATCAGGGGGTTCAAGAAATTCAGAGAGGTCAGGTGCCAACCTAAGCTTCTGTCTGGATTGATTATGCTCCAGCCCGCGCTCCACAAAACGGAGGTCAATATGGGTGGAGATTGCAATCAATTCCTCCAGACTTATGGGGACCTCTCTGGTGGATAAAGCATCTTTGACATGCTAAGCCAACCCTCTCCAGAACACAGGGATGAGTGCTTTATCAGTCCACTCCAGCTCGGAAGACAGTGTCCGAAAACAGACGACATATTGACTGACCGACAGGGGTCCCTGCATTAACGCAAGTAACTGGAGAGAGGTGTCGTGAGTGACCCGGGGCCCCAAAAAGACCTGCTTTAGTGATTTTAGAAACTGAGCAGCGCTCAGTACCACAGGGTCATCACGCTCCCATAGTGGCGTAGCCCATTCCAATGCCCTGCCCAATAGGAGGGAGATGATAAACCCCACCTTAGCCCGCTGTGTGCGGAATTGCGTGGCCAGTAACTCAGGCTGGATAGAGCACTGGCTCACGAAACCCTACAGGTGGCGCTGTCACCAGAAAATTTATCGGGCAACGGGAGGCGGGAAATTGTCGGCATGGGCGAGGACATGGACGCCCGGGAGACAGCCTCTGCAATTGTCTGGGCAGCAACCGCAGCAGCATCCGCAGATGAGGTGGAACTCTCGAGGGCTGCCACCCTGCCCTCCAGCTGCCGAATGTACCGCTGTAGCTGCTGCTGGTCCGCCATTATTAGCCAGACCCTTGCGCTAGTATAATGTTAGGAACGGCGGAACGCACTAAATAAATAAATAATAAAGTGCGTTCGCCGCCAAGGGTCCACCGTGCAGAAGGTGTTAACACTGCTGCTCATTAATGGCAGATGTGCTATATGGTGGTATAACGAGCACGGGTTTAACGTCACCCGATGTGCGCAGAGCGGACTCTGTTAGCTCACAGAGGCGCTGTAACATAAACATAAACGCCGAGCCTGTTAGACACACAGGTCTCAGCAAAATTGCACACACGGTATTCGGTCACAGGACATGGGCCCAAGACTGGGGTCGGTATCCGTCTAGACCTAACGTGCATGCGGTGTCACTAGTGCGGACGCCGGTAAGTGTTGCCGAATGCTGCGCGGTGGCAGACACAGCCACTATGCGATAGTGCCGAGTCGTGACACCACTGGATGCTAGTGTAGAGGTTCGGTGTGCACAGTGGCCTATGGCTTGCCACTGACTGGCACTGACTCTTTCCCTTGTTCCCTATCCACATGCGTAATATCAGAGGGAGGGGAATCTTAATAAGTCAATCACCAGAGTCATACATCCATCACCATTCACACATCTAGCAAGAAGAGTCTACACTAGCGCATGGCCGAGCGGCCATGCGGGCCTTTTATAGCCGTGTGCTGCCGGGACCTTCCAGATCTCTGAAATGGACCAATCAGATCTGGAGAAGGACCTGAGCACGTGACTCCCAACCTCCAATGGGAGATCGTCTCGTAAGCATGCTCAGTAGAGTGGCAGAGGGACTTAGCCTCAGCAATGGCTTGCTGCAGAGAAGCATGTGAGGCTCTGGATTCCAGTTGTGTCGCTGCAGGAATCCGACGCCTAACACCTTGGTACTGCAGCTTCCGATCCCAAGTGGCCAGGTTCTCTTGAAAGGGAGATGTAACCGGAGACTCTGCTGAGCAGGACCCAGAGACAGATGCACTGTATGGACAGTTTGAATCTAGAAGATAATTGCATGTGTGAACAAGAACCTATCAAGAAACAGCTCTGAAGCTTCCCACACTAGGATTATGGACTATGAACTCAGGACTGGAAGCATAGGGACCAGGGATTCAGGTATAGGTACTGCCAATGGGGTTTCAAGATAAGGATATCGCCAGAGCGGTCACAGGAACACTGACAAACTGTCCAAGACTAAAAGGAACACATGATCCAGGAATAACTTTTACAGATTAAGGATGAGGACCTGGCCAGATACAGTTGCAAATACCAATCCCATTATACTAATTTATCCGGGTTGCTCAGGCACCTCCCAATTGGGGAGGGTAAATTATATATAAGATACCTCCAACTATTGGCTGGGAGACAACTTGCAGGAGTTTACTTTAACTAAATGCCTCCCAGCTGTAAGGTGGGGCTTTTTACCATGTGCACGCACTGCCCCTATAAAATCAGGAGAGCGTCACGGAAGCACAGTGCAGCATGCACAGCAAAGGAGTAGGATCACTGATGGTGTCCCCGAATCTTCCTTCTGAAGAGTGATGTGCCTTGCTTGGCATGCCAATGTGAGGAGGTCTATAAGTCTTATAATGCTTGTTTGGGAAGTTAAATATTGACTTTTATCCTAAGTCATATGGCAAGGCTTGCTAAAGGGTTTGTTAGGTGCTAGGATTCTCATGCTGCACTGGGTAGATCCCAAGCCTTGTCGGCTTCTGCAGTCTCCCATTCTACTTCGGCAGCAGTGGGTGCTGCTGAGCAAAGACGTCAGTCACAGCGTCTTGCTGAAGCTCGTGCTGTTCACTTGGTTACTGCTGGCATTCCAGCCAAGTCTATGGTAACCAGCGATAGGCTGTGGCATACATATGATCTGGAGGTTAAATCCAGAAATCACCCTACTGAGCATGCTCATGATGTGGTGACGACTCATTGTGGCCGGTCGTCAGCTGCTCTGGTGATGTGGCAGCTCAGGATAGGTCCACAAGCAAGGTCCTGTCCGACTGGACATGATCTGAACATATAAAAGGTCCTCCGAGGCGCACGTCGGCATGCAAGTGTCATTTGTGTTTTGTGTGTGAGTGGATATGCTACCACTCTGTGTGCACGTGTGCTGCTCCTAGCATGGTGATTGAAAGTCTAGGCAGGCAGTGTAGGGTGGGAACTCTCGCTTGGCTTAGCATCTGACTCCGGTTGTGTGTGCGGTTTGCACAGCTGAGTGTCAGTGCGAGCACAATCACCAGCCTAGACATCCCTGGGGGGTAGCGATAGGGACCCCAACTAGCGTCATTGTTGCTCTACTCCTTTGCTGTCTAACAGGGCATAGCTCTAAGAGCCTTCTTGTACAGTACCGCTCTGTGGAGTAACACAGAGGTAACAGCTAGGTATTTTGTGCTCTGTTCACATTGAGTGACGTTCAACTCAGTGTGTTTAAAGTGCTTGCTCACAGCCTCACTCCGCCATTGTTCACTAGCTACAGTTTACCATCTCTGCTCGGTGGACCCTGGGTTGCGAATGCACATAATCATTATTTACACTCACTGGCCACTTTATTAGGTACACCTGTCCAACTGTGTGTTAAGACTTAATTTCTAATCAGCCAATCACATGGCGGCAACTCAGTGCATTTAGGCATGTAGACATGGTCAAGACAATCTCCTGCAGTTCAAACCGAGCATCAGTATGGGGAAGAAAGGTGATTTGAGTGCCTTTGAACGTGGCAAGATTGTTGGTGCCAGAAGGGCTGGTCTGAGTATTTCAGAAACTGCTGATCTACTGGGATTTTCACGCACAACCATCTCTAGGGTTTACAGAGAATGGTCCGAAAAAGAAAAAAAATCCAGTGAGCGGCAGTTCTGTGGCCGGAAATGCCTTGTTGATGCCAGAGGTCAGAGGAGAATGGGCATACTGGTTCGAGCTGATAGAAAGGCAACAGTGACTCAAATTGCCACCCGTTACAACCAAGGTAGGCAGAAGAGCATCTCTGAACGCACAGTGCGTCGAACTTTGAGGCAGATGGGCTACAGCAGCAGAAGACCACACTGGGTACCACTCCTCTCAGCTAAGAACAGGCATCTGATGGCTACTTTCAGCAGGATAATGCGCCATGTCATAAAGCTCGAATCATCTCAGATTGGTTTCTTGAACATGACAATGAGTTCACTGTACTCAAATGGCCTCCTCAGTCACCAGATCTCAATCCAATAGAGCATCTTTGGGATGTGGTGGAACGGGAGATTCGCATCAGGGATGTGCAGCCGACAAATCTGCGCCAACTGTGTGATGCCATCATGTCAATATGGTCCAAAATCTCTGAGGAATGCTTCCAGCACCTTGTTGAATCTCTGCCACGAAGAATTGAGGCAGTTCTGAAGGCAAAAGGGGGTCCAACCCGTTACTAGCATGGTGTACCTAATAAAGTGGCCAGTGAGTGTATATTTAGTGCGATCCACCAACCTTAGCAGGGTTGATAGTGACTTTTAGGATTGCCACTTCTAGTTGGTAATGAAAATTTGTGGATAATCTGCCCTGTTGGTATCACAAATAATAGGTCCAAGTTAAGCCAGAGAGTATTTGCAGTTTTTCTTTATTCAGTCAATGAGTTTCAAAGTGCTATGGGTTTCTTCATCAGGACAAGAAAAATCACAAATACTTTCTGTCTGGACTTGGATCTATTACATGTGATACCAGTAGAACAGATTACCGCAAATTCTCCTATCTGTGTTTTCCTGGTCAGCTGGATTTAAAAGTCATTGAAATGTGTATACACAACTAGATCAGGTTAGCATGTACAGTGTCCATGGTATCAGTTATCAGTTATCAGGTATCAGGTATCAGGTATCAGAGTCAGATATCAGTGTCAGGTATCAGTTATCTGTATCAGAGTCAGTTATCAGGTATCAGAATCAGGTATCAGACAGAGTATTTCTGATGTTTGATTTTGATATATGATCATGTCCTAAAATGGACACTGTAAGCATGATCTTATTTAACATCCTTATCTCCCTCGGATACATGGAGCCTCTTAAAGAAGAAGTTACATGTCTGTGAGAGCCAGAAATCTTGCATGTTTTTAGGTGTCCAAATACTTATTTTCCACCATTATTTGAAAAATAAATCTTGCCAAATCAGACAAGGTGATTATCTGGATTTGTTTTCTGATTTTGACTCTCATAGCTGTGGTCTACCTATGATGTCAATTACAGGCCTCACGCATCTTTTTAAGTGGGAGAACTTGCACAATTGGTAGCTGACTAAATACTTTTCTTACCCACTGTACTTCAGAATTAGGTCTCAGATCTTGAAGCTTTGATATTAAGATAGTGTCACAAAACTTGATGGTTAATTCTAGTTAACTGAAACAGTTCCTTATATAATTCACAGTAGATAATTGCCTTTAGCAATACCAAATGAAACAGCCAGCCTATAATCTGGGATTGGCCATGTGGTACACCAGTGCAGAAAAATAATCCACATGTGGCAGTGTTCACACAGGGAATGCAGAGCATATGGTTCACAACCTCTTAGTAACACCATATAGGGGGGCTACCCAGTGCCAACTAGAATGCATCCCATGTGAACAGAGGCCACAGTAAGCAGAACCATTTGGGCCCAACTGCACCTTGAAAAGATAAAAAGTGCACAACAAACATATCAATATATGTAAGGTATTGGTTAATATTATGGCCATAATACGGAAGCTGGCAAACTGTGTCAAAGTTCCTTACACTCGCCAGTCCTAGTCTAACATGAAAACCTCAAAAAGAGGAAAAAATCCTCCAAAAAAATCAAGATAAAATCAGACAGGCCTAAATACATCTACTTCGTAATTAGGTCTCAGATCTTGAAGCTTTGATATTAAGATAGTGTCACAAAACTTGGTGGTTAATTCTAGTTAACTGAAACAGTTCCTTATATGATTCACAGTAGACAATTGCCTGTAGCACCTGGCACAGTTCAACAGCTGAAAGCTCAGCCCACATTTTACATCTCAGTATACTTGGTAAAGTCCACAGTTACTGTACATTCATTAGGGAAACTCCACAGTGTACTCACTGGTGTGTGGTAGGCAAGCTAGCATGGTCAAAACTTGCAGGTCACTTCACTAGGGCATGCATTCCCTATAAAAGGTCAGAGACTTTGTCATTACTGTTACTTTAGCTGTCCTAGATACCTGTCAGTCCACAGCCATTTTTATATCCGTAAAGTCTATCCAAAAAGCCCCATATGCTCTAAAATATGTAGCCAGTTTCAGGGCAAAAGGAGTGGTCCACAACTGTATTGGTTATAAGAACTTGTTCTCACGTTAATAAACTCATCTCAAAGCCATAGCTATGATGAGAGAGAGAGAAAGAGATAGAGAGTGATACTATTTCTGTGTGTTGTGGTAGGGCTCACCTCTTCACCCAAGAATATGACCTGTCCATAAAAGATCTGTATACAATGCATATTAAAAGAAATAGAAGAAATCCCTTAATAGCTAATGTTAAAGTTTGGAGTGTACTGAGCTAGGAAGACTGCACAGAAAAAAATATTTTAGCAGTAAACTGAAAAATGTGTCAGCTTCATACAATAACTCTTAAAATAGCTTAAAAGTGCATGTCATTATAGTTTACAATAGAGTCAATTAATGAAGCCTTTTTACAACAGTATACTTACAGTACAAGAAGCCTACAATATTGGAAGAAAAAAAAATAACCCCTTCAGTCCTCAGCCCTTTTTTATTTTTGCATTTCTTTTTTTCACTTTCCTTCTTCCCCGAGCCAGAACGTTTTTATTTTTCATCAATATGGACATACGAGAGCTTGTTTTTTGCGGGACGAGTTATATTTTTGAACGACACCATTGGTTTTACCATGTCGTGTACTTAAAAATGGGAAAAAAATTCAAAGTGCTGTGATATTGCAAAAAAGTGCAATTCTACAACTGTTTTTTAGATTTTTTTTTTTTACCATGTTCACCAAATGCTAAAACTGACCTGCCATTATGATTTTCCAGGTCATTACGAGTTCGTAGATACCAAACATGTATAGGTTTTCTTTTTATTTAAATGGTGAAAAAAATCCCAAATTTGTTAAAAAAAATTGTGCCTTCATTTTTCCCGATCTGGAGCTAGGTGGTGGCTTAATTTTGCGTGCCGAGCTGATGTTTTTAATGATACCATTTTGATGTGAATACAATCTTTTGATTGCATGTTATTGCATTTTAATGCAATGTAGCGGGCTATGAAAAAAATGTAATTCTGGTGTTTTGCCTTTTTTTTCTCTACAACGTTCACCTATCAGATTAATTCTTTTATAGCTTGATAGATCATTTGATTCTTAATGCGGCGATACCAAATATGTGTATATTTTATTTCTTTTAAATGTTTTACTTTGAATGCGCAAATGGGAGGTGATTTGAACTTTTATATTTTTTTATTTTTTTAGTATTTTAAAAAACTTTTTTTAAACTTTTTGCATGCTTCAATCGTCTCAATTGGAGACTAGAAGTTGCGATAACCTGATCGCCTATGGTACACATAGGCGATGTTCAGATTGCATGTGTGTAACATAACTGCTCACTTGCTATGAGCGCTGACCACCGGGTGGCGCTCGTAGCAATCCGGCAATGACAACCTTAGAGGTCTGCTGTAGACCTCTGGTTATCATGCTGACCCAACGCCCACTATAATGTGACGGGGTCACCGATGGGTGGGATTAGTGACGTGCTTCTAGCGCAATCACATTAAATGCTGCTGTCAGAGATTGACAGTGGCATTTAACGGGTTAAAAGCTGCTGATATATCGTGATTCCACCCATGGCTGTTGGGGGCACATGTCAGCTGTTCATAACAGTTGACATGTGCTAGGAAGAATGTGGGCTCAGTGCCAGAGCCCACATCAAAGGGAGGGACACAATATGCACAATACTAGGTGCATGTTGTGAAGCGCATAATCTTTCAACACAGTCATGTTTTAAGTAACCACACGTAACCTCTAGTCCCAAAGCATATAATCCTATGTCACTGTTTGAAATCATGTACTAGGGCAAAAATATTATGCATTGGTAACCATAATATTTTTGGTTACTGGTCCTGTAGTACAAATAACTATAGCATTATGGAGTAAGTGTAGCTTTCTATTTAGAATTCCATGCAAAATTATAGGCAAAATTGACATAAAATCTACTGTATATTCTAAATCCAGAGCTAAGTTTAAATTAAATATAAACTTCTTGATAAACTATTATAGTTTAAGTTAAACTATTCCAATCATATGAAACTGGAACTTTGCATTATAATATAGCAGCTTATATATTTAATTATTATTTGTAGATTAGAAATGGTAGATTGAGTACCACAGAAGAGTGATCATGTCCAAGTACTTGAACAAGCAGTTGCTGTAGAATCAAAGACCTTTCTCTTGTAAATCATGTTTTTTAATGGCTTTTTGATTAGTCTTCCTTTTTATGCAAAGTGATGGAAATAAGGCGTATTACTATTTTGGGTGACTTGAGATCACATCATGCAATCAGTATTACGTTAATCAGCCAATTATAAAATCACTTGTGAGCATTAATTTTTCAATGCAAGATGTTGATATATTTAAAAGACATCATTAAGTGTTTTACTGTAACCTTCCATAAACTGAAACCTCTAGAAAGGAGAAAAAAGGTATTCTGAAATTGGGGAATAATAAAAAGAAACGATTTTAGTGGACATTCTATAAGAAAAGGAACCATTAGCCATGCATTTAGAGATGAGCAAATATATTCGATTGGAATTGGATTCTACTTGAATTTTACAAAAATAGGCATTAGACCTATCGGTAATAATGTTTCCAGGAGTCCATCCTGACAGCACCAGGGAGGACATCCTTCGCCTCCTTGCAGAGACAGGAAGCGCACACAAGAGGTTAAAATATTCTCCACCCACATTCCCTGAGTTTTTTTCCAAGTACCACACTGTGGATGATGCAACTGAACACTTTATTTGCAGAATCATATTATGACATATGACATAATTAATTTGGGAAGGGAACTATCCGTGCTGTCAGGATGGAGTCCTGGAAACATACTTACCAGTAGGTCTAATGCCTATTTTCCAGGACGTCCCTCCTGACAGCACCAGGTAGAATACCAAAGTATCCCCTTAGGGAGGGATGACTGCCTGGAGAACCATTCTCCCAAAAGCAGTCTGCTGGTTAGAAAACACATCCAATTTGTAATGTTTACAGAATGTGTCCAACCTGGACCAGGTTGCGGCCTTACAGATTTGGTTTACCGAAGCCTCTGCCCTTTCTGCCCAGGAAACTGATAATGCTGATGTTGAGTGAGCTTTTAACCCTTCTGGGGGGAAAACCCGCTGAGAGACATATGTCAAACTGATTAGTGACTTTCTCCATCTCGCGATGGAAGATTTTGAGGCCTTCTTCCCTTTATTTTTCCCCAAAAAAGTACAAATAGGCTATGGTCCCATCTCCACCTCTGCGTGGCCATGATGTAATCAATAACTGCCTTACGTACGTCTAATTCGTGCAGGGCCCTTTCTTTATCATTTGAGGGGTTCTCGCAAAAGGAGGGCAAGATTATCTCCTGGTTTAGGTTTTGGACTGACGCAATCTTGGGCAAAAAGGTGGGATCTAGTCTCATGATTATTCGATCCTCCCAGATTCGGAGATATGGATCTTGGATGGATAGCGCCTGTATCTCACTTATACGTTTTGCTGTGGTGATCGCCACTAAGAATGCTACCTTCATGGTTCGATGTGAAATGGGCATCTCCTGGTTCTGGATAAAGGGATCTGAGCAAAGAGACCGAAGGACAAGACTAAGATTCCATGGAGGGACTGACCTCCTGATTGTGGGACGTAACCTCTGAGTTGCCTTGATAAATCTTATTAACCAGGGGTGGGAAGCCAGGAGGTAATCGAGAAAGGAGCTTAATGCCGAGATCTGGACCTTCAGCGTGCTAGGCCTAAGCCCTTTATTAAAGCCTGCCTGAAGGAAATCTAGTATTTTTGGGATGTCTGGTTTTCCTTCCACTGAGTCAGACCTGCCACAATCCAGACAGAATCTTTTCCAGATCTTGTGGTATATTGCAGAAGTTACAGGCTTTTTGCTGGCCTGGATAGTGGATATGACCTGGTCAGACAAACCTCGAACCTTCAAGATCTGCTGCTCAGGATCCAGGCTGATAGGTGAAGCCTTCCTGGGTCTTGATGAACGACCGGCCCCTGGTGGATGATATCTTCCCTCTGTGGAAGCCAGATTGGTTGATCCTGTGCCATGATCCTCAGAAGTGGATACCATCTTCTTTTCAGCCAATAAGGTGCTATTAGTAGCACTCTTGCCTGATCCTCCTGTATCTTTCTGAGAATGGCTGGAATGAGAGCTATTGGAGGAAATGCGTAGGAGAGAGCTTCCCCTACTTCTGGCTTAGAATGTCTACCCCTTCTGGATTGTCCAATGGATTCAGAGAAAAAAACTGTCCATCTTGGCATTTTTCCTGGTTGCGAAAAGGTCTATGTGCGGTCTTCCCCAGCACTGGCATAGGTTCTGGAAGATCTCTGTGTTCAGCTCCCACTCCGTAGGACAGATCTTCCGCCTGCTTAAATAGTCTGCCACTATATTCTGGGATATTTCAAGATGGATGGCTGTTAATGATAGAACTGTTTTCTCTGCCCAGGAAAAAAATCTTCTTTGAAAGGTCCTGGAGTCTCCAATGCCTGCTTCCCCCTTGATGCCACAGAAAGGACACTGCCATCGCATTGTCTGATAGAATCTTGATGTGTTGGTTTTTCAGTTGGGCTTGATTTCTTCTTACGGCCTCCCATATGGTGAAAAGTTCCTTGTAGTTGGAGGCCATTCTCCTTGAATTCTGCCTTCTAGATGTGCTCGCCAGCCCCATTTGCTGGCGTCTGTGGTGATTACGACGCATGGAGAGGTGATCCAGAGGACACCCTTTCTCAGGTTTTCCTGCTGCATCCACCACTCCAGGGATCTTTTTACTGCCGGAAACAAGGATATTTTCCTGTCTAGGGAGGCCTGGTGATGATCCCAGGTGGCAAGTACTTCTTTTTGAAGGGTTCTTGAATGGAAGTGAGCCCATCGGACACAAGGGATGCAGGATGTCATGAGGCCCAGACCGCGCATTGCTACTCTGATGGAAACGCGACCTTTTTGAAGTTCCTTCATGCTGTCTTGTATTTTCTTTTGTTTCTCTGGTGGCAAGAAGGAAGTTTTGCTTCTGGATTCCAGTAGTACTTCCAAAATTTTATTTCTTTTTTCTGGCACCAAGTACGATTTTTCTTTGTTTATGATCCAGCCCAGGAACTCTAAAACATCTATTTTCTTCTCCTTGTGCCGCTGCAGTTCCTCTGTTGATCTTTGCACCAGGAGGAAGTCGTCCAGATATGGAATGATGATTATTCCCTGACTCCTTAAGAATGCTATCACCTCTGCGATTAGCTTCGTAAAGACTTGAGGCACCGAGGCCAGGCCAAACTGAAGACACTGGAATTGAAAGTGTCAGGTCTGATTCTGAAGTCTTAATGCAAACCTCAGGAATCTCTGTGATGTTGGGTGAATTGGTACCTGAAAGTAGGCACTTTTCAGGTCCAGGGTACACATCAGGGCATTCTTGTCTATCAGATGGACTGTGGATCTGATTGACTCCATACAAAATCTTTTGTACTCGACCCAGGCGTTTAAGGGTTTTAAGTTTATAATGGTGCGGGATTCTCCAGATGGTTTTGTGAAGGCGAATAGGGACGAATAGCGGCCCGAACCTGTTTCTGCCGGGGAACCGGAATTATCACGCCGGAGTTTGCCAGTAGAGTTGAGCGAACTGAGTTGGTCAAATTCATAAGTCGCCGACTTTCGCTGAAGTCGGATTTCATGAAACGAAACCCGACCATAGCGTGAGGTCGGCCACGAGGTCGGCAACCAAAGCGGCAATGTCGCGTTTCAAATTATGCTTCCAGCGCCCTTTTTCAGCCAATGATGGAGGACGCACACTGTGGGCAACGCGATGACATGGGAATCGGTCAGCACCATCTTTGAGACGGGAAAGCAAGTGATTGGCTTGCTTTGTGTGGCGTCACAGGGGCTATAAAAGGGCATGCACGCCGACCGCCATCTTACTTATGCCGATATTAGCATTAGGGAGAGGTTGCAGCTGCTGATTCTGAATAAGGGAGAGCGTTAGGCAGGGAAGAAGAAAAAAAAACTGCTTCTGCTGTTAGCGATTTCCACTACACAACACAACAGTTTGTGTGCAGTGACAGGGGAGGCTATATTTTTTGTGCATCAGCTCTGTTGGTTATTAGGCTGTCTTATAAGGCTCCCTGATAGCTGCATTGCTGTTTTCACACTGCTGTGCAAACTGCTTTTTTAAAAGCAAAAATACTTTTCTTCCTCTTTTCTGCACAGTTACCAAGCGTTCATTTTTCCACACTTTTGTGTGCAGCATTCCTGCTTATTAGGCTGCCTGCGTCCATACTTGGACTGAGAGCATCATTGTAAGCCTCCTAAAATCTCTAGGGAGATTCAAATTCTCCCCAATACTATATACACCTTGTACTTTGTCATACACCAGCCAATTTCATCCTGTTAAATTGAGGTGTAATCTATAGTGGGCCTGAGATAATAGTTCAGCCTCCTAAAATCTCTAGGGAGATTCAAATTCTCCACAATACTATATACACCTTGTACTTTGTCATACACCAGCCAACTTCAGCCTGTTAAATTGAGGTGTAATCTATAGTGGGCCTGAGATAATAGTTCAGCCTCCTAAAATCTCTAGGGAGATTCAAATTCTCCACAATACTATATACACCTTGTACTTTGTCATACACCAGCCAATTTCAGCCTGTTAAATTGAGGCGTAATCTATAGTGGGCCTGAGTTAATAGTTCAGCCTCCTAAAATCTCTAGGGAGATTCAAATTCTCCCCAATACTATATACACCTTGTACTTTGTCATACACCAGCTAATTTCAGCCTGTTAAATTGAGGTGTAATCTATATTGGGCATGAGATAATAGTTCAGCCTCCTAAAATCTCTAGGGAGCTTCCAATTCTCCCCAATACTATATACACCTTGTACCTTGTTTTACAGTACCATGTAGCTGGTGGTATTTTGGATACATTTTTCCAAAAATGAGGAAGTATGGTGGAAGAGGCCGTGGAAGTGGGCGGGGGTTGCCAGCTGGTACTGATGATGGTGGGGGTGATGGTGCATCTGCTGGTAGTGGCAAAAGCACAATAGCACCTAAGGCAGGAGATGTTGAGCCTGCGTCATCGTCCGGCTCCACAAGGCCTCGAAGGCTCCCTTTTCTGGGAGTAGGTAAACCGCTTTTAAAGCTGGAGTTTCAGGAGCAAGTTTTGGCTTACATTGCTTACACAGCCTCCAGCTCTATCGCTTCCTCTTCTGAAGTTTCAAAAAATAAAAGCATCAGCGGAGGCTCCTCGTCAGGAACAACACCTTTCCTTGTGTCCTTCACCACGACCAAAAGTGAAGGATGCAGCAGGCCACACTATAGATTACTCCATGGAGCTTTTTTCACATACCATGCCTGGGTTATCAAGTCAAATCGTGAATTCCCCAGTCCAAGATGAATCGGACATGGAGTGCACTGATGCACAGCCACTGCTAGATTTTTCTGCTGGTACATTCACTCAGAGCACTACATTGTCCTCGCAGTGTACTGAGCCAGAATCTGACCCTGATGAAATTCAGGTGCCCCTTCCCACATACTATACCACCATACACGGTGACACAGAGGAAGGTGCACATGAAATTGAAGAGGAGGTGATGGATGACCCAGTTGTTGACCCAGATTGGCATCCATTGGGGGAAGAGGGTGCCGCTTCCAATAGCTCAGAAGAGGAGGAGGAGGATCCACAGCAGGCATCGACATCGCAACAGCTGTTTTCTGGCAGGCCCGTAGCAGTTCAAAAGCGGTTTACAAAAACCCAAAGAGTTGCATGACAGCTTGGACAGATGGTCAAATTAGCACAGCGTGCAAGGCCTCAAAATGACTTCCATAGTAGGAAGAGTGCACTGTGACAATTTTTTGAACAAAATCCTAATGATCAGGCAAAGGTTATCTGTAAGAAGATAGCAAAGATCTTTAGCTGACGGAAAAATCTGAGAAATTTAAATATCAGTTGCATGCTTAGACATTTAACCACCATGCACTTGCAAGCGTGGACGGACAACCAAACCTCACGTACCACATGCGCACCTGCTCCGAATGAAGGTAGTCAGCAACGCTACATCGCTTCCCCCACTGTAAGCCCATCGGTTAGCACACCACCAGCAGCAAATGTTGAGGTATCATTGCAAGGCCAAAGCAGTCAGGGAATCACAATGTTATTGCTATGAAAGACTGAATGTAGGCCATCTGCAACACCATCACCATCACCAACCCTCTCTCAGTCCGCCATGTCCACTGCTAGTTCCACCATATGCAGCTCTCAAGTCCAGCTCCCCCTACCAGAGACTCTCAGTAGGACAAGAAAGTACTCATCCTCTCATCCGCATACACAGTGTTTGAACGCCCACATTGCCAAACTAATCTCGTTAGAGATGATGCCCTACCGGTTGGTTGAAAGCAAAGCTTTCCGCGAGCTCATGGCCTACGCAGTACCAGGCCATGACCTACCCAGTCGGCACTTCTTTTCTCAAAAAGCCATCCTAGCTCTCCACCTGCATGTGAAAGACTGCATTGTCCGTGCACTCAAGCAATCAGTGAGTGGAAAGGTGCACCTCACAACAGATGCATGGTCCAGTAAGCATGGCCAGGGCCATTACGTGTCCATCACTGCGCACTGGGTTAATGATGGATACAGGGTCCACAGGGGACAGCGGCGGTGGGACAGTGCTGCCTAGCCCACGGTATAGAAAACAGTTGGCTGTAGGCATTCGACCCTCCTCCTCCTCCAGAAGCGAAAGCTCGTTCACAGAGCGCAGTCGTATGAGCACTCCATCCGCAGCTGCCAGTGTTGCATACGAGGTGTCCCACTATCGAACAGCTAGTGGTAAGTGTCAGCAGGCTGTGTTGAAGATGATGTGTTTGGGCGACAACAGACACACCGCGGAGGTACTGGCCGACTACTTGCAGCGACAAACTGGGTCATGGCTGGGCAGTCTACATTCTGAGGCAGGCAAGGTAGTTAGTGATAACGGCCGGAATTTTGTGGCAGCCATAGCCCTTTCAAAACTCAGACACATACCTTGCCTGGCTCATACCTTGAACCTGGTGGTGCAGTGCTTCCTCAATAATTATCCAGAGTTATCAGCCCTGCTCCATAAGGTGCGAAGACTGTGCTCGCATGTCCGCCGGTCACCCATATACTCCAGTCATATGTAGAAGCTGCAGCGAATGCTCCACCTTCCCAAGCACTGCCTAATTATCGATGTTGCAACAAGGTTGAACTCTACCCTGCACATGGTTCAGAGGCTTTGCGAACAGAGGCAGCCTGTAATGCATTTGTGGGAGGATACACGGGCAGGCAGTTTGAGGGCAGACATGGAGTTGTCTGGTGTGCAGTGGTCGAAGCTGAAAGACTTCTGTAAAGTCCTTCAGTGTTTTGAGGAATGCACACAGCTGATAAGCGCAGACGACGCCATCATAAGCATGAGCATACAACTTATGCGTCTGCTCATGCAAACTTTGACGCACATTAAGGAGCAGGCATCTGCAGCCAAGGAGTAAGAGTAGGAGGGAAGCCTTGATGACAGTCAGCCATTGTCTGCTCAGGGAACTCTCCTGGACGAGGTGGAGGAAGAAGAGGAAGAGGAGGAGGAGGATGATGGGGATGATTATTTAGAGGAGGAGGATGCTTCTCAGGGGGCAAGAGAAAATGTTTGAGTGGCAAGGTCAGGTACAGGGTTTGTGCGTGCCTGGAGGGATGTTGATTTGCCAGAAAGTGCTCCTCCACCCAGCACTCGCACTGCATCATTGACACCTGGAATATTGGCCCACATGTGTGATTATGCCTTGCAGATCCTAAAAAGGGACCCCCGCATTGCCAAAATGGTGAACGATGACGACCACTGGTTGGCCAGCATCCTGGATCCACGCTATAAAGGCAAATTCCAAATCATCATGCCACAGGAGAACCTAGAGCTAATATTGTCTAACAAACAAGCAACTCTGGTAAACCGTTTGTTTAAGGCATTCCCAGCACACAGCGGCGGTGATGGTTCTCCCACGAGCCGTAGGGGGCAACATGGAAGAGGTGTTCATGGTGCACACAGCCGAAGTGGCGTTGGACACAGGGGTTTCATGACCATGTTGTGGACTGATTTTTAAAGTAACGCTCACACGACTGGTAATACTGCATTGATTCAAAGTGACAGGAGGCAGCATTTGTCAAGTATGGTAGCAAACTACTTCTCCCATATCGATCTTCTCCCTCACCAGTCATTCTCCTTTGACTATTGGGCCTGTAAACTGGATACCTGGCCTGAATTGGCACAATATGCCTTACAGGAGCTCGCTTGCCCTGTTGCTAGTGTGCTATCCGAAAGAGTCTTCAGTGCTGCTGGATCAATCCTGACAGAAAAAAGGACCCATCTGTCGACCCAAAATGTTGATGATCTAACCTTCATTAAAATGAACCATGCATGGGTTTAAAAGGATTTTGTCCCACCTTCCCCAGCTGACACGTAGGTTGCCAGAAAAATTGCTCGCTTTTGTCCTCCTCCCTCCTCTTCCTCGGACTTTTCCAATTCCTCCATTTTCAGCTGCTGAATGTCCAACATCAGTATATGCCATTTTTTTAACCTCCCTAACTGGGCTGCCTCCCCCACAGAGCCGGGGTCACCACCTGGCGCATGCACCCGTGCGAGTGATGTTGCCCTGGACAGGTGGGTGGGCCCACTCTTGGACGACGGCACTGGCACAGGGTCCCTCATAGTACAGTCAAGTGTCTCTGACGGTGGGGGTGCACACCCACCATCAGACACACCGGCGTACTATGAGGGGCCCTGTGCCAGTACCGTAGCCCACGAGTGGGCCCCCCTGCTTGCTCAGGGCCCCAGCACTTGCAATAGTTACTTCTCTCTGCTCCACCGCTGTGTAGTCTGGGCTGTTAAATCCTTCACTGGGACTGCCAGTACAAATTTGGTGACTGATAGATGGTGGTTAAGACGTAGCTATGCCCTGTCCTGCTGGGCTCTATCTTCAGATGATCAATGGCTTCCATTTGTTATGGAAGTCGACTCAAAATGAGATGCAGTGGTGGTTTATCATCAGCTTTCACGGTTTTCCTACTCACAGACGTGTGACATTCCTGCCCACATTCTTAAATATGTCCTCTCATGCCAATCCAATAGAATCATCTACGACCTGTGGCTTCTGTCTTTTGCACTCCAAAGTTACCTGACTAGAGTTGAGCGAAACAGGTCGGCCAGATTCAAAAGTCGCCGACTTTCGCCAAAGTCGGGTTTCATGAAACGAAACCCGACCACAGTGTGAATTTGGCCATGTGGTCGGCGACCCAAGAGTCAAAGTCGGGTTTCGCCGAATGCTTGCACGTGACTTTTTTCAGCCAATGAGAGAAGTGGAGCGTAGCGTAGCGGGAGCGTAGCTGGAGTGGAAGTGGAAGTGGGAGAGAGGGAGGGAGGGAGAGAGAGAGAGAGGGAGAGGGAGAAGAGAGAGAGAGAGAAGAGAGAGAGATTTTGCCGCCTCTAGGGTTAAAATTCATGCCAGTTGTGCTTACAGTCCTACACTCACTGCTGACTTTTCTCCCCATTGACTAGCATTGGGTTTAGTGTTTCCCGACTTTTCCCTATAGTCGATCGATTTTGTTCGACTCGACTTTTGAGAAAGTCGGATTTCATGAAACCCGACTCGACCCTAAAAAAGGCAAAGTCGCTCATCTCTATACCTGACAGATCATGATAGGTAGTGAGGATAATGTCTACATCTCTCCCTGTGTTCACAATTTGATGGACATCAGTAACGGTGATGGGATCCACGGTACTGCGCTACAGCAAACCTTTTTTCACAAGAACTGTTTTCGCTGTCTCCACAGACAAAGAAATTGAGGGTCAGCATCGCCTCTGAGAATTCTCCCGGGAGTTTTTCCCATGATTAGTAATTCAAAAATTTCTGCAATCACTCGACTTTCCGTCTGTACTTGTATCTATCTCGTTTCCTCTTGCGGAGAGTCTGGACTGCCTTACTGAGACTGAAATATATATGAAGATTGAAAATTACCCCAACAGTGTATACTGGTGTACGCTTCGAATACATTACCCTTTTTCTACTTTTTAGATTCTTGTCTAATCCATACTGAGGCTGTGAGTATCTTTGTCAGATTCTGGAAATATACACGGAGATTTTTAATGTTTAAACTATGCTATACATACCTGGTATCCAGTGATACTGTACCCTTTCTCAACTTTCTATAATCTTGTCGAATCCATACTGGGCCTGAGACCGTCTGAGTCTGCCTCCTGATATATAGACATAGATTTTTATTGTGTAAACTACGCTTCATAAATCAAAAACACAAATATCCTAAACTAAAAAGTAAAAAATAAACTGCAAATAATGCATAAAGGTAATAATAATAATAAGGGTATTTAGTAAACATAATTTTGATCAAAAAAATGTACAAGCCATCCCGCCACGTCACGGCAACCCTTGTGGGACAGTACTACTCTAGTATTTAAATATTTTTTATTCATTTCATTGTGCATATATGGGTGTGACCGCCCTCTTTCTGAGCTGGGAAAACCATCCTGTCTGGCCTAAGCTTTTACTAGTGGTTCAGTCACTCGATCCTTGTTCATATTCACGTCACTTGGCAAGTGAAAAGGTTTTAAATACTAGAGTAGGACTGTCCCACAAGGGTTGCCGTGACGTTGCGGGATGGCTTGTACATTATTTTGATCAAAATTATGTTTACTAAATACCCTTATTATTATTACCTTTACGCATTATTTGCAGTTTTTTTTACCTTTTAGTTTAGGATATTTGTGTTTTTGTTTTCTCTGGTTATGGTCATGTGTTAATATGCACTTACATTGTGCATACACATTAATTTAGTTTTTCAGTTCAGACTCCAGTATTTTATTTTTTTTTTATGCTACATATATACAGTATCTGTTATCCGGTGATACTGTACCCTTTTTAATGTGTAAACTATGCTACATATATACCTGTTATCTGGTGATACTGTACCCTTTCTCAACTTTCTACAATCTTGTCGAATCCATACTGGGCCTGAGACCGTCTGAGTCTGCCTCCTGATATATAGACATAGATTTTTAATGTGTAAACTATGCTACATATATACCTGTTATCCAGAGATACTGTACCCTTTTTCAACTTTATACAATCTTGTCGAATCCATACAGGGCCTGAGACCGTCTGAGTCTGCCTCCTGATTAGAGATGAGCGGTGTTCGAGTCGACCTGTTTGCCAAATTCAAATTCGAGCTGTTTTGGGCGGTGTTCGAGCCGTTCGTCGAACTCAAACACTTTGCTTAAAATTCGGCTGTTCGAGGTTCCGTTCGAGAACAGTTCGTTCACCAAAAGTGTAACTTTATTTTCACATTAATAATGGTTTTCAATATTAATAGACAGTTTCATGGCATAGTAGTGGTGTCTGGTAGCCAGCGGTGTAGTGCACCTGTCAAGGAGCTACACCGTGTGTGTTTCTAATAATTTTTTACCGCATCTTGTCCAGAAAATCCTTTAGGGCCTTGTAGCACTGTCTGCTTCTCAGCAGAGGAGCCCACCCGTGAACCTAGCTATGCTGCCTGTTTATGAAAGAACCAGTTTTTGACTGCATTTAGCCCAGTTAATACTTTGGGCCTAGTAACTGTGTCTGCTACTCAGCAGAGGAGCCCACCCATGATCCAAGCTGTGCCGCCTGTTTATGTAAGAACCATTTTTTAACTCCGTTTTGCCCAGTGAATACTTTGGACCTAGTACCTGTGACTACTGCTCAGCAGAGAAGCCCACCCATGAACCTAGCTATGCCGCCTGTTTATGTAAGCACTGTCTGCTACTCAGCAGAGGAGCCCAGCTGTAAAGCAAGCTACAGCACCTGTGGTTTGGACACTTAATTTTTTCAGATTCTTTCTGAAATGCCGGTTAGGCCTAATTCCGGAATTCCGGTTGACCTGCACTTACTGGGAAATCCTCGTTTGTGGGGACGAATTGGAATCCCAGATCCCCATCACTAGCGGGGGTTCAGCGGGTTATCCGCACCTGTAAGCGACACACGCTGGTCCTTTCAGTGTAGCGCATGCAGCCCTTGACATGTAAGGGCATGACAGACCTGTTATTGTTCGATCTCGCGTGCCAGAGCCTCGCGTGTCCCTCTAGTAAGCTGGACGCGGACTGCGGGGTCATGCCAGAGTCTCGTTCGTTAACGGAATTAAGCTGACAAATCGCTAGCACAACTAAAAACGGCCATACACCACCACCCACAGAATCGACAAAGCTTGCAATCTGTCCATCTTTTCCGTGGCTGGCATGGTTGAGGTTGCCCGTGTGGAGTTCAATTAAGCCGCAGGATCCACTCCTGGTGGTGCCCTTCTGGACATTCCTTTAAGGTTCAGCTTTGCAATCATACTGCCCCCGGAAACCAAACACTTTGCCTTTATGGACGATGTTCGGAGGGTGGGGGAATAACGCCGCCCGATCTGCAGTTGGCATAAAGTATGGTGGGAAGTCCTACGGTATATGATCGTGTTCGATTTTAGAATTTTAGATTTTTTTTTTATTTTAGATTTTTAGTCCAGCCTTTCTTGACTTTATAAGGGCATGACATGCCTATATCTGTTTCTCCTCCTCCTCCTTTTACTCCTCCACCTCTTTTCTATATGTAGTTGCCCTTTTCCATATGTTATTTTTGTCTTCTGAGCATTTTGTCTGCTTTGTGACACCTTTTAAGGTGTTTTGTAATTGTTTTCTATGTGTTTGCATGTGTTTGTGTTTGCCTGCCATTGTTTTCAATGGGGCTCGACAGCGTTCGTCGAACGTTCGACGAACATTCGACGAACTTCCCTCCTGTTCGACGAACCGAACCGAACTCGAACACTAGCGGGGTGGCTCAACACTACTCCTGATATATAGACGTACATTTTTAATGTTTAAACTATGCTATATATACCTGGTATCTGGTGATACTGTACTCTTTCTGCCAGGAAGTCCTCCTCCACCCACCACTCTAAGTGTATCATTGACACCTGGAACATTGGCCCACATGTGTGATTATTTCTTGCAGATCTTCTTTTTATATTGTAGTGTGATCCATCCTGAGCGTGTGAGAGTCTGTGGGTTACTCCTGCAATTTATATGTAGATTTAAAAATTACCCCAACACTGTATACAGCTCTACGCTTGTGATACATTACCCATTTACTGCTTTTTATATTCTGGTCTAATCCAAACTGACCAAGTGAGAGTCTGTTTCTGACTGTGGAAATAAATACTGAGATTGACAATGACCCCTACACTGTGTACAGCTGTAATCTGCAGATCCATTACCGTTTTATGGATTTTTATATTGTGTTGTAATTAGTGTTGAGCATTCCGATACTGCAGATATCGGGTATCGGCCGATATTCGCAGTATCGGAATTCCGATACTGAGTTCCGATACTTTTTGCATATCGAATACAGGAATCGGAAGTTCCCATAATGCTATGAACCAGTTTGATTTGATTCAGCCAATGAGGAATCCTAAGAAGTGTGAGCACATCCTGTTAGGCATGTAGGCATATTAACTAATGGCATGGCTGTGACTGGCTGCTGAAATGATGTCATGATGCACTATAAAAGCCGCCGCCGCCATTTTGGGTTCACTCTGCTGTGAATTCAGTTAGGGACAGGACGCTGCTGTTTTGACTCTGTGGGACAGTTTGAGATAACGATTTGCTATATTGTGCTTTACCCAGGCTACTTTAGCTACCGCTGTGTGAAGCTTTCTTTTGCCTTGCAGCCCTGTTCACAGCTGTCTGCAAGGTCTGTGTGTGAGTTCAGCTCACGCTGTAGTGTGTTCTGCAGCCACCTCTGGTTGTAGTCCGCTCAGCGTGCATCCCTGCCTCATACATAGTCCTTTTTTTGTTTTATTGCTGCTCATTTTTCCTGATTTCTCTTATTAGTGTGCTTCCATCCGTATCCATCTACATTGGTTGCAAACACTATATAGGAGTAGATAGCAGAGCCTTTCTGAAGCCTTTCAGTGCTAGTGCACAGTTCTCTGCACTGTTCATGGCTGTCTGTGAGGTCTCCGTGTGTGAGTGCAGCTCACACTGTAGTGTGTTCTGCAGCCACCTCTGGTTGTAGTCCGCTCAGCGTGCGTCACTGCCTCATACATTGTCCTTTTTTGCTGTAGTGCTGCTTATTTTTCCTGAATTTCTCTTATTAGTGTGCTTCCATCCGTATCCAGCTAGATTGGTTTCAAACACTATATAAGAGTAGACAGAGGAGCCTTTCTCCTGGCTTGTGCCCTGCAGCCCCAGCCAGATTAGTATTAGCCTATTTTTTGTAGCCTCATCTATTGCATTGTAGGTTACCTTCCTGCATTGTAATAGCTACAAAAAGTTTGTGATACTATCACTTTTACATCTTTGATCACAAAAAAAACACGCAAATAAAGTTCACCAAACACTCCACTTTACAGTTGTGTGGGCCACATTAGCTCATATTAAAGTGTAGTCCACACTTTATAAAATTAGTGTTTCTTATACCTGTTAGCAGCTGTTCAGGAATAAGCACACTAAGCCCTTAGTACTTTCCTGCCTATCTTTATCAGTCTACCAAGATGAAGGCAGGGAGTAAGGCACATGGTTGTGGGCGTGGAGTATCAGCAGGGAGAGGACGTGGGGATTCTGTGCCTGCTGCAGGCACCAGCGACTCAGCATCCCCCAGTTTTACCAGGGAACAGTCCTTTATGCGCAGCTTTGTAGGAGCTCACCGTACCCCACTGCTGCGGGAGGAACAAATTGAAGCCGTTGTCGGATGGATGGCAGCTAACACATCGACTTCAATTACATCCACATCCTCTCAGGTCCAGAGCACTGAAGAGCAACCATCTGTCTCTTCATCACCTGCCAAATTGCCCAGGCAGGCAGAGAGCCCTAGACAGGAGCCATCTCTACTTCTGTTCTCTGAATCTGTTGGCTTGGAAAGAGGGGGCCAGCCAAGCAGCATTCTAGAATGTGAAGAAGAGGGAGTATGCAGTGATGCGCAACTGCTTTGTCTCTCTGAATGTGAAGAGGCGGGTAGGCCAGTGCCAACCTCAGTACGCATCTGATGATGAGACTCAGGTGCCACTTTCTGGTGCGTACTGTGCTGGCAAGACTACCCAGGAGAAGCAGGTGTTTGAAGAGGGTAGTGTAGATGATGAGGTCCTTGACCCATCATGGCGTGAGGAACTGGAAGGTGGTGGGAGCAGCTCTGAGGAAGAGATTCCTCGAACGGCCAAAACAGGAGGGAGAGGGAGGGGGCAGATTTAGTTGCCTGTATCCTCCACTTCGGCATCCATTTGGAGCATTCCTCTTCCTAAACCCAAAACGGGGCTCCCAGGATTTGCAGTGCGTGGTCCTTTGTCCTTTTTTGACACAGTTGCAGATGACATTTGCTTAGTCAAATGCAAGCTGTGTAATCAGAAAGTCAAAAGAGGGAAAAGTGTCAGCAACCTCAATACCACAAATATGTGGAAACATGTGCGGACCAAGCACGTGGTGGAGTTACAAAGACACACTTAAAACGTAGGCCACCACCTACCACCTCTTCAGCTCGTGTTTTAGCCTCTTCCTCCAGCTCACATAGAGCTGTTTCGGCTTCCTCACAGGATGGCTATGGAAGAACCTCTGGCACTGTTGTACAGAGACCCAGTGGAATTCCACCCACAGCACCACGTTCCCTGTCATCCTCACACTCCCAGGCCACTTTACAGCTATCGGTAGCACAGGCAAGGGAGAAAAGGCGGCCATACTCGGCAAACCATCTCCGAGCACAGGCTCTGAATGCTGGCATTGCAAAACTACTGTCCCTTGAAATGCTCTCATTCAGGCTGGTGGAGACTGACACCTTCCGTAACTTCATGGCATTGGCAGTCCCACAATACAATGTGTCCAGCCGCTTTTATTTCAGCAGGTAAGCCGTCCCTGCCCTGCAAAAGCATGTGAAGGGAAAAATTAAACATGCGCTAATAAACGCCGTCAGTAGCAAGGTCCACCTGACCACCGATGCGTGGACCAGTAACCATGGACAGTGACGATACCTTTCCCTCACTGCCCATTGGGTAAATGTTGAGGAGCTGGGTACAGATCTTGAGAGTGGCGCTGTACGTGTTCTACCAACTCCAAGGATGGCAGGAATCCAGTCTATACACATTGACTCCTCCTCGTACTCCAGTTCCTCTGAATCAGCGCTGCAGGAGCCGTCAAGGTCTACCTCCACATGGACCCGTGAACGCTTACCTGTTACGACCGATATGAGCACAGCCGTGGCCAAACGTCAACAGGCCATGCGGAAATTAATTTCTTTGGGTAATCGAAGCCACACAGCGCAGGAGCTCTGAAATGCCATCAACCAGGAGAGCGACGTGTGGTTTGTGCCAGCGAATCTCCAGCCAGGCTTGGTAGTGTGAGACAATGGCCGAAATCTGGTGGCAGCTCTGGGCCTAGGCAACCTCACTCACATCCCTTGTGCTCAACTTGGTCGTGCAGAGTTTTTTGAGGGACTATCCGCATCTTGATGCACTGCTGCATAAGGTCCGCAGAGAGTGCGCTCACCTGCGGTGTTCCAGCATGGCAAGATCGCGCATTGCAGCTCTGCAGTGCCGATTCCGCCTTACGGAACATCGCATCATATGTGACCTATCCACCAGGTGGAATTCAACGTTACATATGTTGGAGCGGTTGTGGGAGCAGCAGGCAGCAGTAATGGAGTACCAGCTGCATCAGGTGTAAACAAGTCGCACTGCGCACTGTTCACACTTCACCACCACTGAGTGGGCTTCTATGAAGGACATCTGCCACGTTTTGCGTGCCTTCGATGATTCCACGTGGATGGCTTTTGCAGATGATGCACTAGTCAGCATGACTGTCCCCCTTATCTGCCTGCTTCAAAAAACACTGCAAGCACTAAGTAAGGAGGTTTTGGAAGAGGTGGAGGATGAGGAGTCACAAATGCCATCTGCTTCTGGTCAGTCTGCGCAACGTGGTTCCTCACAAAGGCCTAGGCAGGGGACACTTTGTGAGGAGGATGAGGAGGAGTCAATGGAGCAAGAAGACATCTCTCCAGAGGAGGGAGGTACACAATGCTCTAGTAGTCAGTATATCAAGAAAAATACTCATAAACAAAAACAAACTAAGAGAACATACTCCTGGCATGATGTATACCACACCTGGGTGTCTCCGTTTGTTACATAGGACCTAGATACCGATCCATCGCCAAAGCAATATAAGAAGAGGTGGAAAAAACCACTAATGTGCGACTATAGATCCAGTAAAAAATGGAATATCTTTATTAAGACAAGTATGCAGTACAGGACAAAGACAGTGTGGAATGGTGCATAAAAAACAACCCACGTAGTGTGAACTACATGACAGACCCACCTCAGGAATTCATCATATTGTATTCAAATTAGTACAATTAAGTACATAGGATGTACATCTGTGGACACCTAAATACCTACATGCATCATATGAATCCCAATTAGTTATATCTATCCATAGTCAAACCATCCTCAACCACATGTCACAGCATCAGTATGAGCCCATAAATCACTATAGCACAAACAACAATTAAGTGCTATACAAGAGGAGGTTAGAGTGTGTGTGGGGTATAGGTTCCTACACAATCCCACCATACCGAGATGTATATAGTATGACTCTGGCCATGGTCCCAATCCAAGTCTTACTATGCTCAATTCCCACTATTAGAGAAACCATGGCAGTTTGAATCTCACCAAATGGAACCGGTGGGTGGGGGGATCCTGGGGGGGTCCATGCATCTGCAGACGCACGGACCCCCCCAGGATCCCCCCACCCACCGGTTCCATTTGGTGAGATTCAAACTGCCATGGTTTCTCTAATAGTGGGAATTGAGCATAGTAAGACTTGGATTGGGACCATGGCCAGAGTCATACTATATACATCTCGGTATGGTGGGATTGTGTAGGAACCTATACCCCACACACACTCTAACCTCCTCTTGTATAGCACTTAATTGTTGTTTGTGCTATAGTGATTTATGGGCTCATACTGATGCTGTGACATGTGGTTGAGGATGGTTTGACTATGGATAGATATAACTAATTGGGATTCATATGATGCATGTAGGTATTTAGGTGTCCACAGATGTACATCCTATGTACTTAATTGTACTGATTTGAATACAATATGATGAATTCCTGAGGTGGGTCTGTCATGTAGTTCACACTGCGTGGGTTGTTTTTTATGCACCATTCCACACTGTCTTTGTCCTGTACTGCATACTTGTCTTAATAAAGATATTCCATTTTTTACTGGATCTATAGTCGCACATTAGTGGTTTTTTCCACCTCTTCTTCTAGTAGTCAGTATGTAGAGCGAGGGTGGGGTGATGCAGAGCAGGCAGAGATGATGCCTCAAGCAGGGGACAACGTTTCTTGGCCAGTTAGGAGTCTTCAGCACATGGTTCACTTCATGCTGCAGTGCCTGAGAAACGACCGCCGCATCGCCTACATTCTCAACACGGCTGATTATTGGGTGTACACCCTCCTAGATCCTCGCTACCGGGACAAGTTACAAAGCCTCATAACACCGTTGAACCGGGAGTGTAAAATGCGGGAGTACCAAGACACACTGGTGCATTCCATCATGTTCTCCATTCCACCTGAAAGCAGTGCTGCTAGTGCTTTACAAAGCAGCTCTGTGCGTCGAGGCAGTGGAGGAAGCTCTGCACAAAGAGGGAGCAGAAGCAGCGCCTCAGCACAAGGCAAGACCAGTATGGCTCAAATGTGGCAAAGTTTTGCGACCCTGCCACAAATGTCTACACCATCACAGCCGGCTCCAGTCAGCAGGAGGCAACGCTTCCATCAGATGGTGACAAACTACATGTGTTGCCCTCTCAGTGAACTCCCAGACGGCTTTATCCCTTCAAGTTTTGGGTCTCTAAGCTGGACACATGGCCAGAGCTTAGCCAGTATGCATTGGAGGTGCTTGCTTGCCCTGCTGCTAGTGTATATTCAGAACGCGTCTTTAGTGCCGCAGGTGGTGTACTAACAGACCGTAGCATGCGACTATCCTCCGATAACGTTGAAAGGCTTATTTTTCTGAAAATGAACAAGGCCTGGATCTCGCCAGAATTTGCCAGTCCTCTTCCAGATTAAATAATTGGTTGGCAACAGTATCCAGGTCTCCTGTTGTGTTCATGTTTCTACCACCTGAACTGTAATCCCTGGGCTCCAACACCGCCAGTTGCTGCTCAAAAATGCCATCTGCACAGAAAAACACTAGCTCCTGTGTTATTGGGGTTCAGTAATGCCAGCTGCTCCCCTGCTGTGTGTCCGGCAATGTCTCCTGCTCCCTCCACATTCACACTACATCAGATATTAAACTTGCTCCAATTAGGCCTCAGCCTACACCCTAATTGACCCTGGGCTCCAACACTGCCAGTTGCTGCTCAGAAGAGCCGTCTGCACAGAGAAAAACACTAGCTCCTGTGTTAGTGGGGTTCAGTAACGCCAGCTGCTCCCCTGCTGTGTGTCCGGCAATGTCTCCTGCTCCCTCCACATTCACACTACATCAGATATTAAACTTGTTCCAATTAGGCCTCAGCCTACACCTTGATTGACCCTGGGCTCCAACACTGCCAATTGCTGCTCAGAAGTGCCGTCTGCACAGAAAAAAACAATAGCTCCTGTGTTAGTGGGGTTCTGCAATGCCAGCTGCTCCCCTGCTGTGTGTCTGGCAATGTCTCCTGCTCCCTCCACATTTACACTACATCAGATATTAAACTTGCTCCAATTAGGTCTCAGCCTACACCCTGATTGACCCTGGGCTCCAACACTGCCAGTTGCTGCTCAGAAGAGCCGTCTGCACAGAGAAAAACACAAGCTCCTGTGTTAGTGGGGTTCAGTAAAGTCAGCTGCACCCCTCCTGTGTGTCCGGCAATATCTCCTGCTCCGTCCACATTCGCACAACATCAGATATTAAACTTGCTCCAATTAGGCATCAGCCTAAACCCTGATTGACCCTGGGCTCCAACACTGCCAGTTGCTGCTCAAAAGTGCCGTCTGCACAGAGAAAAACAATAGCTCCTGTGTTAGTTGGGTTCAGTAATGTCAGCTGCTCCCCTGCTGTGTGTCCGGCAATATCTCCTGCTCCATCCACATTCACACAACATCAGATATTAAACTTGCTCCAGTTAGGCCTCAGCCTACACTCTGATTGACCCTGGGATCTAACACCGCCAGTTGCTGCTCAGAAGTGCCTTCTGCACAGAGAAAACACTAGCTCCTGTGTTAGTGGGGTTCAGTAACGCCAGCTGCTCCCCTGCTGTGTGTCTGGCAACGTCTCCTGCTCCCTCCACATTCACACTACATCAGATATTAAACTTGCTCCAATTAGGTCTCAGCCTACACCCTTATTGACCCTCGGCTCCAACACTGCCAGTTGCTGCTCAGAAGTGCCGTCTGCACAGAGAAAAACACTAGCTCCTGTGTTAGTGGGGTTCAGTAATGTCAGCTGCTTCCCTGCTGTGTGTCCGGCAATATCTCCTGCTCCGTCCACATTCACACAACATCAGATGTTAAACTTGCTCCAATTGGGCCTCAGCCTACACCCTGATTGACGCTGGGCTCCAACACCACCAGTTGTTGCTCAGAAGTGCCATCTGCACAGTCAAGATATGCTCCAGTGTTATTGGGGTTCAGTAATGTCAGCTGATCCCCAGCTGTGTGTCCGGCAATATCTCCTGCTCTGTCCACACTCACACAACTACAGATTTTAAACTTGCTCCAATTAGGCCTGTCTCCACTCTGTTTGCAGTATTTACCCTGGGTTCCAGCACCGCCAGCTGGTTCCCGGCAGTGTCTTTGGCATGGGTACTCCCTCCTGCCCAGCCTGGTTCCAGCATGCTAGCTGTTTCCGGGTAGTGTCATCACTTTGCCACCAATACGTTGTCCTGTCGTGTTGCGGTTGGGTTAGCCGACTCTATGGTGCCTGCAGTTTAGGTGCTTCCTATGTGGGCTGCGGGATCTGGCAATAAAGGCTGGTTCTGTAGTGCCAATAGGACAAGCACCCCCTGTAGGACTGTGGGTTTCGGTAACTGCGGCCGGCTCGCTGCCTTGCAACGTTGTTTTTCAGGGGTAGCTTCTGCTACCCATCCGAGTTCCAGTACCGTCAGCTGGTTCTCGGCAGTGCCTTTGGCTTAGGTGCCTCCTTCTCGGTATCCGAGTTCCAGCAATGTCTGCTGGTCCTTGGTAGTGCTTTCTGGCACAGGTACCTCCTGCTTAGTAACTGGGTTCTAGTACCATCAGCTGGTCCTTGGTAGTGCCATTGGCTCTTGTTCCTTCTGCTGCCCCTCCAGGTTCCAGCACCGTCAGCTAGTCCTCGGTAGTTCCATTGCCTCTTGTAGCTTCTGCTACCCATCCGGGTTCCAGTACCGTCAGCTGGTTCTCGGCAGTGCCTTTGGCTTAGGTGCCTCCTTCTCGGTATCCGAGTTCCAGCAACTTCTGCTGGTCCTTGGTAGTGCTTTCTGGCACAGGTACCTCCTGCTTAGTAACCGGGTTTCAGTGCCATCAGCTGGTCCTCGGTAGTGCCATTGGCTCTTGTTCCTTCTGCTACTCCTCCGGGTTCCAGCACCGTCAGCTGGTCCTCGGTAGTTCCATTGGCTCTTGTTCCTTCTGCTACCCATCCGGGTTCCAGTACCGTCAGCTGCTTCTCGGCAGTGCCTTTGGCTTAGGTCCCTCCTTTTCAGTATCCGAGTTCCAGCAACGTCTGCTGGTCCTTGGTAGTGCTTTCTGGCACAGGTACCTCCTGCTTAATAACCGGGTTCCTGTACCATCAGCTGGTCCTCGGTAGTGTCATTGGCTCTTGTTCTTTCTGCTGCCCCTCCGGGTTTCAGCACAGTCAGCTGGTCCTCGATAGTTCCATTGGCTCTTGTAGCTTCTGCTACCCATCCGGGTTCAGCACCGTCAGCTGGTTCTTGGCAGTGTCTTTGGCACGGGTACTCCCTCCTGCCCAGCCTGGTTCCAGCACGCCAGCTGTTTCTGGGCAGTGTCAACGTAACTTTGCCACCAATACGTTGTCCTGTCGTGTTGCTGTCGGGTTAGCCAACTCTATTATGCCTGCAGTTTAGGTGCTTCCTATGTGGGCTGCGGGATCTGGCAATAAAGGCTGATTCCGTAGTGCCAATAGGAAAAGCACGCTCTGTAGGACAGTGGGTTTCGGTAACTGCGGCTGGCTCGCGGCCTTGCAACTTTGTTTTTCATGGGTACCTTCTGCTACCCATCCGGGTTCCAGTACCGTCAGCTGGTTCTCAGCAGTGCCTTTGGCTTAGGTGCCTCCTTCTCGGTATCTGAGTTCCAGCAACGTCTGCTGGTCCTTGGTAGTGCTTTCTGGCACAGGTACCTCCTGCTTAGTAACTGGGTTCTAGTACCATCAGCTGGTCCTCGGTAGTGCCATTGGCTCTTGTTCCTTCTACTGCCCCTCCAGGTTCCAGCACCGTCAGCTAGTCCTCGGTAGTTCCATTGGCTCTTGTAGCTTCTGCTACCCATCCGGGTTCCAGTACCGTCAGCTGGTTCTCGGCAGTGCCTTTGGCTTAGGTGCCTCCTTCTCGGTATCCGAGTTCCAGCAACGTCTGCTGGTCCTTGGCAGTGCTTTCTGGCACAGGTACCTCCTGCTTAGTAACCGGGTTCCAGTACCATCAGCTGGTCCTCGGTAGTGCCATTGGCTCTTGTTCCTTCTGCTACCCCTCCAGGTTCCAGCACAATCAGCTGGTCCTCAGTAGTTCCATTGGCTCTAGTTCCTTCTGCTACCCATCCGGGTTCCAGTACCGTCAGCTGGCTCTCGGCAGTGCCTTTGGCTTAGGTGCTTCCTTTTCGGTATCCGAGTTCCAGCAACGTCTGCTGGTCCTTGGTAGTGCTTTCTGGCACAGGTACCTCCTGCTTAGTAACCGGGTTCCAGTACCATCAGCTGGTCCTCGGTAGTGCCATTGGCTCTTGTTCCTTCTTCTGCCCCTCCGGGTTCCAGAACCGTCAGCTGGTCCTCGGTAGTTCCATTGGCTCTTGTAGCTTCTGCTACCCATCCGGGTTCAGCACCGTCAGCTGGTTCTTGGCAGTGTCTTTGGCATGGGTACTCCCTCCTGCCCAGCCAGGTTCCAGCACGCCAGCTTTTTCCGGGTAGTGTCAACGTCACTTTGCCACCAATACGTTGTCCTGTCGTGTTGCTGTCGGGTTAGCCAACTCTATTGTGCCTGCAGTTTAGGTGCTTCCTATGTGGGCTGCAGGATCTGGCAATATAGGCTGGTTCCGTAGTGCCAATAGGACAAGCACCCACTGTAGGGCAGTGGGTTTCGGTAACTGCGGCCGGCTCGCGGCCTTGCAACTTTGTTTTTCATGGGTATCTTCTGCTATCCATCCGGGTTCCAGTACCGTCAGATGGTTCTCGGCAGTGCCTTTGGCTTAGGTGCCTCCTTTTCGGTATCCGAGTTCCAGCAACGTCTGCTGGTCCTTGGTAGTGCTTTCTAGCACAGGTACCTCCTGCTTAGTAACCGGGTTCCAGTACCATCAGCTGGTCCTCAGCTGGCTCTTGTTCCTTCTGCTACCCATCTGGGTTCCATTACCGTCAGCTGGTTCTCGGCAGTTCCTCAGCCTTCTTGTACCTTCTGCTACATTTCCAAGTTCAAGCTTTTTGAAATGGTTTTTAGTAATCTCTCTGGATCTCCCTGACGACGACCCTGAAGACGACGACCATGAAGACTATCCTGAAGAAGACGACGACCCTGAAGACGATGACCCTGAAGGACGACGACCCTGAAGACCACCCCAAAGAAGACGACGACCCCAAAGATGACGATCCTGAAGACGACGACCCTGAAGACCACCCCAAAGAAGACCAAAAAGATGGCCCTGAAGAAGATGACCAAGAGGACAAAGAACATGAATACAACCACCAAGATACAGAACAACAAGAGACAGAAGACCAAGAAGCAGAAGAACAAAAAGCAGAAGAACAACAAGCAGAAGAACATTACGCATAAGACTAAAAATCAGAGCAAAAGATATTATCTAAATTATAAGCAGAAGAAGACTAAGCAGTGTATGGGGGTGAGTCCGTTCCTCCTTGTGGTGCCCCTGGAAAATGCCTGCTGCTGCAGGCCAAACTGAACGCGGACAAATCCTGTTGTAAATCTTTTGTGACAGGCAGAACGAAAGGTGGAATCTTCAAACTTTTATAGATAACTACAGGAATGCCTGTCATAAATAAGAATATGATGAAGAAGAAGAATAGGAAGAAGATGAAGTAGAATATGAAGAAGAATAATAGATGAATAAGAAGAATATGAAGAATGTAAAAAAAAATAATAATAGGAAGAAGGTGAAGAAGAAGATTAATAAGGTGAAGAAGAAGTTGATGAAAAAGATGCTGCTGCTGAGGATCATGGAGAAAGTGTGGGTGAAGTAAAAAAGAAGGTGAAGAGCATGGAAGTTGTGAAACATACATATCTGACAAAATATAAAAAAGGTTAACATATTCAATATCTTTGTAACTCCGAACGTCTTAAAAAAAATGTATTCCTGCTATTCCATTTGATTGGGCTAAACCTCTATGCCTTTAATGTCTCCTCCACCTCCCCCGATACATTCTACATTATTCTTAGTTGTTTTCCTTCACGTAGAATTAACCTACAAGGAAAGAAAGGGTTTATTTTAATTCACATATTTCTGTCACATTGACTTGCATTGGTTTCCGGTATCGGAATCGGCGATATCCGATACTTTTTGGGTATCGGTCCGATCCAATCTGATCCGATATTTCCCGATATCGGAATGTATCGCTCAACACTAGTTGTAATCCATACTGAGCCTGAGAGCGTCTTTGTTTGCCTCCTGAAATATATACCGAGATTAAGAATGTTTAAACTATACTACTATATATACCTGGCATCTGATGATACTATACCCTTTTTCTACTTTTTATATTCTTGTCTAATCCATACTGAGCCTCTGAGTGTCTCTGTGTGACTCATGAAATATATAGGGAGATTGACAATTATCCTTTGGCTGTATAGAGCTGTACGCTTCTGATACAGTACCATATATCTGATGTTATTTTGGGTACATTTTCTCCAAAATTAGGAAGAATGAAGGAAGAGGCCACGGACGTGGGCGTCGGGGGGCCAGCTGGTACTGATGGTGGTGCATCTGCTGGTAGTGGCAAAAGCACAATAGCAGCTAAATCAGGAGGTGTTGAGCCTGCGTCATGGTCTGGCTCCGGAACGCCTGGAAGGCTACCTTTTCTGGGAGTAGGTCAACCGCTTTTAAAGCCGGAGCATCAGGAATTGGTTTTGGCTTACATTGCCGAAACAGACTCCAGCAAATATGCCCTTCTCTTCTGAAGTTTCAAAAAATGCAAGCACTGAGTCGTCAAGTGTTGGTTCCTGGTCAGGAAGAACCCCTTTCCTTGTGTCCTTCACCCCCACCAAAAGTGAAGGATGCAGCAGGCCACACTTCACATTAGTCCAAGTAGCTCTTTCCCATATACCATGCCTGGGTTATCAAGTCAAATCGTGAATTTCCTAGTCCAAGATGAATCTGACATGGAGTGTGGGTGGCCAGCCAGGGCAGTGGAGTTAATCGGTACCGGGCCGGTGTCTCAGAGGGATGTGTTACGGTGGTGCTGACCCGGTCTGTGGGCCTGGGCGTCCATGCAAAGGGGTGAATAACGTTTACAGGTGAATAATACGTGACGCCACCTGTGGTTTCTGATCAGATTGACCAGTGCTGCAGTGTCGCTTCTCTGGGACAGATGTTGTGGTGCAGCTAAGATGTAGAATCCCTGCACAGGTAGGGCCGTAGTCGCAGGGCAGATGAAAGAGTTGGTAGATGGTGTGCAGTGCAGGATGTAGCAGAGCCGTGCGCCAGGCGCAGGAGAAAGAAGACAGACACAGTCGTGCAGTTCCTTTACCTGTACTTGGTAAGTGCCGTCCAGGACCCAGAGTACAGATGGAGAAGGAGTTGGTCAGCCTGAAAGCAAATTTGGAATTCTCTCTCTGCAGATAGGTAGTGTGGCCTCCGTTCTAGCGCTTATCTGAGGTACTCGCAGTACTGAGTTCACTGAAGTTCCCCCTGTTGACTCTCTTTTGGAACTTTCTCGTATGGTAGGCAGCCGTAGCCTTTTCCTTCTGGCTCACACAAGTCGCTGCTGGGGCCTCCGAGCCTTAGTTGGGAACAGAGCATTTACAGCTGCTGCTTCCTCCGGTTTCTGCTGCAGGACCATCAGTGTCCCTACCAAGCCCTCCAGCTTGGAGTGAGCCTTAACTCTGCTCATCCTCCAGCTCCCCTTCTCTCATCCACACACTTCCGCTTCCCTTCACAGACTGCCCTAACTTCCCTCCTCCCGACCACAGAGAGCAGCTCCTCAGAAGTCAGGTTCAGAGCCCTCCCTGCTGGCCTTGAGTGGGAACTGTGTTGTGTGTTGGTTTAACTGCTAGAGAGATCCTTCGTTGCTCCAAAGCATGACATCACACTCCCTAGGAGGAAGGTAATGCCACTGTGGCGACCGTACTCCTGGGGGCGCCACAAGTGCACTGATGCCCAGCCACTGCGAGATGATTCTGCTGGTACATTGACCCAGACCACTACATTCCCCTCGCACTCTACACAGCCAGAATCTGACCCTGATGAAACTCAGGTTCCCCTTCCCGCATACGATACCACCTTACACGGTGACAAAGAGGAAGGTGCAGATGAAAGTGCAGGTTCCTTGAGCAGGTGGGGGGGCATACTCATGGGTGACGGCACTGGCACAGGGCCCCTCATAGTACACAAAAGTGTCTCTGCCGGTGGCAGAGCCCACCCGCCGTCAGACACACCGCCGTACTATGAGGGGCCCTGTGCCAGTGATGTCTCCAACGAGTGGGCCCCCCCTGCTTGCTCAGGATCACAGCACTTGCAAAGTTGAAATACTTACCTCTCCCTGCTCCACTGCCGTGACGTCTTCCGCGTTTCCTTACAGTGACATTCTGGTCAGAGAGCGCGATGACATCACGTCTGTACGCCCTCTGCCTAAACAGTCCAAGTGCAGAGAGATAGAAGATGAGGACGACGAGGAGTCCAGACTAGTACAGGGATTCCCTAGCGAGGAGACTTATTTATTTGTTTTAAAGGTTGGGAGCAATTTTTGGGGAGCACTATACTCTGGAGAATGATATATGGGGCCACTATACACTGGAGCATTCCAAAGGTGGACATCAAACACTGGAGCAGCATTTACAGGGACCATTGTACACTGGGGCATTATAAATGGGGCCCATTGTATATGGAGCATTATTTGGGCCCATATGATAGTGGAGCTTCATCCATCGGGACCCACATATACTGTAACATTATGTGGAGCTCATCATATACAGTATCGAACATTATATGGGACCAATGATTCTCTATGGAGAAATATATGGGCCTCATTACTCTGTGTAGCGCACTATGCGGTGCCATAATACTGTATGGAGTAATATACTGTCCGTTTTTGGAGCTATTGGAGAATTTAAAATGGATATCAGTCATCTGATGAAAGAAGTGAAGTATTTTTCATTGTACTATACCACTATTTCTCTGCCGTATCAGAGGATCATGAATTGTAGCTTGTGCTAAAGGAGCCCATTGACACTCTTTGGCACTGGACCCACGAAAATCTGGAACCAGCCCTACCCCCCCCCACAACTTTAGCCAAATAACCCAAAGTTTTCTATGCCTAAATATTATGATAAAGTAAATTAAGGTTGACAAGCTTAAGTAATAAGAATTGATGTTTTTGGCATTAAAGTGGGCACTGTAGGTGTGTTTCCTGTCCTCCACTCACTGCCGACTTTTCTTCCCCATTGACTTGCATTGGGTTTCGTGTTTCAGTTGGCCTTCGACTTTTCACGATAATCGACCGATTTCGTTCGACCCGACTTTTGCGAAAGTCGGGTTTCATGAAACCCGACTTGACCGGAAAAAAGGCAAAGTCGCTCATCTCTATTTGCCAGGTCTGTCACGTCGATCCACATCTGAGAGTCATCCTTTACTCTGAGGGGAGAAATGGACCTTTTGGGGGGAGGGGATGAAAATTCTATTTGGTAACCCTCTGCTATTGTTCTCAGTACCCACTGACTTTTTGTGATCCGAGACCACTGGGAACTGAATTCTCTCAGCCAACTCCCTATATTGGTATAGTCATGTCCTTCTGGATCTAGTATGTGATTCAGAAGGGGGAGCTCTTGGTCTTCCAGCTCTAGTGTGGGTGCTACCGTAGGAACTCCTCTGGGAACTCCACTGATATCTATAGTACTGCTGTCTTCTATATCTACCAGGTCTACGAAAGGTCTGGTCCCTAGGTTTCTTTTCCTCTGTGAACCCCTTTTTTATATCAGATGCTTTTTCCAATATGTCATCTAATGCTGGGCCAAAAACCTTTAACGTGGAGAAGGGAAGGGCACAGAGCTTGATTTTAGAGGCTCCGTCACGTGACCAGGTCTTTAAACAGATAGCTCTGCAAGCTAAATTTCGGGTCGAACGAAATCGGCCGACTATAGGGAAAAGTCGGAGGCCGACTGAAACACGAAACCCAATGCAAGTCAATGAGGAAGCAAAGTCGGCAGGGAGTGTAAGACAGTAAACACACCTACAGTGCCCATTTCAATGCCAAAAACATCAATTCTTATAACTGAAGCTTGTCAACCTTAATTTACTTCCTAATAATAGTTACGCATTGAAAACTGGGGGTTATTTGGCTAAAGTTGTGGGGGGGTTGGGCTGGCTCCAGGTTTTCATGTGCCCTGGGCCAAAGAGTGTCAGTGCGCCCCTTTAACACATACCACAACTCATGATGCTCCGATACGCCACAGAAATATAGGTATAGTACAATGACACATACTTCACTGCTTACATGACATGACTGATCTATTTTAAATTGTACAATAGCTCAAAAACAGGACAGTAGATTACTCCATTCAGTGTTATGGCCACCACATTGTGCGCCATACAGAATAATGAGCCCCATATATTTCTCCATACCAAATAATTAGTCACATATAATGTTCCATACAGTATATGATGAGCTCCACATAATGATCCATATATAATGGGCCCTATTTGTAATGCTCCAGTGTATAATGGGCCCCTTAGATGCTGCTCCAGTGTCTGATCTGCCCCATTTACATTGATCCAGTACATGAAGGGCCTCATGGATGATGCTCCAGTGTATGATGGGCTCTAATAATGCTCCATATATAATGGGCCCCATTTGTAATGCTTCAGTGTATAATGGGCCCCTTAGATGCTGCTCCAGTGTCTGATCTGCCCCATTTACATTGCTCCAGTACATGATGGGCCTCATGGATGATGCTTCCGTGTATCATGGGCCCTAATAATGCTCCATATATAATGGGCCCCATTTGTAATGCTCCAGTGTATAATGGGCATTTATGTACATCTAATCAAAGTACATGTATCAAAGTACGCTGGCAGTTATAACATGGCTGAATGTAACACGCATCTCTATTCTCTTCATACAGGTATTTAACTATTTCCAGCAACTTCACTGATTCCTGCATGTGTCCAACCTATATCATTCATCTTTGCAGCATATATAATGGTATTTAACTATTTAAAGCAACTTCACTGATTCCTGCATGTGTCCAACCTATATCATTCATCTTTGCAGCATATATAATGGTATTTAACTATTTCCAGCAACTTCACTGATTCCTGCATGTGTCCAACCTATATCATTCATATCATTCATCTTTACAGCATATATAATTGTATTTAACTATTTCCAGCAGCTTCACTGATTCCTGCATGAGTCCAATCTACAGCATATCATTCATCTTTGCAGCATATATAATGGTATTTAACTATTTCCAGCAGCTTCACTGATTCCTGCATGTGTCCAACCTATATCATTAATCTTTGCAGCATATATAATGGTATATAGTTATTTCAACTCACCCGGCTTGTCCCCTTATGCTATTGAGGTCAAGTAACTTTTCAAAGTGGTTTATGATCCATGTAGGCCTGGACACTTGTTTATCTGCTAAATACATTTATTGTGTCCTGCTGTCCTAACTTAGTTTGATTGATTGCTAACTAGTAAGGAGAAAAAAAAAGGGAAGATCTTAGAACTGGCCTTCTATAAATTCAGAGCTAGCCTGGGGATGCATTTATGCAGGGGGGCATTTATGTACATGTAATTGAAGTACGCTGGTAGTTATAACATGGCAGTTAGACAGGTAAGACAAATAAATAAATCTACTCTCTGTACATTTGGACTACCACAAATATTTACCGTATGCATTTGTGTAATTTATATCCTGGCCGCTGCATTCACACACATCCACCGCCCTGGCATTAACTCTCTACACTCCATCCATATTGGCCCCTCACTCCTTTCCTCTCCTATGTATAGCACTCACGCTTTTTTCATATTGCTACACAGCACAGATCCATTCAGTCCCACCATTCAACATCAGAGACGCTCTCACAAATCACTTAGCCATCGGCTCACTCTTTCTATCCTTCTTCTCCTAGTCGCAGGAGACATTACTCCCAACCCTGGTCCCCCATGTTATAGAAAGTGAAACCCCCAACTGCTACACTCAGAAACCCCTCTAATCTTATTAATATTCCCTGCATGCCATCTGTCTCTCTTAATTGTGCCCTTTGGAATTCTCGCTCAGTGTGTAACAAACTCGCCTTCATTCATTACTTTTTCCTTTCTAATTCTCTTAAACTTCTGGCTCTTACTGAAACCTGGATCCAGCAGTCAGACACTACCGCTGCTGTTCTTTCATATGGTGGACTACACTTCTCTTATACCCCAAGATTAGACAATAGAGCAGGTGGAGGCGTTGGTCTGCTCCTATCACCAAAATGTACCTTTCAGGTTATCCCGCAAGTACCCTTACTTGTCTTCCCTTCTTTTGAGGTCCATGCCGTCAGACTCTACACCCCCTTCTCCATGCCAGTGGCAGTGGTATATCGTCCTCCCGGCCCCTCCCATCAGGTCCTGGATCATTTTGCTACTTGGCTTCCACATTTTCTCTCCTGTGACATCCCTACACTCATCATGGGCGATTTCAACATCCCCATTGCTCTTCCCCTCTCCCCATCTGCTGCTCACCTTTTATCACTAACCTCCTCGTTTGGCCTTTTGCAGCTTACTAATTCTCCAACGCACGAAGACGGAAACTCCCTCGACTTGGTCTTCTCTCGGCTTTGTGCAGTGGAAGATTTTGCAAACTCCCCTCTCCCGTTCTCTGACCACAACCTTCTTTCATTCTCTATCAAGAACTGCCAGGCTGCTCAGGTCACCCCCACTGTCCATATTTATAGAAACATACAGGCCATTAACACCCAGAAACTTATGAAGAACTTGCAGTCTTCATTGGCCCCTATCTCCTCCCTCTAATGTCCTGATTCTGCATTGAAGCATTTCAATGAAACACTTCAAAGTGCCCTGGATGAATTTGAACCTCCTATAAATAGAACACCACAAAACAGATGGCGACAACCCTGGCATACCCTGCAAACATGTTTCCTGCAGCGGTGCTCCAGGTGCGCCGAACGTCTGTGGAGAAAATCCAACCTACCCGAAGATTTCATCCATTATAAGTTTATGCTTCGAACATACAACACTGCCCTTCACCTCTCAAAACAAACCTATTTCAACACCCTCATCACCTCACTGTCCAATAACCCTAAACATCTCTTTGACACTTTTCATTCTCTACTCAACCCAAAAGTACAGGCCCCAACCACAGAGCTTCGAGCTGACGATCTGGCCAATTACTTAAAAGAAAAAATTGACCAGATCCGACAGGAAATTTTCTCCCAATCACCTCATACCATGCACTGTCCTCCCTCCCCCACTGCATCTAGCTCACTCTCTGATTTTGAACCAGTCACAGAAGAAGAAGTAAGCAGGCTCCTTGCATCTTCTCGCCCAACCACTTGCACCAGTGACCCATTTCCATCACATCTACTCCAGTCCCTTTCCCCTGCTGTCACCCCTCACCTAACTAAAATATTTAACCTCTCTCTCTCTTCTGGTATCTTTCCCTCCTCATTTAAGCATGCCATCATACATCCACTACTTAAAAAACCATCCCTCGACCAAAACTGTGCCGCTAACTAAACACCTGTCTCTAATGTTCCCTTCATCTCTAAACTCCTGGAACGCCTTGTCCACTCCTGTCTTATCCGCTATCTCTTTGATAACTCTCTTCTCGACCCTCTCCAATCCGGTTTCCGCTCTTTACACTCTACTGAAACTGCCCTCACTAAAAGTCTCTAATGATCAACTAACAGCTAAATCAAATGGTCATTACTCCATGCTAATTCTCTTGGATCTCTCTGCAGCATTCGACACTGTGGATCATCAGCTCCTCCTCACAACGCTCCATTCCATTGGCCTCAAGGACACCGTTCTCTCCTGGTTCTCCTCCTATCTCTCTGACCACTCCTTTACTGTATCTTTTGCTGGTTCCTCCTCCTCTCATCATCCCCTTACTGTTGGGGTTCCTCAAGGATCAGTCCTAGGCCCCCTCCTCTTCTCTTTGTACACTGCCCCTATTGGTCAAACAATCAGTAGATTTGGTTTCCAGTACCATCTCTATGCTGATGACATCCAATTATACGCTTCTTCTCCAGACATCACGCTTGCCTTTCTAGAAAACACCAGAAATTGTCTAAATGCTGTGTCTAACATCATGTCCTCACTATATCTGAAACTGAACCTGTCAAAGACTGAACTCCTTGTGTTTCCTCCCTCTACTAATGTACCTATACCTGACATTGACATTTCTGTGTGTGGTTCCACTATTACTACCCAGCAACATGCCCGTTGTCTTGGGGTCATACTTGACTCCGAGCTTTCCTTTGTCCCCCATATGATCACTGGCTCGCTCTTGTTATCTGCACCTCAAAAACACCTCTAGAATTCGACCTTTTATTACTTTTGACTCCGCAAAAGCTCTTACTGTTTCTCTTATTCATTCTCGTCTCGACTATTGTAACTCTCTTCTAATCAGTCTCCCTCTTACCAAACTCTCCCCCCTCCAATCTGTCTTGAATGCTGCTGCCAGGATCATATTCCTCGCCAATCGTTACACCGATGCCTCTACCTTGTGCCAGTCATTACACTGGCTACCCATCCACTCCAGAATCCAGTACAAACATATTACCCTCACCCACAAAGCTCTCCATGGCTCAGCACCACCCTACATCTCCTCCCTTGTTTCAGAATACCATCTTACCCGCGCCCTCCGTTCTGCTGATGACCTGAGGTTAGCATCCACAATAATCAGAACCTCCCACTCCCGTCTCCAAGAATATACATGTGCTGCGCCAATTCTTTGGAATGCACTTCCCAGGTCAATAAGATTAGTCCCCAATCCCCACAATTTTAAGCATGCCCTGAAAACTCATTTATTCCGACTGGCCTACTGCCTCAACACATTAACCTAATCTATCCCTGTGTGGCACAGCCAAAAGTTTTTACCATAACCAGGTTCCCCGCATCCTGTTCCCACATGCTTTATACATCCATTAGCCCTCTGTGTCTGTACTGTTACACACTTAACATTATGGCTGGTCCATAAAATCAGGGCAACTGTTACCACCCATCTTTCATGTCTCCCTTTTTTCCTCATAGATTGTAAGCTTGGGAGCAGGGCCCTCATTCCTCTTGGTATCTGTTATGATCTATGTGATTACTGTTATGCTGTAATGTCTATTGTCTGTACAAGTCCCCTCTGAAATGTAAAGTGGAATATGTAGGCGCTATAGAAATAAAATGTATTATTATTATTATTATAGATGCTGCTTCAGTGTCTGATCTGCCCCATTTACATTGCTCCTGTACATGATGGGCCCTATTTTTAATTAACCCAGGCATGGTATGTGAAAAGAGCTCCAAGGAGTAATCTGAAGTGTGTGCTTCCACATCCTTCACTTTTGGTGTGGGTGAAGGACACAAGGAAAGGGGTTTTTCCTGAACTGATGCCTGCAGTTATGACTCAGTGCTTGCATTTTTTTCAATTTCAGAAGAAGATGCGATAGAGCTGGAGGTTTCAGCAATGTAAGCCACAAACAGTTCCTGATACTCCGGCTTTAAAGCTTTAAAAGCAGTCTACCTACTCCCAGAAAAGGGAGCCTAACAGGCCTTCCAGAGCTACACCATGACGCTGGCTCAAAACCTCCTGCCTTAGCTGCTATTGTGTTTTTGGCACTACCAGCAGATGCACCACCACCACCATGAGTACCAGGTGGCCCTCCACACCCACATCCACGTCCTCTTCCACCATACTTCCTCATGTTTTGGAAAATGGACCCAAAATACCAGCAGATATATGGTACTGTGTCAGAAGTGTACAGCTCTCTACAGTCTATGGATAACAGTAAATCTCCATATATATTTCATGAGGCATACACAGACGCTCACAGGCTCAGTTTGGATTACCCAATAAAATAACAAGTTGAAAAAGTGTACAGTATCACCAGATACAAGGTATATATAGTATAGTGTAAACATTCTGATTCTCCGTATACATTTCAGGAGGCAGACACAAACGCTCTCAGGCCCAGTTTGGATTACACTAGAATATGAAAAGCTGTAAATGGGTTATGTAACACAAGCGTACAGCTGTATATAGTGTTGGGGTAATCTTAAAGTTCCAAATATATTGCCAGAGTAACAGACAGATGTTTACAGGCTCATTATGGATTACACCAGAATCTGAATAGCTAAAACGGTTACTATATCAGAAGCATTCTGCTGTATACAGTTTTGGCCAAATTGAAAATATCGGTATATATTTCCGTAGTAACCCTCAGACGCTCGCTCAGTTTGGTTTAGACCATAATAAAAAATGTTGTAAAAAAGGTCCTGGATAACAAGATACCAAGTATATATTTTTTAGGGGACAATTGAAATCTCTGTATAAATAGTCCCGTAGTCACTCTCAGACGCTTACACAGTATGGATTTGACCGTAATGCTAAATGTCGAACAAAGGTACTGTATAACAAGATACAAGCTGTATCGAGTATAGTGTAAAAATTTGTTTCTCCGATTCACCGTATATATAGAAGGTGTAACCCACACATGCTCACTCACTATGGATGATGTAGGGAAGGTGGACTGACAGACAAACCAGCCTGTAGTGAGAAGCAGAAGTGTAGCGCAGTGTAGGTGTGAAACCACTAAGATAAAGAGAAAGGGTGCAGTGTTTTAGCTTGCCCATTGGAGGGCAGTGGCGAGTGTAGGAGTGGGACTGTATAACTGCCATTGGTCAGAGAAACTGTTAGGTGATGTTGGGCGGAGTTACCAGAACTGGAAGTATAAAAGGCTGAGGGAAGGTACTGGAAGAGCCAGTCAGCAAAGTGAACACAGTAAAGAGGAAAATCTGCAGAAGAAATAGAGACAGTGGAAAAGATCCAGAGAGGACTGACAGTTGAGGCGGCCACGGGGGGGGTGGCCCAGAGGACGGTAGCCGCAGAAGAAGACGGCCTGGGGCTATCATACGGACGGTGTGCTCAGACTGGTGCAGCACTGTGGTGGTTGGGTCTAGGCCAGCCACAGAGGACGCCACGATTATAGTTGCAAAGGAAGTGAAGGTATCGGGGCCTGTGTACAGAGAAATTTGAAACGGCTTTGGTGAATTGCTGCTGTCGACAGAAGGATGGGCACTAAAAATGGAACTGTTCAATACAAACTCTGTCTCAGTCTCGTGTTTGTCTGCAGCAAGAAGAGGGTCCCCCCTAGTTGGTTATCCTAGAGATGATACCTTCATACAAATTTTTGAAACAAGGTACTGTATCAGCACATACCAGGTGTGTCCAGTCTAGGGTTAAATTTCCGTTTATACTTCCAGAGTCAGACACAGACACTCACAGGCTCACTATGTATTTCACCAGAATTAAAAAAGTAGAAAAAGGGAAAGGTATTCATAGAGTACACCAGCATACAATGTTGTGGTACTTTTAACTCTTGGTATATATTTCAATCTCAGTAAGCCAGTCCAGAATCTCCACTACTGGAAACTACATGGTTACAAGTATAGATGCAAAGTCGAGTGTTACCAGAAATTTTGGAATTACTCATCGCTGGAAAACCTCCCGATAGATGTTGCACAGGCTATGCAGACCCTCAATTACTATGTCTGTGGAGAAAGCGAAAAAGGTTCTTTGAGAAGAAAGAATTGCTTTATCGCAGTAGCATGGATCACATCACCGTTACTCGTCTCCATCAAATTTTGATCACAGGGAGAGATGTACCCATGGTCCTCACTGCCTATCATGATGTGTCTGGTCATTTTGGAGTGCAAAAGACAGAAACCACAGGCCGTAGGCGATTCTATTGGATTGGCATGAGAGGAGACATTGAAAAATGGTGGCAGGAATGTCACACGTCTGTGACTATCACAACTGTGAAAGGTTATCATAAACCACCACTGCATTCGCTTGTAAGTTGACGTCCATTTCAAATGGTAGCCATTGATCATCTGAAGGTAGAGGCCAGCAGGACAGGCCATAGCTACATCTTAACCATCATTGATCAATACACCAAATTTCTAGTGGCTGTCCCTGTGAAGGATTTAACTGCCTAGACTACACAGCGGTGGAGCAGGGAGAGGTAAGTATTGCAACTTGCAAGTGCTCTGGCCATGACCAAGCAAGGGGGGCACAATTGTGGTCGACGGTACTGTCACAGGGCCCCTCATAGTACACTGGTGTGTCTGACGGCGAGTGGGCCCTCCCACCATCTGAGACACTGTATTTACAATGAGGGGCCCTGTGCCATTGCCGTCGGCCATCAGTGGGCCCATTCACCTGTTCAGAGCAACGGCACTTGCCCGGGTACGCCAGGTCTTGACCCCAGCCATTGGGGGAGGGGTGGGCAGGCCAGTTAGGGAGGTTTTAAAATTGGCATATGTTGATGTGTTGACTGGACATTCAGCTGCTGCAAAGGGCGTAATTGGGCAAGTCCGAAGAAGAGGAGGAAAAAACCGAGGCACTTTTCTGGTAACCTATGTGTCATCAGGGGAAGGTGGGACAAAATCCTTTGCAACCCATGCATGGTTCATTTTAATGAAGGTTAGATCATCAACATTTTGGGTCAACAGACGGGTCCTTTTTCTGTCAGGATTGATCCAGCAGCACTGAAGACTCTTTCAGATAACACACTAGCAGCAGGGCAAGCGAGCTCCTGTAAGGCATATTGTGACAATTCAGGCCAGGCGTCCAGTTTAGAGGCCCAATAGTCAAAGGGGAATGACCTGTGAGGGACAAAATCGATATGGGAGGAAAAGTAGTTTGTAACCATAGTTGACAACTGCTGCCTCCTGTCACTTTTAATCGATGCAGTATTAGCAGTCGTGTGAGCGGTACTTGAGAAATTATTCCACAACATGGTCATTAAACCCCTGTCTCCAATGCCACTTCTGCTGTGTGCACCAAGAACACCTCTTCCATTGTGCCCACTACGGCTCGTGGGAGAAGCAGCACCGCTGCTGTGTGCTGGGAAAGCATCAAACAAACGGTTTACCAGAGTTGCTTGTTTGTTTGCCAATATTATCTCTAGGTTCTCCTGTGGCATGATGTTGTGTAATTTGCCTTTGTAGCATGGATCGAGGATGCTGGTCAGCCAGTAGTTGTCATCCCTCATCATCTTGACAATGTGGGGGTCCCTTTTTAGGATCCGCAAGGCATAATTGCACATGTGGGCCAATGTTCCAGATGTCAATGATGCACTGCCCGTGGTGGGTGGAGGAGCAGTTTCTGGCAAATCCACACCCCTACAGTCATGCACAAACACTGTACCTGACCTTGGAACGCCAACATTTTCTCTTGCCCCCTGAGAAACATCCTCCTGCCCAAAATAATCATCCCCCTCATCCTCCACCTCTTCTTCCTCCACCTCATCCAGGACAGTTCCCTGACCAGACAATGGCTGACTGTCATCAAGGCTTCCCTCCTCCTCCTCCTCCTCCTCTGCTGCAGACGCCTGATCCTTAATGTGCGTCAAACTTTGCATGAGGAAACGCATAAGTGGGATGCTCATGCTTATGATGGCATCGTCTGTGCTTACCAGCCGTGTGCATTCCTCAAAACACTGAAGTACTTTACAGAGGTCTTTCTGCTTTGACCACTGCACACCCGACAATTCCATGTCTTCCCTCAAACTGTCTGCCCATGTATCCTCCCACAAATGCATTACAGCCTGCCCCTGTTCGCACAGCCTCTCAACCATGTGCAGGGTGGAGTTCCACCTTGTTGCAACGTCTATGATTAGGCGGTGATTGGGGAGGTGGAGAAATCACTGCAGCTTCTGCATACGACTGGAGTGTATGGCCGAGCGACGGATGTGCGAGCACAGTCTTCGCACCTTATGGAGCAGGGATGTTAACTCCGGATAATTATTAAGGAAGCACTGCACCACCTGGTTCAAAGTGTGAGCCAGGCAAGGTGTGTGTGTGAGTTTTGCACGGGCTATGGCTGCCACAAAATTATGGCCATTATCACTGACTACCTTGCCTGCCTCAAGATGTAGACTTCCCAGCCATGACTCTGTTTGTCACTGCAAGTAGTCGGCCAGTACCTCCACACTGTGTCTGTTGTCGCCCAAAGACATCATCTTTAACACAGCCTGCTGACACTTACTACTAGCTGTTCCATGGTGGGACACCTCATGTGCAACACTGCCAGCTGCGGATGCAGTGCTCATACGACTGTGCTTTGTGGACGAGCTTTCGCTGATAGACGAGGAGGAGGAGCGAAAACCTACAGCCTACTGTTTCCTATACCGTGGGCTAGGCAGCACTGTTCCACTGCCACTGTCCCCAGTGGAGCCTGCATCCATCACATTAACCCAGTGCACAGTGATGGACACGTAATGGCCCTGGCCATGCCTACTGGTCCATGCATCTGTTGTGAGGTGCACCTTTCCACTCACTGACTGTTTGAGTGCATGGACAATGCGGTCTTTCACATGACGGTGGAGGGCAGGGATGGCTTTTCGAGAAAAGAAGTTGCGACTGGATAGGTCACAGCGTGGGACAGCGTAGACCATAAGGTCGCAGAAAGCTTCGCTTTCAACCAAACAGTAGGGCATCATCTCTAATGAGATTAGTTTGGCAATGTAGGCGTTCAAACACAGTGTACGCGGATGAGAGGATGAGTACTTTCTTTTCCTACTCAGAGTGTCTGGTAGGGTCAGCTGGACTGGAGAGCTGCATATGGGGGGAAGTAGCGGTGGACCGGATGGATTGAGAGGGGGTTGGTGAAGGTATTGGTGGTGATGGCCTAGATTCAGTGTTGTGTTGCAAAACCTTTGTGATTCCCTGAGTACTTTGACCTTGCGACAACACCTCCACATTTAGTGCTGGTGGTGTGCTTAATGGTGGCAGTGGTCTTACAGTGGTGGTAGCGATGGAGTGTTATTGGCTACCTTCAGTCGGAGCAGGTGCACATGTGCTACCTGAAGTTTTGTAGTCCGTCCATGCTTGCAAGTGCATGTTGATTAAATGTCTAAGCATGCAACTGGTATTCAAATTTCTGAGATGTTTAGCTCGGCTAAAGGTCCTTCCGCACTTCTTACAGGTAACCTTTGCCTCATCAGTAGGATTTTGGACAAAGAAGTGCCACACTGCACTCTTCCTACTATGGCAAACATTTTCTGGCCTTGCACGCTGCGCTAAGTTGACTGTCTGGTCAAGCTGTCCTGCAACTCTTTTAGATTTTGCTCCACGTTTTAGGACAGCTACGGGCCTGCTAGATAACCTTCCTTTGTGTCACCGTGTAAGGTGGTATAGTATGCGGGAAGGGGCACCTGGGTCAATAGACTGCGAGGGCAATTGAGTGATGTGGGTCAATGTACCAGCTGAATCATCTAGCAGTGGATGTGCATCAGTGCACTCCATGTAAGATTCATCTTGGACTGGGGAATTCAGGATTTGACTGGATAACCCAGGCATGGTATGGGAAAAGAGTTCCATAGAGTAATCTGAAGTGTGGGCTGCCGCATCCTTAACATTTGGTGGGGGTAAAGGACACAAGGAAAGGGTTTTTTTATGACCAGAACCCTGCACTGACGACTCTGTGCTTGCAGCTTTCGACCGTTCAGAAGAGGAGGCAATAGAGCTGGTGGCTGTTTCGGCAATGTACGCCAAAACCTGTTCCTGATGCTCCAGCTTAAAAAGCGGTTTTCTTACTCCAAGAAAAGGCAACCTTACAGGCCTTCTTAGGCCAGAGGATGACGCAGGCTCAACACCTCCTGCCTTAGCTGCTATTGTGCTTTTACCATAACCAGCCAATGCACCACCACCATCAGTACCAGCTGCGCTCCCCTACCCACGTCCGCGGCCTCTTCCACCATACTTCCTCATGTTTGGGAAAATGTACCAAAAATACCAGCAGAGAGATGGTACTGTATGAGGAGCGTCCAGCTGTGTAAGGTGTATTAAACAAAATAAATCAACGTATATATTATGTTAGTCACAGACGCTCTCACAGTATGTAATGGACCATAATCCAACAAGCAGATATACGGAACTGTATCAGAAGTGTACAGCTGTATACGATTTTTGTGCAACTAACAATCTCCATATATGTATTTACGGAGTGTCACACACACACGCTGACTAGGTATAAAAGTGACTGTAATGCGAACGGCAGATATACAATACTGTTGGAGAATCCGACAGCTCTACTGTATACGATATGTGTATGTATAATTGTCAAGCTCCATGTATTTGTACACAGACTGACACATGCTGTCTCTGTCTACAGTAGTTTTGACCGTGATCAAACAGCTGATATACGAAACTGTTTGAAAAATGGGCACGACTCTAAGGTGTAGGTCTGGAAAAATGGAACAATTCCTCGGCTTTATTTTCCAGAGTCACACACAGGTAGCTTCTATTTGTCCATGCTAGAAGGCGGTACACGGTAGTGTGTGAGGAGCGTGCAATGCTGTATGGTGTGTGTATGTAAAATTGTCAAGCTCCGTGTATTTGTATACGGACTGATGCACGCTGTCTCTGTCTAGTTTTGACCGTGTTCAAACAGCTGATATACGAAACTGTTTTAAAAAACGGACATGACTCTAAGGTGTAGGTCTGGAAAAATGGACAAACTCCTCGGCTTTTTCTTCCAGAGTCACACCCAGATAGCTTCTATTTGTCCGTGATACCAGCCGGTACCCGGTAGTGTGTGAGGAGCATACACCACTAGACGGTGTGTGAAAAAATGAATGCTCAGTAACTCACCAGGACAAAATAATATAATTTGGAGTGCTTTGAAAAAAGCAGTTTGAACAGCAGTGTGCACACAGCAACGCAGCTAACAGGTAGCCTTAAAAGGCAGCCTAATCACCACCAGTGCTGCTGCACACAACAAAAATCCTCCCCTTTCACTGCACACTAACTGTACAGTGAAAAGCGCTATCAGCAGAAGCTGTTTTTTCCTTCTTCCCTGCCTAACGCTCTCCCTGTTCAGAATCAGCAGCAGCACCTCTCCCTATTGTAAAATCGCCAAATTTACAAAGAAAAAAACGACCAGAAAGTCCCAGAAGGATAATATATTTTATTACGTCATTATAAAAAATAGTTAAAAACCATTACATAGAAATAGGTAATACATATACTGAACAAAAAAAGGGGGTTATGCTACCCAGATATAAAGCATAAAAAAATATAACAAAAATGTGTAAAGAAATGGTGAATAAGCAAAATAGATATTGATATATATAATAAATAATAAACAATATAAAGTGCACAAACACCAAAAAATATTATAAACCATAAACATAAGTGTAAACCACTACCACAGTAAACCTATATATATCGATATATCGAAATAGTGCATCTGTGTGATAAGGCTGAAAAAGGACACTGTATGTGTCACCGTGAATTAAGGTGTCTACCGACCAGGAAAGGAAAAATGGTGCAAAAATAAAGATAAAAAATAAGTGAAAATGCATACAACCTCTCCTGGTCACCTGGGGAAGCAGCCCGGTCCCGACGCGCGTTTCGGCGCTAAGCCTTCATCAGGGATGAATCAGGCTTATTCACCATTTGTTTACACATTTTTGTTATATTTTTTTATGCTTTATATCTGGGTAGCATAACCCCCTTTTTTTGTTCAGTATATGTATTACCTATTTCTATGTAATGGTTTTTAACTATTTTTTATAATGACGTAATAAAATATATTATCCTTCTGGGACTTTCTGGTCGTTTTTTTCTTTGTAAATTTGGTGTTTTCAACACGACTGTCCTTTAAACAGTCCAACACTCTCCAGCGATATATTATTTTTCATTTATAGTATCTTAATATAATGTAAATCTCGCTGTTTCTCCTTATTTCGTGTTTTTTTCTTCTATTGTAAAATCGGCAGAAGTAAGATGACGGTCGGCTTTCACAGCCTTTTATACCCACTGTGACGCCACACAAAGCCAGCCAATCACTTCAATGCCCTTCTCTAAGATGGTGCTGGCCGCTGCCTATGTCATCGCATTGCCCACAGTGTGCATCCTCCATCATTGGCTGAAAAAAGGTGCTGGAAGCATAATTTGAAACGCAACGTTGGCGCTCGGGTCGCCGACATCATGGCCAACCTCACACTATGGTCGGGTTTCGTTTCATGAAACCCGACTTTGGCGAAAGTCAGCGATTTTTTAAATTGACCAACCCTTTTCACTCAACTCTACTGCTGATGTCTCCCAGGCTCACCTTAATAGGTTATCAGCCTTCCCATCCATGGGGTCCTTCAGGCTAAAGGCGTCCTCGAAGGGGATAACGGTTTTCTTGGCAACTTTTGCCACAGGTACATCAATTTTGGGAACTTCATCCCACACCTTATTGTCCTCAGGGTTGAAGGGGAGATGTCTCTTAAAGTCCTGGGACATCACAAGATGCTTTTCTGCTTCCTCCCACTCCTCCTGGACCATAGCTCGCACATGGTCATTCACTGGGAATACTAATTTCCTCTACGCCCTAAGGGCCCCAAACATCATGTCCTGTCTGGACTGAGGTTTCTGGACCTCCTCTGTTTGCATTGTATCTCTGACCGCCTGTATCAGATTGTCCGTATCATCTGAGGAAAAGAGGTATCTTCTCCCATATTCTGGTTCATTAGCGCACACCTCGCCTTCTTCCTGATCCGACTCCGAGGAGTAGGAATTTTCCTCTGAGCTAAGCTCCATCTCCCGTCTGGTCCAATTGGCAGTGGAACCAGGACTGTTTGGTTGTGGCTGGGAAAAGGTGGCCATGGAAGCCTGGACCTCCTCTCGAATCAGCGATCTCATCTCTGATAGGAGAGACGGCTGTTTGCCCTTCATTAATGTGGCCGTACAGGTGTCGCACAACATCTTTTTGTGCTTACTGGAGAGCTTAACATTGCATACAGGAAACGTATTGGATTTCCCTGGAGCTTTCCCCATCTGCTTGGTCGTGGGAATGGGTACTGTTGATTGTGCCTTTGTTAGGTGTCAGATTTCTGCCCCTGCACAGGAGGAATCTCGAGCCTTGCCTTCTGCGGTCTCCCATTCAGTCCCAGCTGCAGAGGAGCCTGTTCAGCAAAGACGTCATTTCCAGTGTCTTGCTCAGGCTAGTGCTGTCAGGTTGGTTGCTGCTGCCACCTCTGGGTCAGCTTTGGCAATTCGCACTAGCCAGCAGTGAGCAGCTTCAGAGGCTATGTCCTTTTTGCAGCCTTCTGAGCATGCTTGTGGGACGACCTCTCATTGGAGATCGGGGGTCACATGCTCAGGTCCTTCTCCAGCTTGGATTGGACCATCAGGAAGATCCCGGAAGGACGCTGCTATAAAAGATTTGCATTGCCGCTCAGCCATGCGCTAGTATAGTCTATAATTTGTAGTGGTATGTGTGATGATGGATGCTTGTGAAACACTGACTAACTCATTATGAAACCCCTTCCCTCTGTTACGTATGTTGTTAGGGATAAGAGTTGCAGTCAGTGCCAGGTAGTGGCACTGCCTAGCGCCGCAGTGCTCCCAGCTCCCATCACATGCTAGCGCCACACTACATTAGGCACTAGGGTACCGCACGTTCAGCGACATCAGCCCGAGCGGCGCCGTGCGCCACTAATGCACTTTCCAGCCCAAAGGTTAGGCTGGTTAGTGGCATCCGCCAGAGCTGCGCTGTATGTACCTCGTGTGGTATTGAGCAATCAGCTGTGCCCTGTGGCTGTTAACAGGGCACAGCATTTAGTAAGGGTCTCTCCCTGGCGTCGCAGTGGCGGCGCCGAATGCTGGTGAGTCTAGAGTGACTCTAACCCCTTGTCCTTGGGGCAGGGTCCTGTGACCAAAACACTAGTGTTCACTCTGTGGTATCGCAGCCCTATGAAGGAACAGGGTTCGCCTCCTAATCACCGGGTGAAGTTAACCCGTGTGTGTCTGTTATACCGCCAGTTTCTGTCCGCCATTTACGAGCAGCAGTCTACCATCTCTGCACGGTGGACCCCGGGCTGAGAACGCACCTCATTACCATCTTTTATTATTCAGTGCATTCCGCCAGCCCTAGCAGACTTCCTGCATAGTGCAAGAGAGTGACATTGTATGCATGCCTCCCCTTCCCTGTCATTATATGCATACCTCCCCCGTTCATGTCATTGTAAGCATGCCTCCCTGTTCTGTCCCTGTATGCATGGCTCTTTATCCCTGTTTGCATGTTTCCTATTGAAAAAACAAACAAACATCCTACTCACCTACCTGCGCGCCTTGTGTGCTGGCACTGCATCTCGTTCCGGCCACCGGCGTCTGCAGCTCTTCTTGCCGAGCAGTCACGTGGCCCCGCTCATTAAGGCATTGAATATGCCCTCCATGCCTATGAGAGTGGAGAGCAGTGCATATTCATTACCTTAATGTGCAGGGCCACATGCTCACTGGGCAGGAAGAGCTGCAGGCACCGGTGGCCAAAACAAGATGCAGTGCCAGCACCAAGGGTGCGCAGGTAGGTGAGTATGATGTGTGCTAGAAGCCGGCGGCTGCGGCTGGTACTGTGTGCTATTACAACAGCGGCAGAAGGTTTAGCCACAGCTGCTGGCTCCTGCCTCTGACACCCACGGCTCCCCCCTCCCCGCCGGCTTTCTGGGACAATGACTTGTGTATAAGCCAAGGGGGGTTTCAGCCCAAAAAAAGTGCTGAAAAACTTGGCTTAGACACGAGTATATACAGTATGCTTATTTAAAAACTATTCCTGTTATCTAATAAGACAGCAACATATAAGGACAAATTGCTTTTGCTGATCCTCCAAATGTTTCACTGTACTATGTACTTCATCTCTTATTCAATAACATTGAAATCAATCAAGCCATTTAAGGAGACCAGGAAAAACAAGAGATAGACAGAAGCAAATAATGTTTTAGTTTTAAGGGGGTTTTACACATAGTGATATCGCTAGCAGTATCACTAAAGCATCACCGATTTGGTGACATTGTTATATGTGATATTTACCTCCGCCCGACTCCCCCGCTGTCTGTCGTTGATCGCGCGAGATCGCGCAGCTCTATTTCTCGTTGGGCGCTTCCTGTGGCGACGACGAGTGACGTGTGGAGGCGGGCGGGAGGACGTCAGGATCGCCGCATCTGAAAGTTAAGTATTGTCCGCTGTATCGCTGCTGCATCGCTGTGAGATCTGTCTGTGTGGCAGCTCACTAGTGATCATTTAGCGATGCACCAGCGATCCTGACCGGGCCGTATCGTGGTCGGGATCACTGGTGCATCGCTAAATGTAAAAGGGCCTTTACTTTAAAACAGCTACTAAAGCCTTGCAGAATTTTTGCAATGAAAATGCATAAATAGGATAATCCCTAAAAGAACCTTGGTGGATTTATTCAGCAAATTACAAAAACATTTACTTTAAGGAATAAAGCTTGATTTTAACAGACTTGCATGCAAAATCAACTTTCTTAAAAATCCATGTTGTATATAACATGCCTGCAAATAATTTTTTAACCTGTCATCCACCATTCATGTTTCCATTAATTTATTCTTTAATTTGTGCACAATTCTGTAGAAAAAGCTTATCCAATGTTATTCAAAACTAATTACTTTCTAGGGGAGGGAAAGTAACAGTAGGCTGTGGGTAGGGAGGTGGAGATAGGTTGGTCACAAAAACAATGGCTCTCAAGGAGGCAGCAGGTGGGAAGTTTTCAACTTTCCATAGACTGGTGTAAGGCCAGGTTCATATTGCGTTAAGGCAGCCCATTCAATGCATAGCGTCACGATGCAGCCGATAATGGCGGTGAATGGCAGCATTAACGGACTGCGTTACACCATGTTATGCCACGGTATAAAGCAGTCGGTCTAACGGACTGCCAAAACACAGTATGACTCCGGCCTTAGACATATAGTTCCATATATCAATCAATCTACACTATCTTGTCCTGTAGTTGTAGGTATGGTGCTATAAATCAGGTGATATATGCATGAGATGTACATGAAACCTAACTTTAGAAGTTCTATGTGAAGATAAGTGGCCATCAGAAACAAAAGTCAACACCTTGTCCTGGGTTTGCTCTTCCATTTTTTACCCCTCTTCTTCCAAGATCCATAGCATTTATATTTTAACGAGAACATATTTGTATGAAGACTTGCTTAGAGCAGGATAAATTGTGTTCTATTTAAAATACAGCGTCCTAGAGAACAGAGAATGTGGAAGTAGGTATCAAAACGTGATTCTGCAATTATTTTTTGGGGTTTATTTTTGCGGTGATCATTATGTAGTGAAAATGATCTGGCAGTATGATTTTCCAGGTCAGTATGATGATATTGATAAGAAATATAATTTTTTTTCTTTTATTGACATAAGGAATTTGTGAAAGAAAACAATTTACTTTGTGTCTCCAACGCTCCCTTTTTTGAGTCTAGTAATTTTATTTTTCAGTCAAATGGAACCAGAAAAAGGCATGATTTTTTGAATGGTGAGCTTGTATTTTCATTTATGCAATTTGACATTTTGATTATTTCACAAGTTTACTATTGTAAGTCTGAAAACACTTGAATATTAAAGAAGCACTCCCATCAGTTTTAAGTTTTTATCCTCTTAACAAATTGCGATCACCATATTTTATGACACTGTATTTACCATTGCTGATTTTGTCGTTCTAATCAACTAATTCTTCAGCTTTCAATTAGTAGTTCCATGACATTATGTGATTAAAAACTTACTAAATTAAGCCTTCTAAGCTCTATGTGGAATCAGGAAATCTCTATTCCCTGCATGACTCATGAGTCACTGCAAAAGACCCTGTCAGAGTGGAAAAGGAAGCAGGAGTTCAAGAGGGGAATGATTTCTGCAGGGAAAAGAGTCTTCCTGTTTCTATACATAGAGAAAAGAAAAGAATTAGCTGGGAAGAAAGGCAAAAAAAGCAATTGTAAGTACACAGTGTTATATTATATGACTGCAATATATTAACCCCTTACTGACATCAGACGTACTATCCCGTCCATGGGACCCAGGCCCCTATGCCCATGGACAGGATAGTACGTTTACCGCAATCAGCGGCCGGGTGTCAGCTGATTATCACAGCTGACACCAGGCACAATGTGTCAGGGGCGGTCACGGACCGCCCCCGACATGTTAACCCCTTGCACACCGCGATCAAACATGATCGCGGTGTACCGGGGGTTAAAGGGAAGCATCGGCAGAGAGGGGGCTCCCTCCGTGCTTCCTTGAGCCCCCCACGGCAGCGCAATGTGCAGCGCTGCTGCGGGGGGCTCCTTTCCTGCAGGCCCCCGAATCCAAGATGGCAACGGGGGCCTTCTGGGGCCTGCAGGAAGCTGGCTTCCTCAGTGCCTGCAAAGCGCACGCATGAGGAAGCCTTCTGCAGTGCCTGTGACAGATCGCTGATCTGTCACAGTGATCTGTGATGTGACAGATCAGCGATCTGTCACAGGACAGTGATGTCCCACCTGGGACTATTTAATAAAGTAAAAAAAAAAATAAAAAAAAGTGTTAAAATAAATTTAAAAAAATCGCCAAATGAATTAGAAAAAAAAAAAATATTCCCCCAAATAAATCCATTTTTTAGAAATAAAAAAAAAAAAAAAAAAGTACACATATTAGGTAATGACCCGCCCTATAAAACTGTCCCATTAGTTAACCCCTTTAGCGAACCCCTTAAAAAATAAAAATAAAAAACGAACCAAAAAATAATGATTTATTATCATACCACCAAACAAAAAGTGTAATAACGTGCGATCAAAAAGACGCATATAAATATCCATGGTACCGCTGAAAACGTCATCTTGTCCCGCAAAAAACGAGCTGCCACACACCATCATCAGCGAAAAAATTAAAAAGTTATATCTCACAGAATAAAGTGGTGCAAAAATAATTATTTTTTATATAAAATAGTTTTCATTGCATAAAACCGACAAAACATAAAAAAACGACCTAAATAAGGTATCTCTGTAAGCGTACTGACCCGAAGAGTAAAACCGCTTTATCAATTTTATCGCACGCGGAACGGTGTAAACGCACCCCCCAAAAGAAATTCATGAAACGCTGGTTTTTGTTCATTCTGCGTCCCAAAAATCGGAATAAAAAGCGATCAAAAAATGTCACGTGCCCGAAAATGGTACCAATAAAAACGTCAACTCGTCCCGCAAAAAATAAGACCTCACATGACTCGGTGGGTCAAAATACGGAAAAATTATAGCTCTCAATATGTGGTGATGCAAAAACTATTTTTACAATAAAAAGCGTCTTTTAGCGAGTGACAGCTGCCAAACATAAAAACCGCCATAAATAGTAAATCAAACCCCCCGTTATCACCCCCTTAGTTAGGGAAAAATAATAAAATTAAAAAAATGTATTTATTTCCATTTTTCCATTAGGGTTAGGGTTAGGGTTAGGGCTGAGATTAGGGTTAGGGGTGTGCTGGGGTTCGGGTTGGAGTTAGAATTGGGGGTTTCCACTGTTTGGGCACATTAGGGGCTCTCCAAATGCAACATGGCATCTGATCTCAATTCCAGCCAATTCTGAGTTGAAAAAGTCAAATGGTGCTCCTTCCTTTCCAAGCTCTGCCATGCGCCCAAACAGTGTTTTACCCCCACATGTAAGGTATCAGCCTACTCAGGTCAAATTGCAAAACAATTTTTGGGGTCCAATTTCTCCTGTTACCCTTAGGAAATTAAAAAATTGGGGGCAAAAATATAATTTTTGTGGAAAAAAATGATTTTTTTATTTTCACGTCCGAGCGTTATAAACTTCTGTGAATCACTTGGGGGTTCAAAGTGCTCACCACACATCTAGATAAGTTCCGTGGGGAGCCTAGAGTCCAAAATGGGGTCACTTGTGGGGAGTTTCAATAGTTTAGGTACATCAGGGGCTCTCCAAACGCACATGACACCGGCAGACCATTCCATCAAATTCTGCATTCCAAAATGTCACTGCTTCCCTTCCGAGCCCCGACGTGTGTCCATACAGTAGTTTTCTCCCACATATGGGGTGTCAGCGTACTCATGACAAATTGGACAACAACTTTTGGGGTCCAATTTCTCCTGTTACCCTTGGGAAAATAAAAAAATTGGGGACTAATTTATCATGTTTGTGGAAAAAATACGATTTTTTTATTTTCATGCCCGGGCATTATAAACTTCTGTGAAGCCCTTGGGGGTTCAAAGTGCTCACCACACATCTAGATAAGTTCCTTAGGGGGTCTCGTTTCCAAAATGGGGTTATTTGTGGGGTTTCCACTGTTTAGGTACATTAGGGGCTCTCCAAAGGCAACATGACACCCGCAGACCATTCCATCAAAGTCTGCATTCCAAAACGTCACTATTTCCCTTCCGAGCTCTGACGTGTGTCCATACAGTAGTTTTCTCCCACATATGGGGCATCAGCGTACTCATGACAAATTGGACAACAACTTTTGGGGTCCATTTTCTCCTGTTACCCTTGGGAAAATGAAAAAATTGGGGACTAATTGATCATGTTTGTGGAAAAAATACGATTTTTTTATTTTCATGCCCGGGCATTATAAACTTGTGTGAAGCCCTTGGGGGTTCAAAGTGCTCACCACACATCTAGATAAGTTCCTTAGGGGGTCTAGTTTTCAAAATGGGATCATTTGTGGGGGTTTCCACTGTTTAGGTACATTAGGGGCTCTCCAAAGGCAACATGACACCCGCAGACCATTCCATCAAAGTCTGCATTCCAAAACGTCACTACTTCCATTCCGAGCCCCGACGTGTGCCCATACAGTAGTTTTCTCCCACATATGGGGTATCAGCATACTCAGGACAAATTGGACAACAACTTTTGGGGTCCAATTTCTCCTGGTATCCTTGGGAAAATAAAAAAATGGTGACTAAAAGATCATGTTTGTGGAAAAAATATGAATTTTTTATTTTCACGCCCGGGCGTTATAAACTTCTGTGAAGCACTGGGGGGTTCAAAGTGCTCACCACACATCAAGATAAGTTCCTTGGGGGGTCTAGTTTACAAAATGGTGTCATTTGTGGGGGGTTTCCACTGTTTAGGTACATCAGGGGTTTTCCAATCGCGACATGGTGTCCGATCTCAATTCCAGCCAAAAAGTCAAATGGCGCTGCTTCCCTTTCAAGCTCTGCCATGCGCCCAAATAGTGGTTTACCCCCACATGTGAGGTATCAGCGTACTCAGGACAAATTGCACAATAACTTTTAGGGCCCTGTTACCCTTGGAAAAATAAGAATTGAGGGTGAAAAGATCATTTTTGTGGAAAAAATATGATTTTTTAATTGTACAGCTTTATGTTATAAACTTCTGTGAAGCCCTTGGGGGTTCAAAGTTCTCACCACACATCTACATATGTTCCTTAGGGGGTCTAGTTTCCAAAATGGTGTCATTTGTCGGGGGTTTCCTCTGTTTTGGTACATCAGGGGTTTTCCAATCGCGACATGGTGTCCGATCTCATTTCCAGCCAAATAGTCAAATGGCGCTGCTTCCCTTACGAGCTCTGCCATGCGCCCAAATAGTGGTTTACCCCCACATGTGTGGTATCAGCGTACTCAGGACAAATTGCACAATAACTTTTAGGGTCCTGTTACCCTTGAGAAAATAAAAATTGGGGTGAAAAGATCATTTTTGTGGAAAAAATATGATTTTTTAATTGTACCGCTGTACGTTATAAACTTCTGTAAAGCCCTTGTGGGTTCAAAGTTCTCACCACATATCTAGATAAGTTCCTTGGGGGGTCTAGTTTCCAAAATGGGGTCACTTGTAGGGGGTTTCCACTGTTTAGGTACATCAGGGACTCTCCTAACCTGACATGGCGTCCGATCTGAATTCCAGCCAATTTTGCATTGAAAAAGTCAAACGGCACTCCTTCCATTCTGAGCTCTGCCATGCGCCGAAACAGTCGTTCCCCCCCACAAATCAGGTATCACCGTACTCAGAACAAATTGCACAATAACTTTTGTAGTCCAATTTCTCCTGTTACCCTTGGTAAAATAAAAAAAATTGAACCTGAAGTATTTTTTTTGTGAAAAAAAGTTAATGTTCATTTTTTTTTAAATATTCAAAAAAATTCCTGTGACGCACCTAAAGGGTTAATAAACTTCTTGAATGTGGTTTTGAGCACCTTAAGGGTGCAGTTTTTAGAATGGTGTCACTTTTGGGTATTTTCTATCATATAGACCCCTCAAAGTGACCTCAAATGTGATGTGGTCCTAAAAATAAAATGGTGTTGTAAAAATGAGAAATCGCTGGTCAACTTTTAACCCTTATAACTTCCTAACAAAAAAAATTTTGGTTCCAAAATTGTGCTGATGTAAAGTAAACATGTGGGAAATGATAGTTATCAAGTTTTTTGTGTGTTGTATCTCTGTGATTTAAGGGCATACAAATTCAAAGTTGGAAAATTGTGAAATTTTCAAAATTTTTGCCAAATTTCTGTTTTTCTCACAAATAAACGCAAGTTATTTGAATGAAATTTTACCACTAACATGAAGTACAATATGTCACGAGAAAACAATGTCAGAATCACCGGGATCCATGGAAGCGTTCCAGAGTTATGACCTCATAAAGGTACAGTGGTCAGAATTGTAAAAATTGGCCCGGTCATGACCGTGCCAACCACCCTTGGGGGTGAAGGGGTTAAAGGTGTGTGCACACGTTGCAGATTCTGCTGCAGAATTTTCCACGTGGATTTCTTCAAATCCGCAGATAAATCCGCAGGTCAAAAGACCTGCAGATTTTCAGAGGATTAGCCTGCGTTTTTTCGATGCGATTTGACTCCTGTCATGGAGCAGGTGCCAAACTGCTGCAGAATCCGCACAAAGAAGTGACATGCTGCGGATTTAAAACCGTAGCAAATCCACGCGGCAAGTTCCGCACCGTTGACACTGCGTTTTTCATTTTGCATTGCTTTAAATGGTACTGTACACCGCAGCAGAAACTGCTGCGGATCTGAGGGCCAATTCCGCTGCGCATTCGCAGCAGAATCCACAACGTGTGCACACACCCTAAGAGTATAAAACTGATGGGAATGCTTCTTTAAAGAAAGGAAGTAAATCGAAAGACTTTTGTATGTAAGTGCTTGCTTCATAATAAATACAATGTAATTGGTGTCATCTGAGGAAGCATACATCAAACTTTACGTCAAGTATCATATTTATTCAGAAAACAATCTCAAGGTAAATAGCTGAGAATGAAGGTCAGTGTAAAAAAGTGACATAAACAGCCACGCACCCAATTCATATTATTCTTTTTGATCGAGTAGGTGAAAAAAGGACGGTACTTTAAAAACCAAGATCTAAACAAAGCCACTTCTATTTTCATTAATCTTTTCTGGACAGGTGCTCATTCTCACAAGGAAATGAAAATATTAACATGCTGCCTGCTATGCTTTTGTCCTTTATAGCACTTGAACTAGAGATGTCACAAGCCATTCATCAACAGCGTACAAATACACTTTCAACACATCGAAGGCACCCAGAAACAGAAAAGATGTAGTTTAGTCGAATTTGTGACCAAATTTCAAGTTTGGACTAATATATATTGCATAACATTCATATAGCTATTTGATCTGAATCCGTAAGGTCCAATACATTATGTCAAATCGATACTTTTACAAAACCATTTGGCACCCAAAGGATGACATTAAATTCTAATGAAATCTGTTGTAATACTGTTACGGTTTCCATCATTTTAACAGAACAAATAGCATTGCATGCTGTGAAAGTCGAGGAAATATCAGAATGGCAATGTGAACAAAGCTTTATTTTGTTTATGGCATATTTCGACCAATCAGGTCTCTTGACAATATTTATTTTTAGTAAATACTCACATTTATCATGATTTAAGTTTCAAAACACTTAATCATTTTATGATCATGTGACTTTTACATTTTCAGTGTTTCTTTTCTTTCTCTTCCGACAGTCATATATTTAAAAAAAAACACAGGAAGTATTTTACCAAAAATTATTCAATTTTTACATTATACCATGAATTTCTATGCAACTTTTTAAATTGTATTGTTGTCCCTATCTCTACCTTTGTTGCACTATGCCCTATATGAATAGAAATAAAATAATTGAATAATTTTTGGTAAAAAACTTCCCTGTATTTTTTTCAGTTTTTGTATTATTTTGGAAGTACCAATTAATAGGCATATAAAATCGTCTGATTTGTCATATATTTTTTTTTATCAACATAGTCATATAAGGGCTTATTTTTTGCAGGAAAAGTTGCAGTTTTAAAACATATCATTTTTTTACCACACAAAGAACTAGAGAATGGAAAAAAAAATTCCAAGTGCCATAAAATAGTAATAAAATAAAATGCAGCTCCGCCATTATTTTTTGTGTTTTGGTTGATTGCATTTATTGTGTGGTAGAAATAACCTGGCAATATAATTCTTCAGGTCATGGTACATCCACACAAGCATATTTAGAAATAATCCCTGTGGGAGACCAGGGTCAACCTTCCCAAGGTGGATGGTGTTCCGGGCGCAAAGCCTGAAGATCCTGAGCCAGGGATACCTGCCATAGGGGTTGTCAACCTAGGGAGAGAGTGCAACTGTAACCCCAATAGGTTCTCCCTAAAGGTTGTGGCAGGAGAGGTCGAGGAGACCCCACCGAACCCCGAGCTGGAAATGTCCCCTGATAAGTTTGGGACAGTTCAGTTCCAGGGTTCCACACAGAGACGCGAATGTTAAAAGAGAACCCGGAGGAACCGGGAATGTGTGGTCATGGAGGCGACAAGGGTTGTACCCATGAGGAACCCTCTAGCACTGGCCAAGGATGTTGCCGGGGGTCAGGGAAAAATAGAGCTCTCACTAATCAGCAGCGACAAGAGGCTCAGGTTCAGGGTGATGTAGTACGGATGGGTGCCTGGAGTTGCCAGGGTGGACCTCCGTGATCTAGCGTGACATATATACCAAGGCACAGGTAAGCATACAGAGGAAACAATACCAGATGCCTGAAGGCAGGTACTTAGGTTACGGGATGAGCTGCGGAGTTAGTAAACCCCAAATTATCAGGGTCGGGGCGACCCAAAATGGGCATTAATCATCTGTCAGTCACAAAGGGGGCATGTCATCTGCAATGGAGAACGGGGAAGTGGTTGGTGGAGTAATAAGGTATGGAGGAGAAATGCAGAGACATATGGATATCCTGTCACGTATCCATATGGGGTGTAAAGTGTTCAACCCCACAGGTTTGAACAAAGGGGGAATATGTGAGGCAGTGACCCATGTCACATGTAGAGTTCGCTGTGTATTCCCCCCAGGATGCGGACGGAGCCCTATTAGACCCGCTGGAGTGCCTTAGGTTCACAGCAGGATGCCTGTGAGTCACAGGGCAAGATAAAAGTAAGCATGGACCTGGTCAAGCTATCTGGCCTGGGATTGTTCAGGAAAAGCTGGTATGGCCTTTTGTTTTTGAAACGGACTGCAGGAAGGTAGTGGGGCCGGTACGTTTCCTCCAGGCCAGGTCTTACATGTGGCCTATGGCCACAGATTCTAGTATAAAATTGCAGTAAAGGGTTTGTGTGTCTCAGTATCAGAGTGGAGTTTGTAGCAAGCAGACAGCTCTGCAAAACCTTAGCTCTGTGAGAGTAACACAGAACCCAGTAGAGCAAACTCCTTGCACATGCAGTGTACACAGCGGTGCAGTCACCCACGGCAACCAGTCAGAGGTGGACTGGTGTATTTAGAACTGTAATCTGGAAGATATGGCTGCGATCCAGAGGATATTGTCTACTATGTAGAGTTGTGAGTTGGACAGTAATGCTGTGTTTTTGTGAGTTGGACATTTAATGCTGTGAAGGAAATGAATTAAAGAGACTGTTTTGTTTAGAACTTTGCTGGGTCACTGCTACCGATGTGTGCTACCGATGCACTCCAATATATGTATCTATATTTATCTATATAGACTGTATATATACTGTGCATACAGTGTATATATACATACAGTGTGGAAAATAGGTGTTTGATACACTGCCGTTATTGTGCGTTTTCCCTCCTAAAAAGAAGGGAGAGGTGGGTATTTTTTACTGTAAATGATCACCTATGAACCAGCAAAAATTCTGGCTTTCATAGACCTGATAGTTTTTTTAAGCAACCCTCCTGCTATGCACACATTATCTGTAATAATGGCACCTGTTTGGACTTATTACCTGTGTAAAAGACAGCTGTCCACACAATCAATCATTTACACTCCAACCTCTCCACCATCAAGACAATAGAGCTGTCTAAGGACACCAGAGACAAAACTGTAGACCTGCACAAGGCTGGGATGGGCTGCAGCACAATTATAAGACAATGGAAACACACAAGATTACTGTCAATCTTCCTCGGACTTGGGCTCCATGCAGGATATTGGCGTGTGGGGTAAGCATTATTCTGAGTAAGGTCAGAAATCAGCCCAAAACTACACAGGAGGACCTATTCAATGACCTGAAGAGAGCTAGGACTACAGTCTCAAACATAACCATTAGTAACAGACTACGTTGTCATGCATTAAAATCCTGCAGGGCACGGAAGGTACCCCTGCTTACACCAGCACACGTCTAAGGCATGAGAGAAGGTCATATAGTTAGTTGAGACTAAAGTAGAATTTTTTTGGCATCAACTGCACTTTCCATGTTTGGAGGAAAAAGAAAGATATGTACAACCCCAAGAACACCATCCCAACCCTGATGTCTGGTGGGGGAAGCATCATATTTCGGGGGTGCTTTTCTGTAAAGGGGAGAGTATGACTGTACAATATTGAAGAGAGGATGGATGTGGTCATGCATTGAAAGATTTTGGCAAACAACCTTCTTCACCCAGTAACGGCATTGAAGATGGGTCGTGGCTAGGTCATCCATCTAGACAATGACCCAAAATACACAGCCAGGGCAACTAAGGAGTGGCTACGTAAGAAGCTTTTCAAGGTCCTGGAGTGGCTTAGCCAGTCGCTAGACCTAAACCCAATAGAAAATCTTTGGAGAGAGCTGAAACTCATTGTTGACTAGCAGCGGGGTTGAATCCTGAAATTTCTAGAGAAGATCTGTATGGAGGAGTGGGACAAAATTCCTGCTGCAGTGTCTGCAAACTAGGTCAAGAGAAACAGGAAACGTCTTACCTCTGTAATTGCAAACAAATATTTCTGTGCCAAATATTATGTTCTGTTTTTATATTGTATCAAACACTTACTTCATGCAATATGTTGCCCTCTAATGTGGCCCTCTACGGACAGCACAATCTGCAAAACATTCCTATACCGTCAAAAAAGGTATACAGTTATATACAAACTAGACAGAGACCAAAAGAGCCAATCATTTGGTCTCTGCTGAAGGGGCCTTTGTGAGAGGTATAGTATAAATTATGAAAAGCTCCCAACGTATGCTGTAGGCTAAGTGTATAGTGTGCAAATAGTCTTACTATATTTCCTACAATAGAAGACCTAAAGAAACATTTTTAACATGCACATTGTCCTTGCTACTTTTTTCATATCGCATACATGACTTCTGTATATTATATTTCTTGCCAGTGGGTTGGCTAGAAGTATGTCAGATTTTCCATCACTTGACAACTTTGTCTGCAAGCCACTGTCATTTAATTTAGCTGCTTGCAAATCACTCGAGTCAAGCATAATTCACTAATTTATGTTTTCTTCCTGTCCCCAATCTCTCCTTAGTAATTTAATTTTGATTAACTCATCGGACTGAAAACAGTTGATGTCCTTGTCTATTCAAGGTTACAAACCTTAGAAAAGTGTACGGCTCCAAAGTTAAATGAAGGATTTAGAAATGTTTGGTTTTAATTCAAGTAATTGTCTCACCGCATAACCCAGGATAATAGATCTATCAGATTTCTTTATCAATTGGATTTGAAATTCATTATTCTAAAAATTGAATAACAAGTTTTGATATATTTATTTTCTTTTCTAGTATTATTTAGCAATGCTCATAATATTTAAGATGCTCAATGCAATTCAGGGTTAACTAATTTAAAGGGAATTTGATACTAGTTTTTTTTACACCTAATTTGAGAGCAGAATCATGTAGAGACATATACTTTGATTGTAGCTATGCAGAGCTCAGCATTCAGAAAACTGCAAGTTCTGCAGCAGATAAAACAGTTTATCAAAACTACAGAAAGCAGTACAGTAAGTGACACTTCACTTAAATCAGAGTTTCGGCTCCTAAGTCATGCTGTTCTTAGTTGGGGTAGCAAGAACCTGGTGATATATTCCCTTAAATCTCCTAGCAATGGTATAAAGACATATAGGTGGACATATATTGTATTGACATCTGTTTTATGTAAGACAAAAAACATTAAAATTTTGTTGCAAATTTGCTTTCAGTAATCATGTGTTTTTTTATTTTATACTGCTCTTGCAAATTTTAATTTAAATAACTGGTAAGATATAACTGATTTAGGCCTGACGATCCACAGGCCAAAAGTTTTTATTCTAACATACTTTAGAAATTGGAGAAAATACAGTGGGGAAAAAAAGTATTTAGTCAGCCACCAATTACGCAAGTTCTCCCACTAAAAAAGATGCGAGAGAGGCCTGTAGCTGCCATCTTAGGTAGACCACAATTATGACAGTCAAACTGAGAAAACAAATCCAGAAAATCATCTTGTTTGATTTGGCAAGATTTATTTTGCAAATAATGGTGGAAAAAAAGTATATGAATACCTAAAAACATGCAAGATTTATGGCTCTCACAGACCTGTAACTTCTTCTTTAAGAGGCTCCTCTGTCCTTCCCTCATTACCTGTAGTAATGGCACCTGTTTGATCTTGTTATCAGTATAAAAGACACCTGTCCACAACTTCAAACTGTCAAACTTCAATCTCCACTATGGTGAAGACCAAAGAGCTGTCGAAGGACACCAGAAACAAAATTGCAGCCCTGCACCAGGCTGGGAAGACTTAATCTGCAATAGGCAAGCAGCTTGGTGTGATGAAACCAACAGTGGGAGCAATAATCAGAAAATGGAAGACATACAAGACCATTGATAATCTCCCTAATCTAGGGCTCCATGCAAGATCTCACCCCGTGGGGTCAAAATGATCATAAGAATCATGAGCAAAAATCCCAAAACACACGGGAAGACCTAGTGAATGACCTGCATAGAGCTGCAACCACTGTAGTAAAGGCTACCATCAGTAACACACTACGCTGCCAAAGATTCAGATCCTGCAGTACCAGACATGCCGCCTTCTTAAGCCAGTACATGTCCGGGCCCATCTGAAATTTGCTAGAAAGTATTTGGATTAATTAGAAGAGTATGGGAGAATGTCATATGGACTGATGAAACCAAAGAAACCAAAATAGAACTGTTTGGTAGAAGCAAAACTGGTCTTGTTTGGAGGAGACAGATTGCTGAGTTTCATCCAAAGAGCACCATACCTAATGTGAAGCATGGGGGTGGCAACATCATGCTTTTGGGCTGGTTTTCTGCAAAGGGACCAGGACGACTGATCCGTGTACATGAAAGAATGAATGGGGCCATATATCGTGAGATTTTGAGTGCAAACTTCCTTCTATCAGCAAGGGCACTGAAGATGAAACGTGGATGGGTGTTTCAGCATGATAATGATCCCAAGCACACCACCAGGGCAGCATAGGAGTGGCTTCGTAAGAAGCATATGAAGGTCCTGATGTGGCCTAGCCAGTATACAGATCTCAACCCCATAGAAAGAGTTTGGAGGGGTTTGAAAGTCTGCATTGCCCAGCGACAGGCCCAAAATATCACTGTTCTAGAGGAGATCTGCATGGAGAAATGGGCCAACATACCACAAACAGTGTGCCTACCGTGTGAAGACTTACTGAAAACATTTGACCTCTGTCATTGCCAACAAAGGATATATAACAAAATACTGAGATGAACTTTTGTTACTGACCAAATATTTATTTTCCACTATAATTTGCAAAATAAATCTTGCCAAATCAGATAAGATGATATTCTAGATTTGTTTTCTTATTTTGACTCTTGTAGTTGTGGTCTACCTATGATGTCAATTACAGGCCGCTCTCATGTTTTTAAGTGGGAAAACTTGCACAATTGGTGGCTGACTAAATACTTTTTTTACCCACTGTACCAGCAAAAATTGTAGCTTTCAGTTTGTGACAAAAAACCTTCACAATTGTTGATTATTACTCCAACAGGCTTCTAATTAATGAATCACTCCATCAAAGTTTTTATCATCCTAATATATTGCAATCATAATGTTGAATAGCACAATCTACTTACTATTGCTAATTTTATCATTCTACCCACTCTGCTCCATTAAATCTATGGCATTGCATGATTAATATCTGACTTGCTGAATCCTTCTAACCTCAATGTAGTCTGTGGCACAGGTAAGAGGGATCAGCTGGACCTTGAGATGAACAGGGGAATGACTGATGCAGGGAATAGAGAATTCCTGTTTCTACATAGAGCAGAGAAAAGAGAAGAATTAGCTGGGTAGATAGCCAATATGAGCAATTTTAAATACACAGTGCTATATTATATGATTGCAATATATTAAGAGGATAACATCTTTGATGGGAGTGCTTCTTTAAGACTGACATAAAGAGCCAGTCTTAGTAAATTCCCCTTTTGATGTCTACTTTTTTTTCAGCAAATGCTTTTATAATGCAAAATTTGCTAAATTGGGTAAAGTGTTATCAGGCAAAAATTTGATGTCATTTTTTGGTGCTTTTGTTCTGTGCCATTGAGGTTTGTGTCAAACTTACTTGGTTTATGCTGAATTTAGTGCAAACTACAAACAACACAAGATCGTATAAGTGGAGTAAAAGAAACTGCAGATGTTAGTTAGCAGATGTTCAGATAGAGACGAAAAAAGATTGATGTCAATTGAGAAAGAAGCCAATATCAAGTCATAAAAGCCTTTACATTTTCATTCCAGGGGTCCATGGGGTTATGATTTATTGTAGTTATATGACTTATTAATTGATGGTAACAAAAATTTAATAACTTTATGTAACACTCGCTATTATTGTAATGTTAGAATGTTTCTCTGTTTTGCAATATAGTAGATGTATTCTTAGTATAGTCTAGTTTATTGTGTTCAAATGTTATGCATTTTTATCATTTTAGGCATGTTCAGCTGCTTTCTAATTTACAACTACAGGAATTCACAAAAAAAAGCTTTTTCATTCCCACCTGGATTTTTTTTTTTGGGGGGGGGCACTTGCAGAAAGATTAATGAGTGGATTTAATGTGCACTGTGCTAAATGTTGCTTGCATGCTTTTACAGCCATTTTCAAAGTAAAATTAATTGAACTGTCTAATCAAACTATGATTAAAACATTTTCTACATTTGTCAAAATAATCTACTTGAAGGATTTAATTTATTACCTTCCACATTGTTAAACACACAGTGTTCTCAAACTGCTGGCAAAACAACTGGTTTACTTTCCAACTGAATTATATGATAAGAACGGTGGATTCATTACTGCAGACTGAAAAAAAATCTTAAAGTTTCTGGTATGGCATAGCAGATGTCCCAGCACTTACACAAGCTCATGTGTGCTTGGTTAGAAACTAAAGATGAGCAGATCGATTTGCAGTCATTCAAATTTGAGTCAAATTTTCTGAAATTCACAAGCCCTGCGAATTTTAACCGTTTGCGATGGATCATACAAAAAACTAATCTGCACCAATTCACACACTGCTTAAATTCACATAGCGATCAAACTGTGACTGACATGGCCAGGCAGGCTTCACCATAATGTTTTACAGCTATCATCGAACAATCATGAGGAACTCTCACAGCTAGTATGAAAGATGAGATCAGGGTGCACAATCAAAAGGCACTAGTGTTAAAAAACAATTAGTGGCATCAATTAGGTGAGAAAGATAGGGCAGACAGCAGCAGTAATTAATTAATGCGCATTCAAAGGACAAATATTTCTTATGGTAAAAGTAGAACAAAAGTTTGCGATCTCTCACTCATTCTAAAGGCCCCTTTACATTTAGCGATGCACCAGCGATCCCGACCAGCGATATGACTCGGTCAGGATCGCTGGTGCATCGCTAAATGATCGCTAGTGAGCTTCCACACAGGAACATCTCACAGCGATGCAGCAGCGATATAGCGGTCATTACTTACCTTTCAGACGTGGTGATCCTGACGTCCTCCGTCCGCGTCCACGCGTCGCTCGTCGGCGCCAGCAGGAAGCACCCAATGAGAAATGGAGCTGCGCGATCTCGCGTGATCAGCGATGGACAGCGGAGGAGACGGTCGGGGGCAAGTATCACACAAAGCGATATCGCTAGCGATATCGCTGCTGCATCACCACGTCGGTAATGCTTTAGTGATATTATTAGCGATATCGCTATGTGTAAACCCCCCTTTAGAATTAACAATTAAACAAACTGGAAACAGCATCATTGAGGGACAGCAAAATGTTCTACATACCTTTCCAAGTCATTGGATTTCTTGAGATTCACAAGAAAATGAAGTTTTGGAAAAAATTTGATGAATCAAGCAAATTTTAATTAAAAAATGTTTGGTCATCTCTAGAGAGAATTGTCATTTAAATGGAGTGTAGTGGAAATTAGCATACAGGTGGCCAAAATGGACTACTCAGATCTCCCTCACCTCCTCCTCAAACTATGTTTTCTCTGAAATGCTATAGAGATCCAGAATAAAATACACCATGTTGCAATTGTACATTCAAACCATGATCAATGCTGTCCATGGATCAGACAGCATGAATCTAATGACAGGTTCCTTTTAAAGTAGAGGAACATCTCACCATTATATCTATTGTATATTATCTTCACAGCCATCTCATTACAAAAACATTAAAGGTACTGTCACACTTAGCGATGCACCAGCGATCCCAACCAGCTATATGACGCCGTCAGGATCGCTGGTGCATCGCTAAGTGGTCGCTAGTGAGCTGCCACACAGGCAGATCTCACTAGCGACATAGCAGCGGTCGGGGGTCGCTACTTACCTGTCAGACGAGGCGATCCTGACGTCCTCCCGCCCGCGTCCACGTGCCGCTCGTCTCCACAGCAGGAAGCAGACGATGAGAAGCGGCACAGGACGTTCTCGCGTGATCAGCGATAACCAGCGGGGGGAGCGGTCGGAAGTAAATATCAGACATAGCGATATTGCTGCTACGTCACAAAAACCAGTGACGTTATAGCGATATTGCTAGCGATATCGCTTAGTGTGACAGGCCCTTAAGAGATTACTTGGTTCATTAGTGAATACACTTATGCTGGAAGAAGAATTAGAATTCCTCAAAGTTTGAAACATACAACTGTGTAAAAGATATTTTTAGGCTGCAACAAATTTTACAGTAGAAAATGTATATTACAATAGGTATCATATTATTTTCTGTGCATAATCGATACTCAGATTTGTCCATTTTACTTCCAGTTGATAAAGGACTTTTCATTCCTCAGAACATTCACATTGTGCCATTGCTTCTAGCTGTGACATGACTCCACCACTCAAGTTAATGCTTGGTTTTGTTGTTTAGCGTTACAGCAGAACTTCAGTGCTTGGGTACTCAAGGGCTGCCATACACTGAGTTTCAGCGGCCTGCAGCTTGGGTTATGAGATATTCTTATTCCTAAATACTTTCACTTTTCCACAACAGCAATTACAGTTTTTTTGGTTAGATCTAGCATAGAAAAATGTAATTACCTGACTTATCGAAATAAATGGTTTCCTGACAGAAGAACAAGCAGGGTTCAGAAAAGGCAAAGGAACTAGAGTTATGATTACTAACATTAGATGGATAATGAAAAAGGCCAAAGGATACAACAAGGAGATATATTTTTGCTTCATCAACTACAACAAAGTCTTCAACTGTGTTGCTCACCAGAAACTTTGGAATACTATGAAGAATATGGATGTGCCAAACTATTTGATCTTTTCAATTTATATGGAGAAGCTATTTTCAGGAAAGCTGTACTTGCTGAAAAAGAATAAGGAATCAAAATTGCTGGATGAATTATCAACAATCTTAAATACGCAGATGATGCAACATTGATAGCAACAAGGGCAGATGGAATGAAGGACTTTACGGAGTGTCAAGATGGAAATCTCAAACATGGGACTCAACACAAAGAATACAAAGATATTGACTACTGCCTGGTAGGACCACAACATATTTGAGTTGGACAGCGATGACCTGGAAGATTTAAAAGACTTCAACTTATTGACTGATCATAAGTCAAAATGCAATGGCAATACTGGAAGTCAATTGGAGAATTGCTATGGGCAAACCAACATTGAAGACCCTGGACAAGGTCTTAAAATTGAGGAATATTTCACTGGCGATGAAGACATGGCTCGCACATAGTTTGGTCTTTTTTGTGGTAATATACAGATGTGAAATCTTGATTTATAGAAACAAGACAGGAAAAATATTGACACCTTCAAAATGTGGTGCTGGAGAAGGATATTATCAATTACATGAATGGTAAAAGTACAAACAAATCAATTATGGATCAAATCAAGCCAGACATGTCACTCATAAAAAGGATTATCAGGCTTTGAATTGTCTACTTATGACACATGATATGAAGAGAGCAATCATTGGAGTAGTACATCATGGTCGAAAGTATAGAAGGAACAAGACAAAGAGGAAGACAAGCAAACCATCAATGTAACTACCGATAAAACTCTGGTGGACCTATCTCGGCTTGCGCATGACTGATCTTCCTACAGAGTGTTAATCCATGAAGTCGTGATATCTTGAGATAGGACAAAAATCCATTAAATAAACAGATAATGAAAAGGCAATTTTTATATTTACTGAGCTCTTCAATCTTTTCTGTGAAGATTGTATAGTTATTTGCTTTATTTATGAAAGCAGAAATAATCCATAAATCTCTCGCTATATTGTGCCATATGACAAATGAATTGCAACTATATGTATAAAATGTGGTAGATGAGGGGCTTGGCGTTGCAAAGTTAAAATTTCCAGTATCATAAATGATCCTTACTATTATTGATATATGTAATATATTTTGGCAGCTTTCTTCTTACACTGAAAGGATTAACTGTTATTACTAAACATAGTTCTGAATTTGATTGTACCTTCTTTAAAAAGATGTGATTAAAGTATGGAATCACAATATACAGGACATTGGGTAAATTAGCAGAGTCTATAAATACAAATCATCTCTGCTACTACTGTATATGTTTTTTTTCTAACTTATTAGAATACTGTCATTCGATGTACACTGCTCATTTCTTGACAGCATAGTGTATTGCAGGACAATGTTTTCAATTATGGATTATCTTCTCTATTCTTAAAAAAAGTACTCTCTTGCTTATAGAAAGTTAGTTTGGGAATGTTCAAGCTGCGAGTTTGAATAGAGAATATTATTAGATGCATGTATAAGATTAGAACAGTAATAAATATATGAAGATGACAAGGGGTGATTGGCAGGGAAAAAAAAAATCCGTGAAATATATTACTTCCCGCATTTACATGTAGGTTCTGTAAAGAAAGTCATAAAAGTTTTTACATTGGTTACTAAGATTATTGGATACATCATGATCATTTATGTCAGCATGGCTTATAAGAAACAGGTCAAAGTGAACTCTGTGTCGGAGAATTACATACATAACAATCAGATGATATATTATTTTTATGAAAACTGCTCCTCTTTCAAGATAAAGCAATTACGGTGGCAAGAAATGTTATTTTCCTGTAGTTGGATTAAAAGCCAGGCAAACTATAGGTAGAATACAGTTTTCCTGTTACATTACTCCAAGTTTGCATTTTTTTAAACTTCAGAAGAGGAGGCAATAGAGCTGGAGGCGGTTTCAGCAATGTAAGCCAAAAACAGTTCCAGATGCTCCGGCTTTAAAAGCAGTCTACCTACTCCCAGAAAAGGGAGCCTTAAAGGCCTTCCGGAACTACACCATGACGCAGGCTCAACACCTCCTGACTTAGCTGCTATTGTGTTTTTGGCACTACCACCAGATGCACCACCACCACCATCAGTACCAGGTGGCCCCCCATGCCCACGTCCATGTCCTCTTCCACCATACTTCCTCATGTTTTGCAAAAAAATGGACCCAAAATACCAGCAGATATATGGTACTGTATCAGAAGCGTACAGCTCTATACAGTCTAGGGATAACAGTAAATCTCCATATATATTTCATGAGTCATAAACAGACGCTCATAGGCTCAGTATGGAGAACACAATAAAATAAAAAGTTGAAAAAGGGTACAGTATCACCAGATACAAGGTATATATAGTATAGTGTAAACATTAGGAATCTCCGTATATATTTCAGGAGGCAGACACAAACACTCTCAGACCCAGTATGGATTACACAAGAATAAGAAAAGCTGTAAATGGTTAATGTAACACAAGCGTACAGCTGTATACAGTGTTGGGGTAATCTTAAATCTCCAAATATATTTCTGGAGTAACAGACAGACATTCACAGGCTTATTATGGATTACACCAGAATCTAAATAGCAAAAAAGGTTACTGTATCAGAAGCGTTCTGCTGTATACAGTGTTGGCCAAATTTGAAGTAGTCACCCTCAGATGCTCACTCAGTCTGGGTTTGACCATAATAAAAAACATTGTAAAAAAGGTACTGGATAACAAGATAGCAAGTATATATATAGGGTACAATTGAAATCTCCATATACATAGTCCTGTAGTCACTCTAAGACGCTTACTCAGTAAAGATTTGACCGTAATACTAAATGTCGAACAAAGGTACTGTATAACAAGATACAAGCTGTATCGATTATAGGGTAAAAATTGGTATCTCCAATTCACTGTATTTATAGAAGGCATAAACCACACATGCTCACTCCCAATGGATGATACCGTAATAACAAATTTTTAGCAAAGGTACTGCATCAGCACATACCAGGTGTATCCAGTCTAGGGGTAATTATAAATTTCCGTCTATACTTCCGGAGTCAGACACAGACACTCACAGGCTCACTATGTATTACACCAGAATTTAAAAAGTAGATAAAGGGAAAGGTATTTGAAGCGTACAACAGTATACAGTGTTGTGGTGCTTTTAAATCTTCGTTTATATTTCAATCTAAGTAAGCCAGTCCAGACTCTCCGCTACTGGAAACTACATGGATACAAGTACAGACGGAAAGTTGAGTGTTAGCAGAAATTTGGGAATTACTCATCGCGGGAAAACCTCCCTCCAGATGTTGCAGAGGCGATGCAGACCCTCAATTACTGTGTCTGTGGAGACAGGGAATATGGTTCTTTGTGAAGAAATGATTGATTTATCGCAGTGGCGTGGATCACATCACCGTTACTCGTCTCTATCAAATTGTGATCACAGGGAGAGATGTAGACATGGTCCTCACTGCCTATCATCATGTGTCTGGTCATTTTGGAGTGCAAAACACAGAAGCCACAGGCCTTTGGCGATTCTATTGGATTGGCATGAGAGGAAACATTGAAAAATGCAGACAGGAATGTCACACGTCTGTGACTATCACAACTGTGAAAGGTGATTATAAAGCACCACTGCATCTGCTTGTAAGTTGACGTCCATTACAAATGGTAGCCATTGACCATCTGAAAGTAGAGGCCAGCAGGACAAGTCATAGCTACATCTTAACCATCATCGATCAATACACCAAATTTCTAGTGGCCGTCCCTGTGAAGGATTTAACTGCCCAGACTACACAGCGGTGGAGCAGGGAGAGGTAAGTATTGCAACTTGCAAGTGCTGTGGCCATAACCAAGCGGGGGGCACAATAGTGGTGGACGGTACTGGCACAGGGCCCCTCATAATACGCTGGTGTGTCTGATGGCGAGTGGGCCCCCACGGTCAGAGACACTGTATTGTACTATGATGGGCCCTGTGCGAGTGCCGTCGGCCATCAGTGGGCCCATCCACCTGTTCAGAGCAACGGCACTTGCCTGGGTGTTGACCCCAGCCCTTGGGGGGGTGGGCAGCCCGGTTAGGGAGGTTTAAAAAATGGCATATGTTGATGTGTAGGCTGGACATTCAGCTGTTGCAAATGGTGGAATTGGGCAAGTCCTAGGAAGAGGAGGACCAAAGCAAGGCAGTTTTCTGGCAAACTATGTGTCATCAGGGATAGGTGGGACAAAATCCTTTGAAACCCATGCATGGTTCATTTTAATGAAGGTTAGATCATCAACATTTTGAGTCGACAGACGTGTCCTTTTTTCTGTCAGGATTGATCAAGTAGCACTGAAGACTCTTTCAGATAACACACTAGCAGCAGGGCAAGCGAGCTCCTGTAAGGCATAGTGTGCCAATTCAGGCCAGGTGTCCAGTTTAGAGGCCCAATAGTCAAAGGGGGATGACCTGTGAGGGGGAACATCGATATGGGAGAAGTAGTTTGTAACCAAAGTTGACAACTGCTGTCTCCTGTCACTTTTAATCGATGCAGTATTAGCAGTCGTGTGAGCGGTACTTGAGAAATCATTCCACAACATAGTCATTAAACCTGTGTCTCCAACGCCACTTCTGCTGTGTGCATCACGAACACCTCTTCCATTGTGCCCATTATGGCTCATGGGAGAACCAGCACCACTGCTGTGTACTGGGAAAGCCTCAAACAAATGGTTTACCAGATTTGCTTGTTTGTTAGCCAATATTATCTCTAGGTTCTCCTGTGGCATGATGTTGTGTAATTTGCCTTTGTAGCATGGAACGAGGATGCCGGCCAGCCAATAGTCGTCATCCTTCATCATTTTGTCAATGCGGGGGTCTTTTTTTAGGCAATGCATAATCACACATGTGGGTCAATTTACCAGGTGTCAATAATGCATTGCCAGTGGTGGGTGGAGGAGCGCTTTCTAGCATATCCACATTCCTACAGTCACGCACAAACACTGTACCTGGCCTTGGAACACCAACATTTTCTCTTGCCCCCTGAGAAGCATCCTCCTGCCCAAAATAATCATTCCCCTCATCCTCCTCCTCCTCATCTTCCTCTTCTTCCTTCACCTCATCCAGGACAGTTCCCTAACCAGACAATGACTGACTGTCAACAAGGCTTCCCTCCTCCTCCTCCTCCTCCTGTTCCTGCTCCTCTGCTGCAGATGCCAGATCCTTTATGTGCGTCACACTTTACATGAGCAGACGCATAAGTGGGATGCTCATGCTTATGATGGCATTGTCTGCACTTACCAACCGTGTGCATTCCTCAAAACACTGAAGGACTTTACAGAGGTCTTTCAGCTTTGCGCACTGCACACCCGACAATTCCCGACAATTCCATGTCTTCCCTCAAACTGCCTGACCGTGTATCCTCCCACAAATGCATTACAACCTGCCTCTGATCGCACAGCCTCACAACCATGTGCAGGGTGGAGTTCCACCTTGTTACAACGTCTATGATTAGGTGGTGCATGGGGAGGTGGAGAAACCACTGCAGCTTCTGCATATGACTGGAGTGTATGGCCGAGCAACGGATGTGTGAGCACAGTCTTCGCACCTTATGGAGCAGTGATGTTAACTCCGGATAATTATTAAAGAAGCACTGCACCACCAGGTTCAAAGTGTGAGCCAGGCAAGGTATGTGTGTGAGTTTTGCATGGGCTATGGCTGCCACAAAATTACGGCCATTATCACTGACTACCTAGCCTGCCTCAAGATGTAGACTGCCCAGCCATGACTCAGTTTGTCGCTGCAAGTAGTTGGCTAGTACTTCCGCGGTGTGTCTGTTGTCGCCCAAAGACATCATCTTTAACACAGCCTGCTGACACTTACCACTAGCTGTTCGATAATGGGACACCTCGTGTGCAACACTGCCAGCTGCGGATGGAGTGCTCGTGCGACTGCGCTCTGTGGATGAGCTTTCGCTTATGGAGGAAGAGGAGGGTCAAAAGCCTACAGCCAACTGTTTCCTATACCATGGGCTAGGCAGCAAAGTTCCACCACCACTGTCCCCTGTGGAGCCTGCAACCACCACATTAACCCAGTGCGCAGTGATGGACACGTAACGCCCCTCGCCATGCCTACTGGTCCATGCATCTGTTGTGAGGTGCACCTTTACTCTCACTGACTGTTTGAGTGCATGGACAATGCGGTCTTTCACATGCCGGTGGAGGGCAGGGATGGCTTTTCGAGAAAAGAAGTCCCGACTGGGTACGTCATAGCGTGGGACAGAGTAGGCCATGAGCTCGCGGAAAGCTTTGTTTTCAACCAAACGGTAGGGCATCATCTCTAATGAGATTAGTTTGGCAATGTAGGCGTTCAAACACAGTGTATGCAGATGAGAGGATGAGTACTTTCTTGTCCTACTCAGAGTGTCTGGTAGGGTGAGCTGGACTGAAGAGCTGCATATGGGGGAGGTAGCGGTGGACCGGCCGGTGTGAGAGGGGGTTGGTGAAGGTATTGTGGTGATGGCCTAGATTCAGTGTTGTGTTGCAAAGCCATTGTGATTCCCTGAGTGCTTTGGCACTGCGTCGACACCTCCACATTTAGTGCTGGTGGTGTTCTTAACGGTGGCGGTGGTCTTACAGTGGGGGAAGCGATGGAGCATTGCTGGCTACCTTCAGTCTTAGCAGGTGCACATGTGGTACCTGAGGTTTTGCAGTCCGTCCACGCTTGCAAGTGCATGTTGATTAAATGTCTAAGCATGCAACTGGTATTCAAATTTCTGAATTGTTTACCTTGGCTAAAGGTCCTTTCGCACTTCTTACAAGTAAACTTTGCCTCACCAGTAGGATTTTGGCCAAAAAAGTGCCACACTGCACTCTTCCTACTATGGAATACATTTTCTGGCCTTGCACGCTGGCCAAGCTGTCCTGCAACTCTTTTAGTTTTTGTTCCTCGTTTTTAGACAGCTACGGGCATGCCAGATAACCGATGCTGCGATGTCAATGCCTGCTGCGGATCCTTCTCCTTATCTGAACTATTGCCAGTGCCATCCTCCTCCCTCAATGGATGCCAATCCGTGTCAAGAACTGGGGCATCCATCACCTCCTCTTCTAAGTCATCTCCACCTTCCTCTTTACCTTCCTCCGTGTCACCATGTAAGGTTTTATAGTATGCGGGAAGGGGCACCTGTGTTTCATCAGGGTCATATTCTGGCTCAGTAGACTGCGAGTGCAATATAGTGCTCTGGGTCAATGTTCCAGCAGAATCATCTAGCAGTGGGTGTGCATCAGTGCACTCCATGTCAGATTCATCTTGGACTGGGGAATTCAGGATTTGACTGGATAACCCAGGCATGGTATGGGAAAGGAGCTCCATAGAGTAATCTGAAGTGTGGGCTGCCGCATCCTTAACTTTTGGTGGGGGTGAAGGACAGAAGGAATGGTGTTTTTCCTGACGACTCCGAGCGTGCAGGTTTTGAACGTTCAGAAGAGGAGGCAATAGAGCTGGTGGCTGTCTCGGCAATGTACGCCAAAACCTATTCCTGATGCTCCGGCTTTAAAAGCGGTTTTCCTGCTCCAAGAAAAGGGAACCTTACAGGCCTTCTTGGGCCAGACGATGACGTAGGCTCAACACCTCCTGCCTTAGCTGCTATTGTGCTTTTGCCAGAACCAGCCGATGCACCACCACCATCAGTACCAGCTGCGCCCCCTGCCCACGTCCGCAGACTCTTCCAGCATACTTCCTAATGTTTGGGAAAATGTACCAAAAATACCAGCAGAGAGATGGTACAGTATGAAGAACGTCCAGCTGTGTAAGGTGTATTTAAAAAATTAAATCTACGTATATATTTTGTTAGTCACAGACGCTCTCCCAGTATGTATTTGACCGTAATCCATCAAGCAGATATACGGAACTGTATCAGAAGTGTACAGCTGTATGTGTTTTTTGTGTAACTAACAATCTCCGTATATGTATTTACGGAGTGTCACACACACACACTGACTCTGTATAGATGTGACTGTAATGCGAACGGCAGATATACAATACTGTTTAAGAATCGGACAGCTCTATACGGTTTCTGTATGGAAAATTGTCAATCTCTGTCTATTTGTATACGGAGTCACACACGCCATCTCTGTCTAGTTTTGACCGTGATCAAACAGCAGATATACGAAACTGCTTGAAAAGCGGACAGCTGTCTAAGGTGTAAGTCTGGAAAAATGGAAAATCTCCTCGGCTTGTTTTACCAGAGTCACACACAGATAGCTTCTATTTGTCCATGATACAAGGCGGTACACGGTAGTGTGTGAGAAGCGTACAGCGCTATACGTTGTCTGTATGGAAATTTGTTAATCCCCGTCTATTTGTATACGGACTGACACACGCTGTCTCTGTCTATTTTTGACCGTAATCAAATAGCAGATATACGGTACACGGTAGTGTGTGAGGAGCGTACACCGCTATATGGTGTGTGAAAAAATGAACGCCTGGTAACTCACCAGAACAAAATAATAAAAGTTGGAGTGCTTTGAAAAAAGCAGTTTGAACAGCAGTGTGCACACAGCAATGAAGCTAGCAGGTAGCCTTAAAAGGCAGCCTAATCACCACCAACGCTGCTGCACACAACAAAAATCCTCCCCTTTCACTGCACACTAACTGTACAGTGAAAAGCGCTATCAGCAGAAGCAATTTTTTTTTCTTCTTCCCTGCCTAATGCTCTCCCTAGTCAAAATCAGCAGCAGCACCTCTCCCTATTCTAAGATCGGCAGAAGTAAGATGGTGGTCAGCGGTCACGGCTTTTTATACCCACTGTGACGCCACACGGTTGGCATTTTTTGAATTTGACCGACCTATTTCGCTCAACTCTAATGGTGATTATACAGCATAGCTATTTTTGCCACTATTTCTTAATTTTTTCATAAATCTGAGATGGCCTCACACCTCCTCCTAAAATCGGTATCTCAATTAATCAAATTCAGGAATTCTGGATTTATATATTTAACAGTTTGTTAAATGGAATCTGTCATGTCCAGAAATGCAGTTTACCTGCAGATATAGGGTTATTCCATAGGTAAATAGCAGTAAAATCATGCATTTCTGCCATACTGGAAAATGTGGCTATAGAAAGAAAAATAACTTATATCTCCCTGTGACGTCTCACTTTAAGGCCACATTCATACATTCAGTATTCGGTCAGTATTTCACATCAGTATTTGCAAGTCAAAGCCAGAAGTGGGTGATAAATGCAAAAGTCATGACGTGTTTCTATGAGGCCGGAATCACACTTGAAAGGAGTACAGCCGCCGGCACTCTGGAGCGCGTGGCTTCATGTATTGCTATGCGGCTGCACGATCCGATCCGAGTGCCGGCGGCAGTGCTGGGTATTAACATGCGTGAATCAGCCATATTCCTCGCATGTGTGATCCCGGTCTTATACTTTTACTCTGAAAGCTCGTTCACATGACTGTATTTTTTGTCCAAGAGCGAGCAATTTTTTTCATGGAATAAATCTGTATGTGAAAAAAAAAATAAATTGCAGCAAGCATTAGTTTTTTCCATAAATCTGATGACACCCACTAAAGTACATGAGTACACAAAAAAAATTGAATGCCATACGGATTTACCTTATAGCATCCTTTTTTAAGCAAAATGTTGCAATTCTGTAACAAACAAACCTATAAATGGTCTAGTAGATTAATATCTGTTGCTGTAAAAATAAGCAGATTGCATATGAACTGCAAATGAGTGACAAGTGAGAAAAAATGTTTTTGTGTTTCTAGATGAAACTTTGATGATTTTTTTAAACGGTGTGTAAACATGATTTTAGTCATAGCGTCATGTACAGAGCAGTTACAGTGCGTGCAGAGCAGGCTGTCAATCAAAGTGCCGGGGAGTAATTACAGCAGCTGTTGACAGTGTGGTGACCGGTGGTTGAAACCGCTTTGTTTACGCCCAATAAGTTTGAAAATGAGAGGCTACAGGGAGGATATACCGGTAAGTTAATTTTCTCCCTGTAACCATGGTCAGGAAGGCTGGCATGATTTTAACATTATATAACAGCAGACCATATCGGCAGGTAAATAGTGTTTCTCAACAGGTTCGACTTAAACAAGCAGTGAGAAGAATTAACAGGAATATATAATATTTTTTTAAAACTAACATTCTGGGATAAATTTATGGATAACCTTATAAAATACATCAGGTAGCATGCTGGATGAAATTATCCTTGGAGAATGGTAATAAACTACTATAATCTTCAATAAATCCTTCTATAAAACATCATAAGCTTGAAATATCATGATCTGCTAATACCAAAGGTTTAAAAATAAACTGCAAAGCCCAAAAGTGAGAATGAGAGCAATTCAATCCTTTCCTTGGTGACTCTTAAAATTCAAACAAAAGTTCTGCATGAGTTGCTTTATTCTTTTATTCATCTAAAGTGTGCATTCTGGCTACTACTGAGACATACAAATGTTTTACCTAAAGCTTAGCTGAATAAAGTACAGTTCCTTGTGGATTAACCTCAGTAGTTGATTGCCATAGATGTATAGCACTTTTTCATTTATTGAGTAATAATTTAAACCAAGTTGGTTTTATTTTTTTAATTTGTATATCCTCATTAGGGTTTTTGCATTTTGTTTTAGAAAGTTTAGGTGATTATGCAATTTTTCTTTAACCCTTTGGTGCTATTGCCAACTTTGTTCTTTCTTTATGCCAGAGCATTTTTGTTGTTGTTGCTTCCAGGAGCTTTAACGGTTTTAAGCTTTGATGATGTAGTTATAGGAGGACTTGGTTTTTTTTTGCAGGATGAGTTGCAGTTGTCTGAGGCATAATTTTTGGGTACATATAATTTATTAACAAACTTTTATTAACTTTTTATAGGAAGAAAATATAAACAAAACAATTCTGAAACTGTATTGTTTGATTTTTATTAATATTCTTGTTATAACACATAAGAACATTTTTACATACCTTACTAGTCTTAGGCTGGGTTCATATTGCGTTCGGGGGCTGCGTTTAACACATCTCTTACATAGCGGCATTAACGCTAAGTAATGGATGCGTTACCGCACCCATAGACTGCTATAAACGAGCGCATGCGTTATCGATGTGCTGTCATGCTGTGACGTACCCTTGGACGTGGTCTGCAGCATTCGAGGGTCCGTCACTGCTAGTGTAGATGCTAGCGCGATCGTATATCACGATCAGAAAACAGAGAAGAGTTAGCGCAGTCCATTTAACACATGCGCTGAACGGACTGCTCTAACGCAATATGAACCTGGCCTTACAAGAAGAGTTGGATGTGCAGCCATTTGATAGATTTGAAAATACTGTTTAACTTTTGTTGTAGAGTGCATTAACTGTTTAACTTTTGTTGTAGAGTGCATTATCTAATCTGCCACTGTTTGACAAGCAATTAGCCTGTCAGGCCGCATCCTGGAAGGATCTGATTGGCTGATGGATATGGTAGGCATAGAGGCCATTGTCTGGCCTTCTGTTGCCAAAGCAGTCTATTGGCATCCCACAATCAAATTGCTGATGGGCTGACAAGTTGTAAACAACATGGAAACACACCTTTTTAAAACATAACTTTTACCAATAAATTCAATAAAATAGTGTGACACTTGGCAACCAACCCAGACAGGTTCACATGTGTTATTTATTTACTGAACAAAGCAGTGGATGCCTTAAACTACATATACAGAAACAAACAGCATCTAGGTTAACATGGGGATAACGGGGAGCGGAGACATTGGGCTGATCTTGAGATCAGAATATGAAAGGACCCCTTAGTTAATCTGGTTGAAATACTGAGCAGTGACCGCTATGCCTGAAAGTTTATAGAGGATCAAGGATAAGATTTTGATATCTGCATGCCTGTGTCCAAAATAGGAGTGGGCCATTAATGTAAACTATAAAGAGCAAGATTGTGGCATCACAGATCTCTGTCAATATGTCAACAAGAAAGGTGTAGCACTCTGCATTTTGTTTTTTCCAGACACTTACCACTGTAAGATACTACTGTAGAGGACACACATATTTCTTTCTGTCTCCCAGCATTTTACTAGGATGGAGGCATTTTTTTCGTGGAAAAAATATATGCCTCCTTTGTCTTTGATCTCCCCTATATGAGTAACACTCTCCTGATGACACCTCATTATTGAGAGAGAAGAGTTGACAGGATCATATATTTTTCTTGGGTTTACTGCCAGAACTTACTTACTGTTAAGGGCCTGTCACACTAAGAGATATCGCTAGCAATATCGCTATAACTAGTGATGTTATAGCGATATTGCTAGCGATATCGCTGTGTCTGATACTTACCTACGACCCGCTCCCCCGCTGGTTATCGCTGATCGCGCGAGAACGTTCAGGACTGTTTCTCGTCGTCAGCTTCCTGTGGCGCTTCCTGTGGAGAGACGAGCGACGCGTGGAGCCGGGCGGGAGGACGCAGGATCGCCTGGTGTGACAGGTAAGTAGTGACCCCCCACCCCTGCTATGTTGCTGGTGAGATCTGCCTATGTGGCAGCTCACTAGCGACCACCTAGTGATGCACCAGCGATCCTGACCGCGTCATATCGCTGGTCGGGATCGCTGGTACATCGCTAAGTGTGACAGTACCTTTAGGGTGGGAGCAAATACATGGGGCATGACAGTGCAGACAACAAGGAAGATTGAACTGAACACCCCTCAGCTCAAATAGGTGAGATCTAAACATTTTATATGCACTGGCACTTTTTCATTTTGGCATGTTTCTACTATATGGGTAAGTACATACTAGATGTTTTTTCAGAGTTTTTTAACGCAAATTTTCAGCCGTGTTTTACAATGCCAGCTATGTCTATGACATTTCAGAAATCTCATACACACAACTTGTTTTTTTTTTGTCATCAGTTTTTGTGCTTCACATGGTTTTTGCACAATAGAGCATGTCCCTTCTTTCATTTTTTTGCATTTTTCACCCATTGACATGAATGATTGTTGAAAATCCTCAGCAGAAATGCAGCTATCAGGTTTTGCTGCATTTTTTGTTACAAAACCTGATTCTCAGGAACTTTTTTTTTGCACTAAGCTTTATCAGCATGCACAAGAGACAAATGACAAATGTAGCATGCCAAAGCTGCAGAAAACAACTTACAAAAAGCGCAGCAAAAATGCAAGAAAAAACAAGCGCAATCTTATTTTTTTCCACAGCTTCTTTCTTGCCCTAAATTTGCATAAACACAAGAGACTGGCGTACCCATTGCTGTGCCCACCCTTTGTATATACCACTTATCCAGAAATTTGAAGGCATTATGTGTTAAAACATAATCGAGTGACTCAATAATAAAGGAAATAAAATCCTGTGGTTTGTTTGTGTTATATGTAAAATCTCCTTTATTGCTGCTATGCCTTTATCATGGGGGATGCGGGTATATAGACTCTCAACATCAATAGATACAAAGGAGAAATGTGGTTGCCAATGAAAATCTTTCAATTTTTTCCATAACTCTCCCGAGTCTTTTACAAAGGATGGCACAGCTTTTAGTAAAGGTTTTTAGTAGCCAGTCTAAGTATTGTGAAAGTGGTTCAGTCAAAGAGTTTTTCCCTGAAATTAAAGGGTGACCCGGAGGCTCTTTTAAAGACTTGTGCACTTTTGGCACACTATACCAATAGGAAATTTCTGGGTATTCTGGAAAGAGTTTTTCTGTTCTCTTTTTTGATAATGTCCCCAATTGAACATACTTTCTTAAAAGAGATCTTAATTTGTCCTTATATTTATGCAAAGGGTTGTCATTTAGCATACAATAGGTATTACTATCATTCAAGTGATTTAGGGCATCTTGTATATAGTATGTCTTATCCAACAGAACCAAATTTCCTCCTTTATCAGATCTCCTGAAAACAGCATCACTCCATCCCTTCATTTCTACAAAATCTTTCAACTCAGATGCTTTTAAATTTTTTTCTGACATGGGATAGAGTAAAGCTTCTACATCCTTGATGACCATATCATGGAAAAGATCGATACTGTTCCCAGGAGATATGGGAGGCATGAAATTTGATTTTATTCCTCCTTTAAAAGGTATTGGTATTTCTTCGTTGGAATTAGCGATTCCAAGGAGAAAACTGGTCCAGTTATACTTATTAACATTTCAACATCACTTAAAAATTATCTGGGACAGATATCTGAATTTAACATAAAGCCTAAAGGACCAATAGTTGGAGGTTTCTCACCTTCATGTATAGGAACAGAAACTGCAGCTGAAACACTGGAAAAAGATTTTTTAAGATGTAGCTTTCTTATACTTTTAAACAATTGAATGATAAAATCGACATAATCAAATTTTTCGGGAATACAAAAATTGAAGCCTTAAGATAGAACTTCAGTATGTTCTCTGGATAATTGGCGCTTTGAAAGATTTATTATACGTAGATTGTCGGTTGGAGGTGTTATTTCCTCCATGATACTTTACTTGCTTGCATTTCTTTCCTTGATTTTGTATTTTTCCGACCTCGTCTAGTCTTTTTCCCAAAGGGGGCGTGTTATTAGAGGTAGAAGGAAAAGTCAGCATGCTTGAGTCCTCTTGATCTTCTGCAACACTTGAGTCCGAATCCGTTGTCCATCCTTCATAGTTATTTTTCTTTTTATGAGCCATGTTGTATCTCCGTTTTTTAGAAAAAGAGGAACGATTTTTATTCCAGGAGAAAATCATGTTATTTTCATAGTCATTTTTATCTCTCAAAAGCTTATCTTTTTTCTTCTGTTTAATCTCGATTTGTTGTAATACCAGTTTTTTATCCAATTTTTTGCAAAAATTTGTATTTTGGTTTTCTGTGTAGCGTGACTTTAATTCTGATTTCGCTTTCTCCAAATGTTCAGTCAGATCATTATACTCCTGCTCATTTTTCTCTGCTACCAATAATAATAAATTGAGAGAACATTGGTGAAGGATATCAGTCCATTTCTTTTGGAAAATAGGATCATCTTGAAATTGTGAAATTTCCTTGAAGATACGTAAGCCTCTCGGGACTCTAGCATTCAGGATATGATTTCAGTGATTTTACAGTCCAAAATGATCGGATTTCTCTCTCAGCTAATGATTGTATTTTAAATTCAAGTGATCTTGTGCTGATAATATGCAGCTCTTCCTTAAGATTGCACTCTGCAAAAAACTCCCCTGCATCCTCTCGTCCTGCTAAAAGTCCCTGTTCAACCGCATTCGTATTAGAAAGCTCTATATTTATGTCTGTGTCCATTGTATGGATAAAAAGTGAGTGAAATAAACCCTGTGCTCTGTTCAATTACACAAGTTGAATGATCCCAGCAAAGAGCAAACAGATGAACGGCATACTAGGGCACACAAATCAAAACAGACGGAGCTATTTATCTGAAGTATTGCGGTATATATTTCAGTCAAAAAACGGAGGTGCTTGCATGAAAAAACATGAATATTTCAATGTTAAGCGAAAAAAGGAGAAATATGCAGCACTCACCGATATAGCTGAAAAACTGTGCATCTTTATTTCACATGAATTCCATCAATAGATGTGTGGACATGCAGGACGTTAGAGGAATGCTAGGGGAGGGAGGTGCCGGACAACGGCCGTTTTGCGATTACTCGCTTCTACAGGTCCAGGTGAGGGGATTAGCTTAAGGTCATTTCCTTTATAGGACCACAGACCTTACTAATTAACATACATAACGAGTTGTGAGGTAAACATTTACAAAAAAATATAGTTATACAATATACAGAGTGCAAGATACTAGTAAAGAATAAATCTTTCCATATCGATTTACAAGATAATCTGTATTTTTACAATATCATAGGAAGATTATAATCTAATTAACTTTACATACAATTTTTTTACATAACATTTTTTATAAAAATACTGATAGATCGATCCGGTCATTTAGTCCCAAAGGACCTTGTGCGTTCGCTTTCAGGATCCATTTTGCTTCTTGTTGCAATAAAGCTTTGTCATGGTTGCCTCCTTGAGGTGGAAAATTGACCTTTTCAATCCCTGCAGAAATCAAACTTTCTGGGTTAGCTTTATGCACATCTTGAATATGCCTGATTATTTGCAGTGAGCCCTTTCCTGATGTAATAGATCTATAGTATTCACCAAAACGTATCGTAAGCGGTCTTATAGTTTTTCCAATATAAAAATAACCGCATGGACAGAAAATAATATAAACCACGAATTTAGTTTGACGAGAAATGTAGTTTTGTACCTTATGTTCAATAGAGCCAATATATATATATATATATATATATATAACATCGATATATAGAAGAAATCCAGCAATTCAGCAACTGCGGTAGTGTGAAATCACAGCAGGAGCCAACAGGATAGAAGAGATGGATTACATGCAGTAAATACATATAGAATCGGTAGATATACAGATGTCTGTGACAAATAACATTAGTACAGTGTGTGGGCAGCTTACTGTACATGTAATTAATTAATAAAAGATTTTTCTGAAAAAAAAATGATGTGGGCTCCCGCGTAATTTTCTTAACCAGCGGAGGGAAAGCCATTGTTAATAGCCTGGGAAGGGGTTAATACCCATGGAGCTTCCCAGGCTATTAATATCAGCTCACAGCTGTATACTTAGTCTTTACTGGTGATTAAAGTGGGAGACCCTAAAAAAATTATGCAGCATCCCCCTATAATTAACAACCAGCAAAGGCTATGCAGATAGCTGTGAGCTGATATTAATAGCCAAATAAGGGGCCATGGATACCACCCCCCAGGCTAAAAACATCAGCTCTTAGCCACCCCATAAACAGCTCATCTATAAGATCCGCCAATTCTGGCACTTAGCCTCACTCTTCCCACTTGCCCTGTAGTGGTGGCAAATGGCATTCATATTCATATTTGCGGGGTTGATGTCATCTTTCCATTGTCAGGTGACATCAAGTCCTGAGGTTAGTAATGGAGAGGCGTCAATAAGACGCCCCCATTACTAACTCCATAGTCAGATTGTAAGAAAACACAGATACCCAGAAAAAAGTCCTTTAATTGAAAGAAAGACACAGACTTCTTTAATAATCTTAATTAAACCATACTAACAACCTCGCCTTATTCCACTGAATCCCTCATTCTCCTGTAATCAGCCAAAAATAATAAAACAACAATATACCATACCTGTCTGTCATTCTGTCCAATGCTGTAATCCAAGATGCCTCTCCATTACTAATCTGTGGGCTTGATGTCACCTGACAATACAAACGTGACATCATCAACTCAACAAATATGAACCCCACTTGCTACCTCTTCAGGGCAATTGGGAAGAGCCAGGCAAAGCACCAGAATTGGTGCATCTAATAGATGTGCATTTTTGTGGCATTTGCAGGCTGCTATTTTTAGGCTGGGGGCCTATATCCATGGCCCCTTACCATTTTGAGAATACCAGCCCTCAGCTGTCTGCTTTAGCAAGGCTGGTTGTGAAAAATAGGGGGGGACCCCATGTCGTTTTTTTTAATTATTTTTTGGAATAATTAAAAAAAGCGTGAGGACCTATCTATTGTTGATAACTAGCCTTGCTGATGTAGACAGCCTAGGGTTGCAACACCCAGCTGTGAGTTTTGCTTGGCTGGATATCAAAAATACAGGGGAACTCATGCAGATATTTTTAAATTATTTATTTACAGCACAGGGGAGACTGATGAATACTCCCATCCATCACTCCTGCTCTCACTGTTATTAGCGGCAGCAGGTGTCAGCCGATGGGAGCTGTAGGCCCATCAGCTGACACCAGTGACCTGAGATAAACTGTATACCTCTGATAACAGCTGAGTGCTCATGCTGTCTTTTGACAGCAATGAAACCACGGCTGTCTGATTGACGGAGATGATTTCCCTGCTGATCAGAAGCGGTGTTTGCCTTGCTGTCATGCATATGAAGGCGTGTCAAACACTGTACTACCGGGCCCCCCATTCAATTGAATGGGGTTTGGGTCCGCTCCTCTGGACCCCATGTCATTTTTTAAATTTATTTACAGTGCAGAATCGGCTGATGAATACTTCAATCTGCCGCTCCTGCTCTCACTGTAATTAGTGGCAGGAGGTTTTGGATGATGAGAGCTGTAGCTCCATCAGCTTACACCAGTGACTTTTTACCGCTGTACAGTGTACATTTTAGGACATGTCCTGTACTTATGAAATGAACCACTCAAGTACTGTATCTGAAAAGCATTTTGATGTTTGATTTTTGATAGTAGTCAAGTGTCAGACATCACGTATCAGACATCAGGTATCAGACATCAGGTATCAGGTATCAGACATCAGGTATCAGACATCAGGTATCAGACATCAGACATCAGGTATGAGGCATCAGACATCAGGTATCAGACATCAGGTATCAGGTATCAGACATCAGGTATCAGACATCAGGTATCAGACATCAGGTATCAGACATCAGGTATTAGACATCAGACATCAGACATCAGGTATCAGACATCAGGTATCAGGCATCAGACTCAGGTATCAGACATCAGGTATCAGACATCAGGCACAGGCACCCGGAAGTCGGCACAGAACCCCGAGAGGCCCGCACAGACCACTGGCAGCTGGCACAGGCACCCGGCAGGCCCGTATAGACCCACGACAGACGGCACAGACCCCCCGCAGTCGGCACAGACCACGCATCATGATGCGCACAGACCGCGCATCATGATTACGTCATTTCAGCAGCCAATCACAGCCATGCCAATATTTAACATGCCTAACAGGATGTGCCCACACTTCTGAGGATTCCCATTGGCTCAATCAAATCGAGCAGGCTGATAGCTTTATGGGAACTTCCGATTCCGGTATACGATATGAAAAAAGTATCGGAAGTCAGTATAGGAATTCCGATACAGCTAATATCGACCGATACCCGATACTTGCGGTATCGGAAAGCTCAACACTAGTGGTAATCTGCTATTAAAAAAAAATATCAGATGTGGGGCTTGAACCGACATTTTCCTATTCCATAAACCAGTTGCTTAACCATTCAACCAACAGCTCAACAGGCTGTGAAAGGATCCTTTTTCTTCCCTTATGAGATGAACCATGCAAGTACCGTAGTGAGGTGTATCGGAAAAACATTTTGATTTTGATCTTTGACTGGTCAAGTGTCAGGTCTCAGACAAAAACATTTTGATGCTTGATGAAGTATCAGGTATCAGACAAAAAAATTTTGATGTTTGATGTTTGAATGAATAAAGTCATGTATCAGACTCATTCTTTACCACTACAGAGTTGCCACTATAGTGTAGTGGTAATGTAATGTGTATGGGATTATATCAAGGAGTTGTGAGTTCAAATCCCTGCAGCGGAATTTATATATTTTTTTTTTATAATTTTTCTTATTATTTTAAACCAAAACTATGTTTGAGGCAGATGCTTCACCGTTAGGCTATAGATTATTTAATTAGAAATCAGGAGGATAACAAGAATGTCAGATATTAAAGGTGGAATGCAGATGGTTCTCCCTTAGACTATAGATTATTTTATTAAAAGAGAGGAAGATAGTAAGAATGTCAGATATTAAAAGTGAAGCACGATAGGATTTTGTGTGGTAATCTGCTAGTTAAAGGAATAAATAAATAAAAAAAATTAAAAATCTGATGTGGGATTTGAACCCACAGGCTGTTTGAGGATTCCTTCTACTTCCCTTATGAAATGAACCACTCAAGTACTGTATCTGACAAGCAATTTGATGTTTGATTTTTGATAGTAGTCAAGTGTCAGACATCAGGTATCAGACATCAGGTATCAGGCATCAGGTATCAGGCATCAGGTATCAGACATCAGGTATAAGACATCAGGTATCAGGCATCAGGTATCAGACATCAGGTATCAGGCATCAGACATCAGGTATCAGGCATCAGGTATCAGGCATCAGGTATCAGACATCAGGTATAAGACATCAGGTATCAGGCATCAGGTATCAGACATCAGGCATCAGACATCAGGTATCAGGCATCAGGTATCAGGCATCAGGTATCAGACATCAGGTATAAGACATCAGGTATCAGGCATCAGGTATCAGACATCAGGTATCAGGCATCAGGTATCAGGCATCAGGTATCAGGCATCAGGTATCAGACATCAGGTATCAGACATCAGGTATCAGGCATCAGGTATCAGACATCAGGTATCAGGCATCAGGTATCAGATATCAGGTATCAGGCATCAGGTACCAGGCATCAAGTATCAGGTATCAGGCATCAGGTATCAGGCATCAGGTATCAGACATCAGGTATCAGACATCAGGTATCAGGCATCAGGTATCAGACATCAGGTATCAGGTATCAGACATCAGGTATTAGGTATCAGACATCAGGTATCAGGTATCAGACATCAGGTATCAGGAATCAGACATCAGGTATCAGACATCAGGTATCAGGTATCAGACATCAGGTATCAGGCATCAGGTATCAGGCATCAGGTATCAGACATCAGGTATAAGACATCAGGTATCAGACATCAGGTATAAGACATCAGGTATCAGGCATCAGGTATCAGGCATCAGGTATCAGGTATCAGGTATCAGACATCAGGTATCGACATCAGGTATCAGGTATCAAGCATCAGGTATCAGGGTCAGGTATCAGGTATCAGGGTCAGGTATCAGGGTCAGGTATCAGACATCAGGTATCAGGTATCAGACATCAGGTATCAGGGTCAGGTATCAGGTATGTGAATCAGGTATCAGACAGAGTATTTCTGATGTTTGATTTTGATATATGATCACGTCCTAAAATGTACACTGTACTTTGCAGAGTATGTCACCCAGATGAGAGAGTATCAGGTATGAGAATCAGGTATCAGAGTATGTCACCCAGATGAGAGAGTATCAGGTATGAGAATCAGGTATCAGACAGAGTATTTCTGATGTTTGATTTTGATATATGATCATGTCCTAAAATGGACACTGTAGCAAAGACCTTTTTCGCAAAACAACAGTGACTAACAGTCTTCTGGATTATCAGAACTTTCATCCACCTCATCTCAAAAGGAGCTTACCAATTAGACAATTTTCAAGACTTCAGTGGAATTGTTCCCAACCTTGGGATTTCTGGACCCAGGCTAAAGATTTCACAGGTCGCTTTCGTGCCAGGGGATACCCAAGGTCTGTGATATCACATGCTTTTCAAAAAATAAATGCAACACTGAGAGACACTCTAATTTAACCTTCACCTTGATTATTGGATGACCACTTGAGATTCATCACAACATTTCATAATCAGTGGGATAATGTTACTAAACTGTTCAATAAACATTGAAATATTATCAAAAACGGACATATGAAATGTTAGCCTAATACTGGATCAACAGGTGTTAACTGCCAGATAAGACCCTAACTTTCAGGACTCCCTTACAAGGATACACATTGTAAGGCGCACACATATATTTATCATAAATAGTCATTTAGGACAATATTGGATCATTCAGAGATCCACAATGAACTTCTGGAGTGAGTTTGCTACACTGAATGTAAAGGGGCTGAATAATATCGCACGCCCCACTTTCCAGTTTTTGAATTTCAACAAAAATTTAAAATAACCAATAAATTTTGTTCAACTTCACAATTGTGTCCCACTTGTTGTTGATTCTTCACCAAAAATTTACATGTGGTATCTTTACGTTTGAAGCATGATATGTGGGAAAAGGTTGAAAAGTTCCAGGGGGCCGAATACTTTTGCAAGGCACTGTATGTATATATACCTGACATGACTGACTGTATACTGACTTCCCCTGACAAAGCTACATGGATTAGTGATACGCATTGGGTCCGGCAGGCACAATCTGACTCCATAATATGGTAAATATGCTCAATTAATATACGGACATTATAGTTTATCCTTCATACCTCCTGCAACCATTGTGGTATCAATGACTCAGCTCACTGCATGTTATATTTCTCTTATGATTTATACCCTTTATTTTTACTGCAGTGCATTTGATGTTTCATTTTATATATGGTGTCACTCTTGATTAGTATTATATTTGTATTACATATTTTTATACAACTGTGACGCCACATAGCCTAATGGTTTGTTTATTCTCTCTATAGGAGTTTTTATCCATATATTTACATTTACTGCATGTTCAATCTTTTACCATCCACCTGAGCTGAAGTCCCCTACTATTGTTATTCCTAGGTCATTTTTCCTATTGTGTCTGCCTTTCATCACCTTTTAAGTCTTTTTCATGATTGTAAAGTTTTGATGTTTTTAACATACATTTTTGGCGCTTGTGTTCCTAATAAAGCCTTGTCATTTACATTACTCTGGTGTGCGCACTATTGTTTTGCTCTGCCTTCTTCCTTTTTCCCTCATTTACTTGAGCGCAGTTAGTTACACCCCTTTTCACTCTCATTATTGTTGGCAGTGCCCATTTCCTTGCCTATTTCTTGGCTTTTTTGTGGGATATGATGACATTTTCAGCGGTACCATTTTTATTTACATTCGTCTTTTTGATCACATTTTACTCCACTTTTTGTTCTGCGGTTTGATGATAAAGCATTGTTTTCTGCCTTGCTTTTTAATTTTTTTATGGTGTTCACTAAAGGGGTTAAGAAGTAGGATAGTTTTATAGGTTGGGTCATTCCAGACATTGTAAAACCAAATATGTATTTATTGTTTATATTTTGTATTCATAAAAATGTTTATTCATGAGTACAGTTTTGATTTTTTTTAAATTACTTTTTTATTTTCTTTTAATATTTTAATAACTTTTTTAAAGCTTTTTTTTTTTTTTTTTACTTTTTTCTTTGTCCCACCATTATTTGCAGGCTGATCACTTGTATAGAATAGAGATGCAGGAGCACAAATAACGTTGCTTCATCATTCTCTGATTATAATCAAGCAACTTTGCTAGCTCTGGTAACCCGGATGTCGTCATGATGAAATCGGGTCACCGTGGCAACGATCTGGACCCCATGATCATATTGTGGGGTCTCCGATCCAAGAGCAGAGGGGCTTTCTTCGCTCTGCCTGCTCCTAAAATGCTGCAATTGATTTTGATTGCTGCATTTAGCCATTTAAAGTGCCGGGAGTGGTGCGGGATTGCTTCTGGTACTGAGTACCGGGTGTTAGCTGTCAGAATAAGCCGACAACCAGCGGCGAACACGTGTGCCCAGCCTCTGTGCGCTCAAAATCGTTGGGATGTGTCCATATGTCCTAAGTGAATAAATGCCAGGTCACAGGGATGTATGCCTCGGGTGGTAAATGGAGTAACCTCTCTCGGCATATAACATCTTGTGCAAACTTCTAAGTTTCAAATCACTGAAGCTATTATCATCAGAAAAACATATCTCCCATATAGTACTTTACCAGTGACTTTGTGACTATATATATATATATATATATATATATATACATACACAGTATAAAAATGCACACACATTGCTGTTTTACAAAGTATTCTATTATTTAAATTTATGATATCATTTTCAGAGACATTATTAAACCATTTATAGATCTGAGACTTTAGCTTATGTCTTCCATCTAATGGCAATGTGACCTATGACAAAATAAAATACTGTTCTCCCCTATTTTTTGTCGCCAACAAGATTCAGTCTTAAGCACCAATTACTATGAACCATTTATAGAAATGTAGACCAGTAGCTATGTCAATGGAATTTTTATAGCACACTTTCCTGTAGTGATCTCATGTTCCTTATCATACACAAAATGTCAGTGTGATAAATTGGCATCATTTTCCTACAGATTTCCAGCAAAATCTATCAGAAGTCAGCATGAATGAAGATTTCACTGCATATAATCCATTTGATACATGTACAGTAAATACAGAAAGTTTAAAGGTTATGTATAACAATTTATGTTTAGTACAAATAAATAGAAGTAAGCATTTCATTTTTATGTATACTTTCAACAACACCAAGAAAAATAGTACAATTTATGAAGTAATCAAAATATCATAGTGAGTAATAAACAATAATATACCTCCCTCATAATGAGCAGTACATCACAAACAATTAAATGCTTACTAATGGTGTATAATGGGCAAGTGTGATAAATCAGGCTGGCCAATTCACACCATCATACACCTGGTTGGAAATAAAGATGACATTATGACAGTTAAACCATAATTTTTCATAAAATTTCCTTATATGGGATATTGAAATTGTTCACACATGAGCTAGCGTGAGGTTGGCCATGAGGTCGCCGATCAGCGTGCCAAAGTCGCTTTTCAAATTATGCTTTCAGCACCTTTTCTCACCCAATGATGGAGGACGCACACTGTGGGCAACACGATGACAAGCGCAGCGGACAGCACCATCTTAGAGAAGGGCATTGAAGTGATTGGCTGGCTTTGTGTGGCATCACAGGGGGTAAAAAAGGCTGTGACCGCCGACCGCCATCTTACTTCTGCCGATCTTACAATAGGGAGAGGTGCTGCTGCTGATTCTGAACAGGGAGAGCGTTAGGCAGGGAAGAAGAAAAAAAAACTGCTTCTGCTGATAGCGCTTTTCACTGTACAGTTAGTGTGCAGTGAAAGGGGAGGATCTTTGTTGTGTACAGCAGCGCTGGTGGTGATTAGGCTGCCTTTTAAGGCTACCTGCTAGCTGCATTGCGGTGTGCACACTGCTGTTCAAACTGCTTTTTTTCAAAGCACTCCAAATTTTATTATTTTGTCCTTGTGAGTTACTGAGCGTTCATTTTTTCACACACCGTCTAGCGGTGTATGCTCCTCACACACTACAGTGTACCGGCTGGTATCACGGACAAATAGAAGCTATCTTGGTGTGACTCTGGAAGAAAAAGCCGAGGAGTTTGTCCGTTTTTCCAGTCCTACACCTTAGAGTTGTGTCCGTATTTCAAACAGTTTCGTATATCTGCTGTTTGATTACAGTAAAAACTAGACAGAGACAGCGCTTGTCAGTCCGTATACAAATACACGGAGCTTGACAATTTTCCATACAGACACCGTCTAGCGGTGAACGCTCCTCACACACTACCGTGTACCGGCTGGTATCACGGACAAATAGAAGCTATCTGGGTGTGACTCTGGAAGAAAAAGCCGAGGAGTCTGTCCGTTTTTCCACACCTACACCTTAAAGTTGTGTCCGTTTTCAAACAGTTTCGTATATCTGCTATTTGATTACAGTCAAAACTAGACAGACAGCGTGTGTCAGTCCGTATACAAATACACGGAGCTTGACAATTTTCCATACAGACACCGACTAGCGGTGTACGCTCCTCATACACTACCATGTACCGGCTGGTATCACGGACAAATAGAAGCTATCTGTGTGTGACTCTGGATGAAAAAGCCGAAAAGTTTGTCCGTTTTTCCAGACCTACACCTTAGAGTTGTGTCTGTTTTGCAAACAGTTTCGTATATCTGCTGTTTGATTGCAATCAAAACTAGACAAAGACAGCATGTGTCAGTCAGTATACAAATACATGGACCTTGACAATTTTCCATACAGTACACCGCTCCTCACACACTACCGTGTGCCGGCTGGTATCACGGACAAATAGAAGCTATCTGGGTGTGACTCTGGAAGAAAAAGCCAAGGAGTTTGTCCGTTTTTCCAGACCTACACCTTAGAGTCGTGTCCGTTTTTCAAACAGTTTTGTATATCTGCTGTTGGATTATGGTCAAAACTAGACAGAGACAGCATGTGTCAGTCCGTATACAAATACATGGAGCTTGACAATTTTACATAACACACCGTACAGTGGTGTACGCTCCTCACACACTACCATGTACCGCCTTCTAGCACGGACAAATAGAAGCTACCTGTGTGTGACTCTGGGAAAAAAAAGCAGAAGAGTTTTTCCGTATTTCCAGACCTACACCTTAGAGTCATGGCCGTTTTTCAAACAGTTTCGTATATCTGCTGTTTGATAACGGTCAAAGCTAGACAGAGACAGCGTGTGTCAGTTCGTATACAAATACACGGAACTTGACAATTTTCCATACATACATCGTATAGAGCTGTCCAATTCTCCAAAAGTATTGTATGTCTGCCGTTTGCATTACAGTCACTTTTATACCTAGTCAGCGTGTGTGTGACACTCCGTAAATACATATACGGAGATTGTTAGTTGCACAAAAATCATATACAGCTGTACACTTCTGATACAGTTCCGTATATCTGCTTGTTGGATTACGGTCCAATACATTCTGTGAGATCATCTGTGACTAGCATACTATATACGTTGATTTCATTTCTTTAATACACCTTACACAGCTGGACGTTCCTCATACAGTACCATCTCTCTGCTGGTATTTTTGGTACATTTTCCCAAACATGAGCAAGTATGGTGGAAGAGGCCGCGGACGTGGGCAGGGGGCGCAGCTGGTACTGATGGTGGTGGTGCATCGGCTGGTTCTGGCAAAAGCACAATAGCAGCTAAGGCAGGAGGTGTTGAGCCTGCGTCATCCTCTGGCCCAAGAAGGCCTGTAAGGTTGACTTTTCTTGGAGTAGGAAAACCGCTTTTAAAGCTGGAGCATCAGGAACAGGTTTTGGCGTACATTGCCGAAACAGCCACCAGCTCTATTGCCTCCTCTTCTGAACGTTCGAAACCTGCAAGCATGGAGTCGTCAGTGCAGGGTTCTGGTCATAAAAAAACCCTTTCCTTGTGTCCTTCACCCCTACCAAATGTTAAGGATGCGGCAGCCCACACTTCAGATTACTCTATGGAGCTCTTTTCACATACCATGCCTGGGTTATCCAGTCAAATCCTGAATTCCCCAGTCCAAGATGAATCTGACATGGAGTGCACTGATGCACAGCCACTGCTAGATGATTCTGCTGGTACATTGACCCAGAGCACTACATTGCCCTCGCAGTCTACTGAGCCAGAATCTTACCCTGATGAAACTCAGGTGCCCCTTCCCGTATACTATACCACCTTACACGTTGACACGGAGGAAGGTAAAGAGGAAGGTGCAGATGACTTTGAAGAAGAGGTGATGGATGACCCAGTTCTTGACCTGGATTGGCATCCATTGAGGGAGGAGGGTGGCACTGGCAATAGTTCAGATAAGGAGAAGGATCCGCAGCAGGCTTTGACATCGCAGCAGCAGTTATCTAGCAGGCCTGTAGCTGTCCTAAAACGTGGAACAAAAACTACATGGGTTGCAGGACAGCTTGACCAGACGGTCAACTTAGCACAGCGTGCAAGGCCAGAAAATGTTTACCATAGTAGAAATAGTGCAGTGTGGCACTTCTTTGTCCAAAATCCTACTGATGAGGCAAAGGTTACCTGTAAGAAGTACGGAAGGACCTTTAGCTGAGGTAAACTACTCAGAAATTTGAATGCTTAGACATTTAAACAACATGCACTTGCAAGCGTGGATGGACTACAAAACCTCAGGAAGCACGTGTGCACCTGCTCCAACTCAAGGTAGCCAACAACGCTCCATCACTACCCCCACTGTAAGACCACCGTCACCATTAAGCACACCACCAGCACTAAATGTGGAGGTGTCGTCGCAAGGCCAAAGCACTCAGGGAATCACAATGGTTTTGCAACACAACACTGAATTAAGGCCATCACCACCAATACCATCATCAACCCCCTCTCACTCCATCTGGTGCACCGCTACTTCCCCATATGCAGCTCTCCAGTCCCTCTCACCCTACCAGACACTCTGAGTAGGACAAGAAAGTACTCATCCTCTCATCTGCGTACACTGTGCTTGAACGCATACATTGCCAAACTAATCTCATTAGAGATGATGCCCTACCGTTTGATTGAAAGCAAAGCTATCCACGACCTCATGGCCTACACTGTCCCACGCTATGACCTACCCAGTCGGCACTTCTTTTCTCGAAAAGCAATCCCTGCCCTCCACTGACATGTGAAAGACTGCATTGTCCATGCACTAAAGCAGTCAGTGAGTGGAAAGGTGCACCTCACAACGGATGCATGGACCAGTAGGCATGGCCAGGGCTGTTATGTCTCCATCACTGCGCACTGGGTTAATGTGGTGGATGCAGGCTCCACAGGGGACAGTGGCGGTGGAACAGTGCTGCCTAGGCCATGGTATAGGAAACAGTTGGCTGTAGGCTTTCGACCCTCCTCTTCCTCATCTTTCAGCGAAAGCTTGTCCACAGATCGCAGTTGCATGAGCACTCCATCTGCAGCTGGCAGTGTTGCACACGAGGTGTCCCACTATCGAACAGCTAGTGGTAAGCGTCAGCAGGCTGTGTTAAAGATGATGTCTTTGGGCGACAACAGACACACCGAGAAGGTACTGGCCGACTACTTGCAGCGACAAACTGAGTTATGGCTGGGCAGTCTACATCTTGAGACAGGCAAGGTAGTCAGTGATAATGGCCGTAATTTTGTGGCAACCATAGCCCATGCAAAACTCACACACATACCTTGCCTGGCTCACACTTTGAACCTGGTGGTGCAGTGATTCTTTAATAATTATCAGGAGTTAACATCCCTGCTCCATAAGGTGCGAAGACTGTGCTCGCACATCCGTCGCTCGGTCGTACACTCCAGTCGTATGCAGAAGCTGCAGCGATTGCTCCACCTCCCCAAGCACCGCCTAATTATAGACGTTGCAACAAGGTGGAACACCACCCTGCACATGGTTGAGAGGCTGTGCGAACAGAGGCAGGCTGTATTGCATTTGTGGGAGGATACACAGGCAGGCAGTTTGAGGGAAGACATGGAATTGTCAGGTGTGCAGTGGTCAAAGCTGAAAGACCTCTGTAAAGTCCTTCAGTGTTTTGAGGAATGCACATGGCTGGTAAGCGCAGACGACGCCATCATAAGCATGAGCATCCCACTTATGCCTCTGCTCATGCAAAGTTTGACGCACATTAAGGATTAGGCATCTGCAGCAGAGGAGAAGGAGGAGGGAAGCCTTGATGACAGTCAACCATTGTCTGGTGAGGGAGCTGTCCTGGACGAGGTGGAGGAAGAAGAGGAAGAGGAGGAGAAGGAGGATGAGGGGGATGATTATTTTGGGCAGGAGGATGCTTCTCAGGGGGCAAGAGAAAATGTTGGCGTTCCAAGGTCAGGGACAGTGTTTGTGCGTGACTGTAGGGATGTGGATTTGCCAGAAACTGCTCCTCTACCCACCACAGGCAGTGCATGATTGACACCTGCAACATTGGCCCACATGTGCGATTATGCCTTGCAGATCCTAAAAAGGGACAACATCATGCCACAGGAGAACCTAGAGATAATATTGGCAAACAAACAAGCACCTCTGGTAAACCGTTTGTTTGAGGCTTTCCCAGCATACAGCAGTGGTGCTGGTTCTCCCACAAGCCGTAGTGGGCACAATGGAAGAGATGTTCGTGGTGCACTCAGCAGAAGTGACGTTGGAGACAGGTGTTTAATGACCATGTTGTGGAATGATTTCTCAAGTACCTCTCACACGACTGCTAATACTGCATCAATTAAAAGTGATAGGAGGCAGCAGTTGTCAACTATGGTTACAAACTACTTTTCCTCCCATACCGATGTTCTCCCTCACAGGTCATTCCCCTTTGACTATTGGGCCTCTAAACTGGACGCCTGGCCTGAATTGGCACAATATGCCTTACAGGAGATCGCTTGCCCTGCAGCTAGTGTGTTATCTGAAAGAGTCTTCAGTGCTGCTGGATCAATCCTGACAGAATAAAGGACCAGTCTGTCGACCCAAAATGGTGATGATCTAACCTTCATTAAAATGAACCATGCATGGGTTTCAAAGGATTTTGTCCCACCTTCCCCTGATGACACATAGGTTACCAGGAAAGTGCCTCGGTTTTTTCCTCTTCTTCCGCGGACTTGCCCAATTACGCCCTTTGCAGCAGCTGAATGTCTAGCCAACACATCTACATATGCCAATTTTTAAACCTCCCTTACTGGGCTGCCCACCCCTCCCCCAAATGGCTGGGGTTGAGACCTGGCGCACCCGGGCAAGTGCCGTTGCTTTGAATAGGTGGTTGGGCCCACTGATGTCCGACGGCAATGGTACAGGGCCCCTCATAGTACAATACGGTGTCTCAGACGGTGGGAGACACACCAGCGTACCATGAGGGGCCCTGTGCCAGTACCGTCGACCACGATTGTGCCCCCCCCACTTGGTCATGGCCACAGCACTTGCAAGTTGCAATACTTACCTCTCCTTGCTCCACCGTTGTGTAGTCTGGGCAGTTAAATCCTTCACATGGACGGCCACTAGAAATTTGGTGTACTGATCAATGATGGTTAAGATGTAGCTATGGCCTGTCCTGCTGGCCTCTACCTTCAGATGATCAATGGCTACCATTTGAAATGGATGTCAACTTACAAGCGGATGCAGTGGTGGTTTATGATCACCTTTCACAGTTGTGATAGCACAGACGTGTGACATTCCTGCCACCATTTTTCAATGTCTTCTCTCATGCCTATCCAATAGAATCGCCTATGGCCTGTGGCTTCTGTCTTTTGCACTCCAGAATGACCAGACACATTATGATAGGCAGTGAGGACCATGGGTACATCTCTCCCTGTGACCACAATTTGATGGAGACGAGTAACGGTGATGTGATCCATGCTACTGCGATAAAGCAATCCTTTCTTCACAAAGAACCTTTTTCGCTTTCTCCACAGGCACAGTAATTGAGGGTCTGCATCGCCTCTGCAACATCTACCGTGAGGTTTTCCCGTGATGAGTAATTCCAAAATTTCTGCTAACACTTGACTTTGCGTCTATACTTGTATCCATGTAGTTTCCAGTAGCGGAGATTCTTGACTGGCTTACTGAGATTGAAATATATACGAAGATTTAAAAGTACCACAACACTGTATACTGGTATACGCTATGAATACCTTTCCCTTTTTCTACTTTTTTAATTCTGGTGTAATACATAGTGAGCCTGTGAGTGTCTGTGTCTGACTCCGGAAGTATAGATGGAAATTTAACCCTAGACTGGACATACCTGGTATATGCTGATACAGTACCTTGTCTCAAAAATTTGTATTAAGGTATTGTCTGTAGGATAACCAACTGTGGGGGGGGACCCTCTTCTTGCCGCAGACAAACATGAGACTGAGACAGAGTTTGCATTGAACAGGTCCGTTTTTAGTGCCCATGCTTCTGTCGACAACAGCAATTCACCACAGCCGATTCACATTTCTATGTACACAGGCCCCGGTACCTTCACTTCCTTTGTAACTATAATCGTGGCGTCCTCTGTGGCTCTTCCACTGTGGCTTGCCTAGGCCCAACCACCACAGCGCTGCACCAGTCAGAGCACACCGTCCGTATGATAGCCCCAGGCCGTCTTCATCTGTGGCTACCATCCTCTGGGCCACCCCCCATGACCGCCTCAACTGTCAGTCCTCTCTGGAGCCTTTCCACTGTCTCTATTTCCTCAGCAGATCTTCCTCTTTACTGTACTCCCTTCGCTGACTGACTCTTCCAGAACCTTCCCTCAGCCTTTTATTCTTCCAGTTCTGGTAACTCCGCCCACCATCACCTAACAGTTTCTCTGACCAATGGCAGTTATTCAGTCCCACTCCTACACTCTCCACTGCCCTCCAATGTGCAAGCTAAAACACTTCACCCTTTCTCTTTATCTTAGCGGTTTCACACCTACACTGCGCTACACCTCTGCTTCTCACTACAGGCTGGTTTGTCTGTCAGTCCAACTTCCCTACATCATCCATAGTGAGTGAGCGTGTGTGGGTTACGCCTTCTATATATACGGTGAATCAGAGAAACAAATTTTTACACTATACTCGATACAGCTTGTATCTTGTTATACAGTACCTTTGTTTGACATTTAGCATTACGGTCAAATCCATACTGTGTAAGCATCTGAGAGTGACTGCGGGATTATGTATACGGAGATTTCAATTGTACCCTAAAAAATATATACTTGCTATCTTGTTATCCAGGACCTTTTTTTCAACATTTTTTATTATGGTCAAAACCAAACTGAGTGAGCGTTTGAGGGTGACTACGGAAATATATACCGATATTTTCAATTTGGCCAACACTGTATACAGCAGAACGCTTCTGATACAGTAACCTTTTTAGCTATTTAGATTCTGGTGTAATCCATAATGAGCCTGTAAACGTCTGTCTGTTACTCCGGCAATATATTTGGATCTTTAAGATTACCCCAACACTGTATACAGCTGTCCTCTTGTGTTACATAACACATTTACAGCTTTTCATATTCTTGTGTAATCCATTCTGGGCCTGAGAGCGTTTGTGTCTGCCTCCTGAAATATATACAAAGAATCAGAATGTTTATACTATACTATATATACCTTGTATCTGGTGATACTGTACCCTTTTTCAACTTGTTATTTTATTGGGCAATCCATACTGAGCCTGTGAGCGTCTGTGTATGCCTCATGAAATATATACGGAGATTTACTGTTATCCAAAGACTGTATAGTGCTCTACGCTTCTGATACAGTACCATATATCTGCTGGTATTTTGGGTCCATTTTCAAAAACATGAGGAAGTATGTTAGAAGAGGATGCGGATGTGGGCGTGGAGGGCCACCTGGTACTCATGGTGGTGGTGGTGCATCTGCTGGTAGTGCCAAAATCACAATAGCAGCTAAGGCAGGAGGTGTTGAGCCAGCGTCATGGTGTAGCTCTGGAAGGCCTGTATTGCTCCCTTTTCTGAAAGTAGGTAGACTGCTTTTAAAGCCGGAGTATCAGGAACTGTTTGTGGCTTATGTTGCTGAAACAGCCTCCAGCTCTATCGGCTCCTCTTCTGAAGTTGTAAAAAATGCAAGCTTTTGGTCAGGAGCAACCCCTTTCCTTGTGTCCTTCACCCACACCATAAGTGAAGGATGTGGAAGCACACACCTCAGATTACTCCATGGAGCTCTTTTCACATACCATGCCTGGGTTGATTAAAAATAGGGCCCTTCAAGTACTGGAGCATTGTAAATGGGGCAGATGAGACACTGGAGCAGCTTCTAAGGGGCACATTATACACTGGAGCATTACAAATGGGGCCCATTATGTATGGAGAATTATTGAAGCCCATCATACACTGGACCATCATCCATGAGGCCCATCATGTACTGGAGCAATGTAAATGGGGCAGATCAGACACGGGAGCAGCATCTAAGGGGACCATTATACACTGGAGCATTACAAATGGGGCCCATTATATATGGAGCATTATTAGGGACCATGATAAACTGGAGCATCATCCATGAGGCCCATCATGACTGGAGCATTGTAAATGGGGCTGATCAGAAACTGGAGCAGCATCTAAGAGGCTCATTATACACTGGAGCATTACAAATGGGGCCCGTTATAAATGGAGCATTATGTGGAGCTCATCATATACTGTATGAAAAATTATATGTGACTAACTATTTGGTATGGAGAAATATGTGGGGCTCATTATTCTGTATGGCGCACAATGTGGTGGCCATAACACTGTATGGAGTAATATACTGTCCTGTTTTTGAGCTATTGTACAATTTAAAATAGATCAGTAATGTCATGTAAGCAGTGAAGTATGTGTCATTGTACTATACCTATTTTTCTGTGGCGTATCGGAGCATCATGGGTTGCAGTTTGTGTTAAAGGGGCGCACTGATACTCTTTGGTCCAGGGCACACGAAAACCTGGAGCCAGCCCAACCCACCCACAACTTTAGCCAAATTACCCCCGGTTTTCAATGCGTAACTATTATTAGTAAGTAAATTAAGGTTGACAAGCTTCAGTTATAAGAATTGATGTTTTTGGCATTGAAATGGGCACTGTAGATGTGTTTAATGTCTTCCACTCCCTGCCGACTTTGCTTCCCCAATGACTTGCATTGGGTTTCGTGTTTCAGTCTGCCTCCGACTTTTCCCTATAGTCGGCCGATTTCGTTCCACCCGACTTTTGCGAAAGTCGGGTTTCATGAAACCCGACTCAACTCGAAAAAAGGCAAAGTCGCTCATCTCTAGTAACTAGGGATGAACGAACCCAAACTACAAAGTTCAGGGTGTGTACTGGACACCTAGTATCCGATGCTGAACTCCAAACACAGACTTTTTTCAGGAAACCCAGTTAAGGCTATGTGCACACAGTGAGTTTTTGATGCGTTTTCAAGGCGTTTTTTCCATGTGGATTTTGGCCAAAAACACTATGGAATCCTTATGCAAGCTAATTCAATGACAATCCTGAAGTGTTGTGCACATGATCAGTAATTTTCCTTAAGTAATTAGCAGTGCATTTTTTCTGCAGCATGTCAGTGCTTTTTGCGTTTTTCACTCATTGACTTCAATTAAGTCAGTCATATCCGCAGCAAAAATGCAGGTATAAAAATATTTGCGGATTTGCAGTGGATTTGTCGAGTTTTTGTAGTTTGTTTTACATGCTTCCTCTGGTGTTTCCCACCCTGTTATCTGTGTGACAGCATGGGAAACACCATCGCGGAGGTTCTTATCGGTGGTAACGCTAGCACCAGTAAGACCGTCAGTCAGAGAGCTGCAGGATCATGCTGTCAGATGTCTGCGTGACCCTGCAGATGTGACTGTGAGCCACAGTAACACTACCACAGATTGTCAGTGCCATGGAGTGACTAACTAGTGCAACACGACCCAACGATTGGTCGGTCACCAAACAGCAAAACAAACAAGGGAACACAATTACAACAGTGGGCCCTGCAATAGGGAATGGGCAATGGACATCTCCTGCACTCTCATAGGGATTTGCCCTGATCTCCCTGACATCCCTATACAGGTTTTTTCCACCTGTCGCTGACCAGGATATCTTAGCCCTCGCTTGACCTGCACCTATCCATAAGTAGGGAATTGGCAAGTGAGGACACTGGTCCCACTACTGCACTAATACAACACAAGGTAAGGATAGACAGACAGCAAAAGGAACAGGGTAACAAAAATACAACACTTAGCTTTCTGCTGTAAAGCACAGCAGGATAACAACAACAGATACACCATCAACATCTGAGGCACCACTGCACCCAGCAAGCTCCTTCCTCCAGTAAGGTCACTGTAGCATGAACTCTAACACCGACGGTCAGCTGATGCATCAGGTGACCTTTTAAAGGATTTTGGGAGTGGTCACCACCTGCCTCAGCAAACTCCACATCAATGTAATTACACCAGCGGCCACTGGGGGGAAAACAGACATTAAGCCCTGATAGCCTGAAAGGAAAAAAGTTTATATGTGAGAATCCAGATCTACAAAGATCCAAAAATGGATTATGACAGTACCCCTCCCTCAATGAGGGGCCTCTGGACCCTCAACACCAGACCTCACCTGAAAGCAACCTACGGTGAGGACGCCTTGATCCACCAAAATTCACCTTGGCAATCACCTGACCCTCAGGTTTATGGCAAACACAGATTGATGGAAGTGACAATAACGTATGCTCCAGAGGTGCCGCAAATCTCCTGAGCGCCGACCTGGGGAATGAGTTGTGTAGGGCATTACTGGGGTAACTCCAGCTGAGAATGGCCGACACATGATACGACCCGATCTCCCCAGAACTCCAGGCTCCAGCAGCACACTTCCACTGGATGTCTTTGGTGGACACTCATACGTACTCATTCACACACAGGTCCAGACCTGAACGTTTATTGCCACCCACACGTTTGTCACAAGATGGTGAACTCTTTACAGAACCAACAACAGAGGTGTCCCCCTGTATTGTCACACTGACAAGCCCACAATGCTCAGAAGGAACCACCACCCTCTTCTGACCCTTCCTCCTAATAGGACTCTGACACTTGTGGTGTTAGGGTGACAGAATTAGCTTGTGGTTGAAACTTGCCCCTACTGCCTGGCAGCACCTCTGCTGCCCCCACTGAAGAAGAAGAGGACGGTTGTAGAATTACAGCTGAGACAGTAGCCCCCGGGCAGCAGCCCTTACACGACTGATCCCAGTTGACCACTTCCCTGGACCGCCAATCTATGACCAGGTTGTGTCTTTTCAACCAAAGGAGGCCTAAAACGATAGATGATGGCATTACCCCAAGATGTAGCACAACAGGGACTCTTCATGATGGGTCCCTATATGCAGATATATATTATCCATGACTTGGGTTAACCTCCCCTGACTAAGTGGGACAGAGTCAATTGCCTAGATGTTTAGGGGTTTGGCTAGCATCCTACACTTCAGGCAATGGAACTGGACAAAGTGAGCATCCACCAGATTGACACCTGCTCCACTGTCCACTAGCACTGGTATATCCTCAGTTACCCCGCCAACCACCACTTCAGCAGACGAGGTACACTGAGGGGAAAAAATGGAGGAAATACAGTCCCTAGTCGCCTCCCTCCACACGACCAGGGGGACGTGGTTTCTTAGATGGTACAGATAATTTGGTGCACGCTGGGCAGGCCCGGATAAAATGCCCTGTCTGCCCACAGAAAAAACATGCCTCCACACCACAACGAACCGCAGGAAAAAGCGTTTGGGAACCAACTCCTCTCACCTGCATGGGCTCATCAGTCTGCATCGGTGTGTCCTCCTTCCTAACAAGGACGACAGGGGGCACATTTTGTGTATGTCTCTCCCTCAAGCATCTATCCACCCAGATGGCAAGGGACTTGGCGGCCTTCAACAACCTGGGGGTGCACCAGAGTATCCTGCAACCTTGGAGACAGACCGTGCATAAAATGACTCCTAAGGGCAGGGTCATTCCACCGCGTGTCAGTGACCCACGTCCTGAACTCTGAGCAGTACTCCTCAGCCGGACCCCCTGCTTGATCTTACGGAGTCGAGATTCTGCCAGGGAGATGCAATCAGGATCTCCATACACCAGCACCAAAGCCGCAAAAAACTTGTCCACTGACCAGGATTGGAAATCACACATAAGAAGGGAGACTATAATCCCCACATGTTGTTCCTCACTCCCTGAGGAAAGAATACGGAGCATGAAGTATAACTTGCAGGCCTCCTTATATACCAAAAATGTATCTTTCCATCCAGAGAACCTGTCAGGGAGAGATATCTTAGGTTCTGGTTGAGCTTGCAGCTTAGCCGAGGCCCAGATCCCCATCAACTGCTGCAGCTGCTCACCACGCAGCACCTTAAGATCATCGCTGAGGGTCTGAAGTAGTTGGGCAAAGGCCTGCATTTGCACTATGGCTCACCAGAAAAAAAAATAGGCAGGTCGATGTTAATGTCACGGAGTGACTGCCCAGTGCAACATGACCCAACGATTGGTCAGTCATAAAACAGTAAAATGAACAAGGGAACACCGGGGACACAATTACAACAGTTGGCCCTGCGATAGGGAATCGGGAATGGACACCTCCTGCACTCTCATAAGGATGTGCCCTGATCTCCCTGATGTCCCTATACAGGTTTCTTCAACCTGTCTCTGAGCAGGATCCCTGAGCCCTCGCTTGCCCTGCACCTATCCCTAAGTAGGGAATTGGCAAGTGAGGACACTGGTACCACCACTGCACTAATACAACACAAGGTAAGGATACACAGACAGCAAAAGGAATAGGGTAACAAAAATACAACACTTTGCTTTCTGCTGTAAAGCACAGCAGGATCACAACACCAGATACAACATCAACAGCTGAGGCATCACTGCTCCCAGCAAGCTCCTTCCTCCAGTAAGGTTGCTGTAGAATGAACTCTAACACCGACAGTCAGCTGATGCGTCATGTGACCTTTTAAAGAATGGTGGGAGTGGTCACCACCTGCATCAGCAAACGCCCCATCAATGTAATTACACCAGTGGCCACCAGGGGGAAAACAGACAATAACCCCCGATGGACTGAAAGGAAAAAAGTTCACAGCGCTTTGCGAAAGTATTCAGCTCCTTAGAACTTTTCAACCTTTTCCCACATATCATGCTTCAAGCATAAAGATACCAAATGTAAATTTTTGATGAAGACTCAACAACAAGTGGAACATAATTGTGAAGCTGAACAAAATTTATTGGTTATTTTACATTTTTGTGGAAATTCAAAAACTAAAAAGTGGGGCGTGCAATATTATTCGGCCACTTTACTTTCAGTGCAGCAAACTCACTCCAGAAGTTCATTGTGGATCTCTGAATGATCTAATGTTGTCCTGAATGACTAATGATGATAAACATAATCCACCTGTGTGTAATCAAGTATCCATATAAATGCACCTGCTCTGTAATAGTCTCAGGGTTCTGTTTGAAGCACAGAGAGTATAATGAAGATCAAGGAACACAACAGGCAGGTATGTGATACTGTTGTGGAGAAGTTTAAAGCCGGATTTGGATACAAAATGATTTCCAAAACTTTAAACATCCCAAGGAGCACTGTGCAAGTGATCATATTGAAATGGGAGGAGTATCATACCACTGCAAATCTACCAAGTCCCGACCGTCCCACTAAAATTTCATCTCAAACAAGGAGAAGACTGTTTAGAGATGCAGCCAAGAGGCCCATGATCACTCTGGATGAACTGCAGAGATCTACAGCTAAGGTGGGACAGTCTGTCCATAGGACAACAATCAGTCATACACTGCACAAATCTGGCCTTTATGGAAGAGTGGCAAAAAGAAAGCCATTTCTCAAAGATATCCATAAAAAGTGTTGTTTAAAGTTTGCAGCAAGCCACCTGGGAGACACACCAAACATGTGGAAGAAGGTGCTCTGGTCAGATAAAACCAAAATTGAACTTTTTGGCAACAATGCCAAATGATATGTATGGCATAAAGGCAACACAGCTCATCACCCTGAACACACCATCTCCACTGTCAAACATGATGGTGGCAGCATCATGGTTTGGGGCTGCTTTTCTTCAGCAGGAACAGGGAAGATGGTTAAAATTGATGGGAAGATGGATGGAGCCAAATACTCGACCATTCATGAAGAAAGCTTGCTGGAGTCTGCAAAAGACCTAAGACTAGGACAGAAATTTGTCTTCCAATATGACAAGGATCCCAAACATAAAGCAAAATCTACAATGGAATGGTTCACAAATAAATGTATCCAGGTGTTAGAAGTCAAAGTCCAGACCTGAATCCAATCGAGAATCTGTGGAAAGAGCTGAAAACTACTGTTCACAAATGATCTCCATCAAACCTTACTGAACTTTAGCTGTTTGCCAAGGAAGAATGGGCAAGAATTGCAGTCTCTCCATGTACAAAACAGATACAGACATATCCCAAGCGACTTGCAGCTGTAATCACAGCAAAATGTGGCGCAACAAAGTATTAAATTAAAGGGACCGAATAATATTGCATGCCCCACTTTTCAGTTTTTGAATTTCCACAAAAATTTAAAATAACCAATAAATTTCATTCAAATTTACAATTGTGTTCCACTTGTTGTTGATTCTTCACCAACAATTTACATTTGGTATCTTTATGTTTGAAGCATGATATATGGGAAAAGGTTGAAAAGTTCCAGGGAGCCGAATACTTTCACAACGCACTGTATATGTGAGAATCCAGATCTGCCACTGATACAAAAATGGATCAAGACAGTCAGTCAAAGCCCTGTGGGATCAGGCTGTCAGATGTGACTGTGACCCATGGTAATGCTTCTGCAGACCGTCAGTCAGAGTGCTGCGGGCCCGCTTTCAGATGTCACCATGACCCCACAGCTGTCACGCATAGCGTTGACCTGCAGTAAAAAGCTTACAGCAGATCAGCAGGCATGGGCTAATGAGACTACTGCTTCCATTAGGCTACATCTGGTGTCACTGATAACAGTGACAGCAGGAACCGCTGATGGGAGATGTGGTCTCATCTGCCGGCGCCTGTGCTCACTGTTGAAAAAAAAAGTAAAATAATTACATACACATTCACATAAAAATAAAAACCCATCACACTCACCTAGCACCAAATCCCCAATGCCCTCATCTCCAAGAAATAATGTAAAATAATTAACCACCATATATTCACCTGTCTGCCATAATGCACATGATCCATATTGTCCCATGGCAATCTCATGTGTAGAACAGTCATACCAGGAGATGTGACTGCTCTACCCATCCGCCGGCGATACACTGACAGGAGATAATCACTCCCACAGTGTATCACAGAGCTGCCGTGAGAGAGTTCACCAGAATTCATCAGCTGATCAGCTCCTTTGCTCTCACTCACGTCACTGCTGTGCGAGAATTTTCTCATGGCAGCTCAGTGATACTCTGCGTGAGAGATTACCTCCTGTCAGTGTATCGGCGGCTGACTTTGAGAGCAGGATCATTGCGAGACATTATGGTTTATCTTCTCTGTGATCAGGGGAGGAATATTGTGGTTTATTATTTATTTTTTGCAGGAGATTGCTTCGGTGGATTAAGCGTTTGGTAAGTATGGTTTAATTAAGTTTCATTAAAGGAGTATGTTTTATTATTTCAAATAAAGGACTTTATTTTGGGTGTTTGTGTTTTTATACACTATTACTATGGGGTTACTAATGGATAGATGTCTTATAGATGCCTCTCCATTACTAACCTGTGGGCTTGATGTCACCTGACAATACAAAGGTGACATCAACCTCAAAAATATGAACCCCACTTGCCACAGCTACAGGGCAAGTGGGAAGAGCAAGGCAAAGTGCCAGATTTGGCGCATCTTATAGATGTGCCTTTTCTGTGGTGGCTGAGTTCTGATGTTTTTAGTCTGGGAAAGGCCAATATCCATGGCCCTTTCCTAGTATATTTATATCAGTCGGCAGCTGTCTGCCTAGCCTTTGCTGGTTAGATTGTATAGAAGGACACTATGTCAATTTTTTTCTGGCCCTTTTAGTAAACTAGCTAGTATAGGTTAAGCAAACAGCTGTGAGCTGATACTAATAACCTGGGAACCTTTATGGCTACTGTATCCTTCCCAGAATATTAACATCAGCCATCAGCAGTCAGTTTTTAATGAAACAGGTGCCAGCTGCTGCAGCTTCTTTCTTCAATGTGCATACCGGCAAGGAGGGCAGGGGTGAGGAGAGGATGGAAGATAATGCAGGAGATTATGAGGTCCTAGACCTCACATGAAATGAAGACCATCCATGTGAGTGCACAGTTCGGAAGAGGGTAAGATTTACACGATGCCTGAGCTGCACAGCAAAAGAGGGAGCAGAGTGCAAAAGCACATTGGCCAGTCCAAAGCTAGTAAGTAATCTGCTATTACCCACTGTACAAATGAACTGAGCGCACCAAAGCACACTAAAGGAGTTCCCTGGTGCGGCATTTCTTCAATTTCTTCAGGCAATCTGATGGTGACATGAGACGGATGGTTTGCACACTATGCAGTCAGAACCTGAAGTGAGGCATAAATGTTCTGAATCTGAGCACCACCTGCATGACTAGGAATTTGAAATCAAAGCGCGAGCTGCAGTTGGGTACACACCTGAAAAACCAGAGTAGGTCTGAGGTTCCTCCTGCTCCCTCTTGTGCTGCATCCTCAGCCTCTTCCTCCTGCTCCAAATCAACAGGGCAATCAGACTCATTGCAAAGAGAGGATGTGACAGCACCACCATAAATGTCACTGACCATCTCCACACCGTTCCGTAGAAGGGTTAAGCTTTCCATCGCAACTGAATGACAGAATTTCAAGATTCCTGGCTTTTGAAATGCTGACATTATGGCTGGTGGGGACAGATAGTTTTAAAAAACTCATGATGTTTGTTGTATCATAATACGTGATTCCCAGCCACCACTACTTTTCTAGGTGGCTCATCCCTGCCCTGCACACACATGTTGTGGACCAAATCAGAAGTGCACAGCGCAATCCATGATTGGCAAGATCCACATAACCACTGATACATGGAACAGTCAGGGACATTATATCTCCCCAACTGCTCACTGGGTTAATGTAGAGGCAGCTCGCCTGACGCAAAAGACGTTTTGGCACATGTGCTACTACTACTGTCGAGGATTGCTAGACATTTTTTCTTTCCATGTTGCCTCCTACTCCACTTCTTCCACCGCCTCCTCATTCGGTAACACCTGCCCCATGCACTTCATCACAGCCAAAGAGGAAACGACAGGAGGCTGATCTGAAACTCATCTGTTTGTGCAAAAGTTTCCATATCACGCAGGAGGTTTGGACAAGCATCAAACAACAGACTGATGAATGGTTGGGACCGCTGAACCTCAAGCCCGGCCTGGTAGTGTGTGATAAAATTTGAAATTTCGTAGCAGCTCTGGGCCTATACTCACCTTTCCACAAATAATCCAATGATGCTCATGTCCCACTGAAAAAGTAAAAGAAAAATAATAAAATACCATTTTCCTCACTTGTCTGATGATCATCCATAGATGCCCATGTCCCATTATATAAGAAAAAAAATGGTAGTGTTATTAAAATAAAAAGGACATCACATAGGAAGGATCATGTGTGCAGAAAATGCTGTAGTCTAAACAGCCCACCTCTACATTTTATCCTAAATTTCATAGATTGTAGACCACAAAATAGAGATGAGCAAATCAGGCAAAATTAAAATTTGACTTTTGTTGTGGGTCTTCCTGGGAAATTCGATTTGCATAAAAGATATTTTTTGAAAATGTAATGTCTCTTATTATTCAATGAGATCTCTCGAGACCACAGAACATGAAAAACATAATATGTAAAAAATTAAAAGAAAATGCTTATGTTAACCTCATTGCTCACCTCCCTGGGACATGCGTCATGAACATTCATGCACATGCCCAGAATCATTTCAGTAATTTTTTCACGAGCGCTGGGGATTAGAAGCTGTGTTCAAGGACCAGATGGGTGATGGTGAAAAGTGCAGGGGCTGGAAAGGAGAGTAATGAGGTGAGTATAAGGATTTTTGTCTAATTTTTTAACTTCTTAGTAGCCCCTTATTGCCATAATTTTTCTGAATTCAATGAATGCACAATTTTGCACAATTTGATTAAAATTAAATTCCATTCAAAAATATTCACTAACCTCTAGTAACTAATTCTTAACTTTTATTAAACCATTAAAATCATTGATAATAAGTTGCCCCAAGCCATAACAAAAAAAGTAAACAAGGATCAGCAAAAAAAATTTGTTAGCCTTGCCTTATGCAGGAATATTTACTAGAGATGAGCGAGCACTAAAATGCTCAGATGCTTGTTACTCAAACCAAGCAATTCCTAATGCTCGGATGTTTGTTTCACGTAACGAGTATAATGGGAGTCATTTTTCCGGCATACCGTACAAGGTGGTCTTATCATAGTAACATAGTTATTAAGGTTGAAGGTCCATCTAGTTCAACCCATATCCTATCCTAACTAGCCCTAACATGTTGATCCAGAGGAAGGCAAAAAAAACCCATGTGGCAAACAGTAAGCTTCACATTGGGGAACAAAATTCCTTCCCGACTCCACATACGGCAATCAGACTAGCTCCCTGGATCAACGCAATATTAAGGAAACTATTGTATATACCCTGTAATATTATACTTTTCAAGAAAGGCATCCAGTCCCTTCTTAAATTTTATTAGGGAATCACTCATTACAATATCATATGGCAGAGAGTTCCATAGTCTCACTGCTCTTACAGTAAAGAATCCGCGTCTGTGAGTATGCTTAAACCTTCTTTCCTCCAGGTGTAGAGGATTCCCCCTTGTCCCCGTCACAGGTCTAAGAGTAAAAAGATCATTAGAAAGGTCTTGGTATTGTCCCCGCATATATTAATACATTGTAAGATGATCACCCCTAAGCCTTCGATTTTCCAAACTAAATAACCCCAAGTGTTATAACCTGTCTTGGTATTGCAGACCCCCTAGTTCCCTAATAACCTTGGTCGCTCTTCTCTGCACCCGCTCCAGTTCAGCTATGTCTTTCTTATACACTGGAGACCAGAACTGTACACAGTATTCTAAGTGTGGTCGCACTAGTGACTTATATAGAGGTAAAATTATGTTCTCCTCATGAGCATCTATGCCTCTTTTAATGCATCCCATTATTTTATTTGCCTTTGCAGCATCTGCCTGACACTGGCCACTAAATGTGAGTTTGTCGTCCACCCATACACCCAGATCTTTTTCATTGACAGTTTTGCCCAGTGTTTTACAATTAAGCACATAATTATACATCTTGTTCGTTCTACCCAAGTGCATGACCTTACATTTATCCCCATTAAAACTCATTTTCCATTTATCAGCCCAAGCTTCTAGTTAACATAAATCCTCCTGTAATATAAAATTGTCCTCCTCTGTATTGATTACCCTGCAGAGTTTAGTGTCATCTGCAAATATTGAAATTCTACTCTCTATGCCCCCTACAAGGTCATTAATAAATATGTTAAAAAGAAGCGGACCCAAAACTGACCCCTGTGGTACCCCACTGCTAACCGTGACCAGTCCGAATGTGCTCCATTAATAACCACCCTTTGTTTCCTATCCCTGAGCCAGCTCTTAACACACCTACACATATTTTCCCCTATCCCCATTGTTCTCATTTTATGTATCAACCTTTTGTGTGGCACCATATCAAAAGCTTTTGAAAAGTCCATGTACACCACATCCACTGCATTCCCTTGGTCCAGTCCTGAACTTACCTCTTCATAAAAGCTTATCAGATTAGTCTGACAGGAACGGCCCCTTGTAAACCCATGTTGATATTGGGTCATGAGGTTATTCTTCTCCAGATACTCCAGTATAGTATCACTTAGAAAACCCTCCAGGATTTTACCCACAGTTGAGGTTAAACTTACTGGCCTATAATTTCCAAGTTAAGTTTTTGTCCCCTTTTTGAATATTGGCACCACATTTGCGATACGCCAGTCCTGTGGTACAGACCCTGTTATTATGGAATCTTTAAAGATTAAAAATAGTGGTCTATCTATGACTGTGCTTAATTCCTGCAGTACTCGGGGGTGTATCCCATCCGGGCCCGGGGATTTGTCAATTTTAGTGATTTGTAGACGTCCTGCAGGGTTAAGCAGGTGACATTTAATGGAGAATTTTTATCCCTGATAGTGTTATCCATCATGGGATTTTCTTGTGTAAATACTGTTGAAAAAAAGTCATTTAGCATATTGGCTTTTTCCTCATCCACCATTTCACCCAGACTATTTTTAATGGGGCCAACACTATCATTTTTTAGCTTCTTACTATTTATGCAGTGAAAATGTTTAAATTGATGGAAAAAGTACTGATTGGAAGAACAGGATGGGTAAGGCCCATGGAAGCATCTCTGACTCCCAAATTGCCTCTGAGAATATTGATGTCACACTATTGCTTCACTTTAAGGACTGACAATAAAACATTCAAAATCAGCGAGAAACTGCAGTTTACAGGGAAAGAAAAGTTAACCATATTTACCTGTATAATAACTTGTATGTAAAGCAAAATTTAAAAGACTTATAACTTAAGTAAACCAAAATTTATTGTTTCATCAAAAAAAATTGAAATGTCAGTGTGATTTATGTGTGAAGCAAAAAGTGACAAAAATTAGGTACTAAAATGGACTAAGATACCCCCTGTATTAGACATAAAGGAGAGCCTCATACACATCCTGTTCAAATTGTAATATAGTGGTACTCCTAGACTCATAAAAGCTATGCACTATCTACAAATCCTGCCAAAAATTACAAGCAGAGTCATCCATACACCCCTGAAAGTTAAAACTGTAGTGCCTATTCAAATATTGTGAACAAAGTGAAGTTGTGTTACTCCTACACTCATAAAAGCTATGCACACAGTGCAAAGCTTGCCAATAATTACAAGCAGGGTCATCAATACACCCTTGAAGGCTAATACTTGAGTGCCTCATAAAAAAAAATTAATTAAGTTTACTTGTGGTACTTCTACACTCATAAAGGCTTTGCACAAAGTGCAAGACCAAGAAAAATGTGTAAGTATGGTCATCCGGTCATCCATAGACAACAAATGGTGGGCTTCATTCAAATATTAAACATTAAAAACACTTTATGTGCTGCTGTAATTTGGTGGTGTGCAAATATCGGGTCTAATCCAGGCTTTGTTCACTGTTATCAGAGTGAGACTGCAACATTTTCTGTTGACAGGTGAAAGCACCTGTCTGATATGACTCCCTCAGTGGCACTAAAAACCCATTCAGAAAAGATGCTATCAGCAGGGGAGTGCACCTCCTCCAAGGCAAAGAGGGACAGCTCATGCCAGGTATCCAGCTTTGAGACTTAATAGCTGAAGGTCACAGAGGAATTAGGAAGCACTCTGGTTTTGAGGGTTTGACCATCTTTAGAAACTTTTCTCTCTTTCTGAAGAATGCCTACTCATCAGGGCATGGACACTGTGAGGGTGTCATAAAATTGGCCCAGGCCTTTGACAGTACCACATTGAGAAGGATATCAAAGTTGTTTTATTTCATCTGTGTGACAAAAAACTTTGATGAGGACATGCAGGCTAAAGAGGCATGCGGGGAGTGCAAGGATGGATGATGGCCATTTCGCATAAATCACTTCAACGGGTCCAGGATGAGGACCCATTGAAGATGAAGGATGAAGAGGAGCAGGATGAGGTCCAGGAACAGGTGTAGGTTTAGAGAACCCTGGTAGAAGAAGTGTCAGCAATCCTCATTGTCAGTGGCGCATGTGCTGTGCCCGAGTTTGATTCGGCCCCAGCTTCTACAATGTTCACCCAGTGTGCCGTCAGGGAAATATATCATCTGTGGACAAAAAAACTTGTCAATGTGTTGGTCAGTAAAAGGACAATCCCAGTAACTGTGATGGTAAGGGCATTACAGCTGTTCCTGGACACATGTTGGTACAAGGCGGTGATGCCACATCTCGAGAAATAACGGCAACTGGGGACCAAGTGCCAAGGCACCAAATTTGAACACCTGTAGCAAGACAATTTTTTTTTTATTTCAAAGCAACAAAAATTCACACAAAAAAGTTCAACAGCATATATGACAATAGTCAATTTTTGAACAGTCAAATTTCTACACCTGTAGCAGATAATTTTTGATTTTTTTTCAAGACAATGAAATTTCACACAAAGAAGGTTCTACAGTATACATGACAATATTCAATTTTTAGAACAAAAATATTTTGTAAACTGTAACAGGCCAAGTAATTTTTAAAAAATTTAAATCACTGCAATCATACCCAAAGTAAGATAAACTGTATGGTTGACTAATTGAATCCATAAAAAAATGTTCTATGTAAATATTTTGAAAGTGTACTTAATGTACTCCTACACTCCTAGATGTTTTGCAGAAATTGCAAAGCCAGGAAAAAATGTATAAAGAGTAGAGTTGAGCGAAACGGGTCAAAAAATTTCAAAAGTCACCGACTTTTGGCAAAGTCGGGTTTCATGAAACGAAACCCGACCCTAGGATGAGGTCGGCCACGAGGTCGGCGACTTACGCGCCAAAGTCGCGTTTCAAAAGTTTGTTTTGCGCTCTTTTTCAGCCAATCAGGATCCACGGACACTGTGGGCAATGTGATGACATAGGCAGGGGTCACCACCATCTTTCAGAAGGGCATGCAAGTGATTGGCTTGCTTTGGTGGGCGTCACAGGGGTTATAAAAGGGTGTGCTTGCCGACTGCCATCTTACTTCTGCCGATCTTAGCATAGGGAGAGGTTGCTGCTGCTGATTCTGTAGGGAGAGCGTTAGGCAGGGAAGAAGAAAAAAAAACTGCTTCTGCTGCTAGCGATTTTGCCTGTACAACATACCAGTCACTGTGTGTGCAGTGCAAGGGGAGGCTATATTGTGGTGGATCAGCGGTGTTGGTTGTTAGGCTGCCTTCTAAGGCTTCCTGACAGCTGCATTGCTGTTTACCCACTGCTCTGCAAACTGCTTTTTAAAAGCAATCCCAATTTTTTTTTTTGTCCTGCTGAGGTACTGAGCGTGCATTTTTTCACACCATACAGCGGTGTACGCTCCTCACACAGTACCGTGTAACGTCTGTTATCACAGCCACAGTGAAGCTATCTGTGTGTCACCCTGTGAGAATAAGTCGAGGACATGTTCCGTTCTTACAGACCTGCACCTACTAGTTTTGTCTAGCTTTCAAACAGTTAAATATATTTGCTGTTTGATCACATTCAAAACTATAGAGAGACAGCGTGTGTCAGTCCGTATACTTAAAAAACACGGAGCTTGACAATTTTACGTACAGCGGACAGCCGTGTACGTGCACGCTCCTCTCAGTACCGTGTAACGGCTGTTATCACGGCCACAGTGAAGCTATCTGTGTGTCACTGTGGAAGGATAAGTGGAGGACTTTTTCCGTTAATACAGACCTACACTCTAGGGAGATTCCTATTCTGCCCAATTCTACATACACATTGTAGTTTGTGATACACTAGCCAATTTCTGCCTGTGACATAGCACTCTGATATTCAGTGGGCCTCACACAATCCAAAAGTGTCCAGTGTCCACTAGTGTGTGCAGAATTTCAAAATTTCCCTTATCCTGTAGTCACTTTTTTCACACCTGTGCCATCGAGCCTGTGACATAGTGCTCTGATATTCAGTGGGCCTCACACAATCCATAAGTGTCCAGTGTCCACAAGTGTGTGCAGAAATTCAAAATCTCTGTGATCCTGTAGTCACTTTTTTCACACCTGTGCCATCGAGCCTGTGACATAGCGCTCTGATATTCAGTGGGCCTCACACAATCCAAAAGTGTCCAGTGTCCACTAGTGTGTGCAGAAATTCAAAATCTCCCTTATCCTGTAGTCACTTTTTTCACACCTGTGCCATTGAGCCTGTGACATAGCGCTCTGATATTCAGTGGACCTCACACAATCCAAAAGTGTCCAGTGTCCACTAGTGTGTGCAGAAATTCAAAATCTCCCTTATCCTGTAGTCACTTTTTTCACACCTGTGCCATGGAGCCTGTGACATAGTGCTGTGATATTCAGTGGGCCTCACACAATCCATAAGTGTCCAGTGTCCACAAGTGTGTGCAGAAATTCAAAATCTCCCCTGTCCTATAGACACCTTGTACCTTGTTTTACATTACTATACAGTTTGTTGGATTTTGTCTACATTTCTACAGAAAATGAGGAAGGCTGGTGGAAGAGGCCGTGGAATTGGGCGAGGGTTGGCAGCTGGTAATGATGGTGTTGGTGGTGGATCTGATGGTAGTGGCAAGAGCAAAATAGGACCGAATGCAGGAGGTGTTGAGCCTGCGTCATCGTCTGGCTCCATAAGGCTTCGAAGGCTTAGTTTTCTAGGAGTTGGCAAACCGCTTTTAAAGCCAGAGCATCAGGAAAAAGTTTTGTCTTACATTGCTGACTCAGCCTCCAGCTCTATCGCCTCCTCTTCTGAAGTTGTAAAAAGTAAAAGCACTGAGTTGTCATTGGAGGCTCATGTTCATGAACCACACCTTTCCTTGTGTCCTTCACCCCAACCAAGATTGAAGGATGATGCAGGCCATACTACTGATTACTCCATGGAGCTGTTTTCACATACATTGCCTGGATTATCAAGTGAAATGGTGAATTACCCAGGCCAAGATGAATCTGACATGGAGTGCACTGATGCACAGCCGCTGATAGATGATTCTGCTGGTACATTCACTCAGAGCACTACATTGTCCTCGCAGTGTACAGAGCCAGATTCTGACCCTGATGACACTCAGGTGCCCCTTCCCGCACACTATACCACCATACACGGTGACACAGAGGAAGGTGCACATGACATTGAAGAGGAGGTGATGGATGACCCAGTTGTTGACCCAGATTGGCATCCATTTGGGGAAGAGGGTGCTGCTTCCAATAGCTCAGATGAGGAGCATCCACAGCAGACATCGACATCGCAACAGCTGTTATCTGGCAGGCCCGGAGCACTCCAAAGACAGGTTCCAAAAATCAAAAGAGTTGCTGGACAGCTTGTCCAGAGGGTCAAAAGATCACAGCGTGCTAGGCCGCAAAATGTCTGCCAAAGTAGGAAGAGTGCAGTGTGGCACTTTTTTGAACAAAATCCTCATGATCAGGCCAAGGTTATCTGTAAGAAGTGCGCAAAGACCTTTAGCCGAGGGAAAAATCTGAAAAATTTGAATACCAGTTGCATGCTTAGACATTTAACCACCAGGCACTTGCAAGCGTGGACACAACACCAAACCTCAAGTGCCACATATGCAACTGATCACAAAGAAGGTAGTCAGCAACGCTGCATTGTTTCCCCCACTGTAAGCCCACCGGTTAGCACAGCAGCAAATGTTGAGGTGTCGTTGCAAGGCCACAGCAGTCAGGGAATCCCACTGTTATATCAACGAAATACTGAATATAGGCCATCAGAAAGAACACCAACTCCATCACCATCATCAACCCTCTCTCAGTCCGCCCTGTCCACCGCTACTTCCACCATATGCAGCTCTCAAGTCCAGCTCACCCTCCCAGACACTATGAGTAGGTCAAGAAAGTACTCAGTCTCTCATCCGCGTACACTGGGTTTGAACGCCCATATTGCCAAACTAATCTCGTTAGAGATGATGCCCTATCGGTTGGTGGAAAGCGCAGCTTTCCACGAACTCATGGCCTATGCAGTACCACGCTATGCCCTACCCAGTCGCCACTTCTTCTCTCGCAAAGCCATCCCAGCCCTCCACCATCATGTAAAAGACCGCATTGTCCATGCACTCAAGCAGTCAGTGAGTGGAAAGGTGCACCTCACAACTGATGCATGGTCCAGTCGGCATGGCCAGGGCCATTACGTGTCCATCACTGCGAACAGGGTTAATGTGGTGGATGCAGGGTCCACAGGGGACAGCGGTGGTGGGACAGTGCTGCCTAGCCCACGGTATAGGAAACAGTTGGCTGTAGGTGTTCGACCCTCCTCCTCCTCCAGAAGCGAAAGCTCGTCCACAGAGCGCAGTCGTACGAGCACTCCATCTGCAGCTGCCACTGTTGCACACGAGGTGTCCCCCTATCGAGCAGCTAGTGGAAAGCATCAGCAGGCTGTGTTACAGATGATGTGTTTGGGTGACAGGCACACCGCCGAGGTGCTGGCCGAGTACTTGAAGCGACAAACTGAGTCATGGCTGGGCAGTGTACATCTTGAGGCAGGCAAGGTAGTTAGTGATAACGGCCGTAATTTTGTGGCAGCCATAGCCCTTTCAAAACTCAGCCACATACCTTGCTTGGCTCACACCTTGAACCTGGTGGTGCAGTGCTTCCTCAAAAATTATCCGGAGTTAACAGCCCTGCTCCAGAAGGTGCGAAGACTGTGCGCGCACATCCGCCGGTCGCCTGTACACTCCGTTCGTATGCAAAAGCTGCAGCGATTGCTCCACCTTCCTAACCACCGCCTCATTATCGACATTGCAACAAGGTGGAACTCCACCCTGCACATGGTGGAGCGGCTGTGCGAGCAGAGGCAGACCATAATGCATTTGTGGGAGGATACACGGCGAGGCACTTTGAGAGCAGACATGGAGTTGACAGGTGTGCAGTGGTCGAAGCTGAAAGACCTCTGTAAAGTCCTTCAGTGTTTTGAGGAATGCACATGGCTGGTAAGCGCAGATGACACCATCCTAAGCATGAGCATCCCACTTATGCGTCTGCTCATGCAAACTTTGACGCACCTTAAGGAGCAGGCTTCTGCAGCCAGTGTTGATGAGGAGGAAGAGGAGGAGGGAATCCTTGATGACATTCAGCCATTGTCTGCTCAGGGACCTCTCCTGGATGAGGTGGAGGAAGAAGAGGAGGTGGAGGATGATGATGGGGATGATTACTTAGGGGAGGAGGATGCATCTCGTGGGGCAAGTGAAAATGTTGGCGTGGCAAGGTCTGGTACAGGGTTTGTGCGTGACTGGAGGGATGTGGATTTGCCAGAAAGTGCTCCTCCAACCAGCACTCGCAGTGCATCATTGACACCGGGAACATTGGCCCACATGTCAGATTATGCCTTGCAGATCCTAAAAAGGGACCCCCGCTTTGCCAAAATGATGAACGATGACGACTACTGGTTGGCCAGCATCCTGGATCCACGCTATAAAGGCAAATTACAAAACATCATGCCACAGGAGAGCCTTGACCTAATATTGGCTAATAAACAAGCAACTCTGGTAAATCGGTTGCTTGAGGCATTCCCAGCACACAGCAGCGGTGATGGTTCTCACACGAGCCGTACGGGCCGGGGGCAGCTTGGCAGAGGTGTTCATGGTGCACACAGCAGAAGTGGCGTTGGAGACAGGGGTTTCATGACAATGTTGTGGACTGATTTTTCAAGTACAGCTCACACAACTGGTAATACTGCATCGATGGAAAGTGACAGGAGACAGCAGTTGTCAACTATGGTTACAAACTACTTTTCCTCCCATATCGATGTTCTCCCACACAGGTCATTCCCCTTTGACTATTGGGCCGCTAAACTGGACACCTGGCCTGAATTGGCACAATATGCCTTACAGGAGCTCACTTGCCCAGCTGCAAGTGTGCTATCGGAAAGAGTCTTCAGTGCAGCTGGCTCAATCCTGACAGAAAAAAGGACCCGTCTGTCAACCCAAAATGTGGATGATCTAACCTTCATTAAAATGAACCATGCATGGGTTTCCAAGGATTTTGTCCCACCTTCCCCTGATGACACATAGGGTGACAGAAAAATGGCTTGCTTTGGTCCACCTCTTCCTGGGACTTGACCTATTTCGCCTTTTGCATCAGCTGAATGTCCAACATCAACATATGCCACTTTCTAAAACTCCCTAACTGTGCTGCCTCCCCCCCCATGGCCGGGGTCACCACCTAGCGCATGACACCGTGCGAGTGCCGTTGCCCTGGACAGGTGGGTAGGCCGACTCTTGGGCGCGGGCACTGGCACAGGGTCCCTCATAGTGCAATCAAGTGTCTCTGACGGTGGTGGTGCACACCTGCCGTCAGACACACCGCCGTACTATGAGGGGCCCAGCGCCAGTACCGACGCCCACGAGTGGGCCCCCCTTGCTTGGGCAGGGCCCCAGCATTTGCAATCTTTACCTCTCCCTGCTCCTCCACTGTGTAGTCTGGGCCGTCAAATCCATACTGTGCCTGACACCGTCTGAGCCTGCCTCCTGATGTATAGACATATATTTTGAATGTGTACGCTATCCATACATGTTATCCGGGGATACGGTACCCTTTCTCACCTTTGTGCAATCACGTGCAATCCATACTGGGCCTAACACCGTCTGAGCCTGCCTCCTGATTTATAGACATATATTTTGAATGTGTACGCTATCCATACATGTTATCCGGGGATACGGTACCCTTTCTCACCTTTGTGCAATCACGTGCAATCCATACTGGGCCTAACACCGTCTGAGCCTGCCTCCTGATGTATAGACATATATTTTGAATGTGTACGCTATCCATACATGTTATCCGGGGATACGGTACCCTTTCTCACCTTTGTGCAATCACGTGCAAGCCATACTGGGCCTAACACCGTCTGAGCCTGCCTCCTGATGTATAGACATATATTTTGAATGTGTACGCTATCCATACATGTTATCCGGGGATACGGTACCCTTTCTCACCTTTGTGCAATCACGTGCAAGCCATACTGGGCCTAACACCGTCTGAGCCTGCCTCCTGATGTATAGACATATATTTTGAATGTGTACGCTATCCATACATGTTATCCGGGGATACGGTACCCTTTCTCACCTTTGTGCAACCACGTGCAAGCCATACTGGGCCTAACACCGTCTGAGCCTGCCTCCTGATGTATTGACATATATTTTGAATGTGTACGCTATCCATACATGTTATCTGGGGATACGGTACCCTTTCTCACCTTTGTGCAATCACGTGTAATCCATACTGGGCATGAGAACGGCTGGCGAGCTGTTAAGCAAGCTACAGCACCTGTGGTTTGCACACGTAAGTTTTTCATTTTTTCAGGAATGACGGTTAGGCCTAATTCCGGAACTGCGGTTGACCTGCACTTACTGGGAAATCATCGTTCGCGGGTAATAATTGTAATCAGTGATCCCCATCACTAACGTTGTTCAGTGGGTTATCTGCACCTGTAAGCGACAAACGCTAGCCTTTTCAGTGTAGCGCACATGCAGCCACGGACATGTAAGGGCATGACACACCAGTTATTGGCCAATCTCATGTGCCAGAGCCTCACGTGTCCCTCTAGTAAGCCGGACTCGGACCGCGGGGCATGACGGAGTCTGGTTCGTTAACGGAATTAAGCTTGCAATGTGTGCATCTTTTCTGTAGCTGGCATGGTTGAGGTTTCCCAGGTGGAGTCGAATTTAACCATAGGCTCCACTCCTGGTGGTGCCCTTCTGGACATTCCTTTAAGGTTCAGCTTTGCAACCATACTGCCCACGTAAAACAAACACTTTGCCTTCATGAACGCTGTTTGGAGGGTCATGACTCGTGGGAATAACGCTGCCCAATCAGTTAACCTGCTAGAGAGATCCTTCGTTGCTCCCAAGCATGACATCACACTCCCTAGGAGAAAGGTAATGCCACTGTGGTGACCGTACTCCTGGGGGCGACACAAGTGCACTGATGCCCAGCCACTGCTCGATGAATCTGCTGGTACATTGACCCAGACCACTACATTCCCCTCGCACGCTACACGGCCTGAATCTGACCCTGATGAAACTCAGGTTACCCTTCCCATATACAGTTCCATCTTACACGGCGACAAAGAGGAAGCTGCAGATGAAAGTGCAGGTTCGGCCCACCCGCCATCAGACACACCACCGTACTATCAGGGGCCCTGTGCCAGTGCCGTCGCCAACGAGTGGGCCCCCCCTGCTTGCTCAGGATCACAGCACTTGCAAGGTTGAAATACTGTGCAGTGAGATGGAAGACGGGGACGACGAGGAGTCCATACTATTACAGGGATTCCCAAGCGAGGAGACTTATTTGATTGTTTTCAATGTTGGGACAGCAATTTTTGGGGAGCACTATACTCTGGAGAATGATAGATGGGGCCCACCATACACTGGAACATTCCAAAGGTGGACATCAGACACTGGAGCAGCATTTACAGGGCCCATTATACACTAGAGCATTAGAAAAGGGGCCCATTATGTTTGGAGCATTATTTGGGCCCATAAGACAGTGGAGCTTCATCCATGGGGACCAACATATACTGTAGCATTATGTGGAGCTTATCATATACTGTTTCAAACATTATATGGGACCAATGATTCTGTATGGAGAAATAGATGGGCCTCGTCATGAGATGTAAAAAGTGAAGTATTTTTCATTGTACTATACCGCTATTTCTCTGCCTTATCGGAGCATGATGAGTTGTGGTATGTGTTAAAGGGGCGCTCTTTCGCCCAGGGCACATGAAAACCAGGAGCCAGCCCTACCCCCCCACAACTTTAGCCAAATAACCCCCATTTTTCAGTGCGTAACTTGTATTATGAAGTTAATTAAGGTTGACAAGCTTAAGTAAGAAGAATTGATGCTTTTGGCATTCAAATGGGCACTGTATGTGTGTTTCCTGTCCTCCTCTCACTGCAGACTTTTATTCCCCATTGACTTACATTGGGTTTCGTGTTTCGGGACGACCCCGACTTTTCCCTATAATCGGCTGATCTTGCTCGACCCGACTTTTGGAAAAGTCGGGTTTCACGAAACGAAACTCGACCCTAAAAAACCAAAAGTCGCTCAACTCTAATAAAGAGGGTAATACAGTAATCCTCTTCAGGTGTAAACTTCTTCTCCTTCCTTGAGTGACTGGGGGACTGCCTCTTCCTGATCCTAGAGCCCATTTCCCAGGTGACTGGGATTTAAGTGACCTGACTTCTTGTAGTGATGGAGCCCACAACATGTAGAAATGGGCAATATCCCCCTGTGTCACCTGCACCATCGACAGCTACCACATAGGAAGTGGGGTACCCCAAGGACAGTACGATCTTTTGGTGGTGGTAACCCCATCTCAAGTTGTTTCGAGGAGCCTCTCTCAGGCCCATTCATTTCTTAAGAAGGGTTTATCCTGCTCCCTTTCTTCTCTGATCACAGCCACCGCATACCAGCGATGTTGACCCTCCATTTTGAGGAATGTGACCTTGATTCCCGCCATCCGATTTTACAGTCTTCGAAGCAGGTGTTCTGTCTATACTACCCGCTAGTTGAATGAGATGTAACGATGGGTCCAAAACTCTTCTATGGACCCCATCTCCGTTGCCAGTCGTACATAACAACCATCCTCCGGGATAACAATTTTTGGTACAATGCGGCTAGCGGGCACGCTAGCATTTTTCCAGCTCTGGACCTGGCTTGCCTCCTTCTCTCTTCCAACCAGCCCTGTCCCCTCAGTTTGATCACTGGATCCTGGCTCTCCCATCTGCAGTCTTCAAGAACCCCAGCAGTGTTGGTTGCGGCCTGGGTTCTGAGCTTGGTTGATCTGGAAATGCAGCCGGTTCTATACCAACGGCTACTGCCATTTCCACTGTCACTACAGCTTGGTCTGGCTCTGATAGTACTTCAGGATCTTGCCATCTTTGTCATCTTTTCACCCACTAAGCACATTACACTGTATGGGTTACTAATGCAATCCAGAAAAAAAAATTAACGCTTTTTTGGAGTGTTATATACCACCGAAATGCACCACAGACCACGTTATAGTATATGGATGAGCAATGTAAAACAGGAAAAATGTTTCAACGCTTTTTGGGAGTGTTATATAACAAAGATATATACCACAAAGCACCTATAACAATCTTTATTTTTATATAGCACTAACATATTCCACAGCGCTTTACAGTTTGCCCACATTATCATCACTGTCCCTGATGGGGCTCACAATCTATAGACGACAATACTGTTTTTCCCCCAAAAAAAAAAAAATGCTGCCATCTGCCACAGCTATATACAGTATTTAGCAACAGACTGTAAAGCCCTAATCCCTGCCTGTATTCAGCCACTCACCCTGCTCCTGCAACTCTCTCTCCCTCCCTAGGCTAAATGGAGATTGTATCTGATAAAAACAGCAAAGCACAAAATTAGCCCTTGCAATGACTGTTAGTATGATGGGTCAGCTTCAGCACCAGTATCAACACTACATGACTCTGATTAAACTGTGCACAAACATGTCTGGATAGGCACTCTCTCACTATAATAGCAACTTTCACAGAGCTGTGCAATGGCATCAGTGTGCTGAGCCTGTCATCTTCTGTCCTTTTCTAACCCCTAATAATGTCACACGGCCAGCCAATCACAGTAATGCTCTACCAAGATAGCTATGTCATTAAAATGACTCGTAGGCAATCTTTGCATGCTTATTGACTGTGTGACAGGCACCAAACATGCGGGGCGGGCATTCAGGTTTGAAACTGAGCACCAGCTAATGCTCAGTGGGTACGGAGCACACCCAAACACTCAGATACTTGAGTGATATCCAACTATCACCAAGCGCATTCACTCATCCATAATATTAACATTGAGACATAATTTGGATCATTTATCATTTAACTGCAACCCCAGGTGGTGATACATATGAAATAGCATCCTAAAGAGGATAGGGTAGGAGATAACATCCTGTAAAGGATGTTCGTTTGCTTGACCCAATTCGAGCATATGAAATCAACTTAATTTCTCAATAAGGACACTTGAGACCATCTTTAATTTGGTCTCAAGAATGTGAGACATAATTATTTGGTGTCCTCTCATTCTGTATTAAGATTACCATCCTAATATTGGCACAAATTATATCCTAAACAACACCAAGAGAACTACAAGATAAAGTGCCAATTAAAACAGATTTTATTTAGACATCTTTAAAAATTCTACGCAAAATGTTAAAGTATTCAAGGTAACTGCATTCCCAGCAGGGAAGGCCAACACATGCAGTGGGTACAGAAGCTATTCAGACCCCTTGAAATTTTTCACTCTTTGTTTCATTGCAGTCATTTGGTAAATTCAAAAAAGTTCATTTTGTTCCCATTAATTTACACTCTGCACCCCATCTTGACTGAAAAACCAGAAATGTAGAAATTTTTGCAAATTTCTTAAAAAAGATAAATGGAAAAATGACATGGACATAAGAATTCAAACCCTTTGCTCAGTATTGAGTAGAAACACCATTTTGAGCTAGTACAGCCATGAGTCTTCTTGGGAATGATGCAACAAGTTTTCCACATCTGGATTTGGGTATTCTCTGCCATTCTTCCTTGCAGATCATCTTTAGTTCCGTCAGGTTCGATGGTGAATGTTTGTGGACAGCCATTTTCAGATCTCTCCAGAGATGCTCAATTGGGCTTAGGTCAGGGCTCTGACTGGGCCTGACAAGAATGGTCACAGAGTTGTTCCGAAGCAACTCTTTTGTTATTTTAGCTGTGTGCTTGTGGTCACTGTCTTGTTGGAAGGTCATCCTTCAGCCAAGTCTGAGGTCCAGAGAATCCTGGAAGATGTTTTCATCCAGAATAGCTCTGTACTTGGCTGCATTCATGTTTCCTTCAATGGCAACCAGTCGTCCTGTCCCTGCAGCTGCCACCACCATATTTCACTTTTGGGATTGTATTGGGCAGGTGATGAGCAGTGCCTTATTTTCTCCACACATACCGCTTAGAATTATCACCAAAAAGGTCTATCTTTGTCTCATCAGACCACAGAATCTTATTTCTCATAGTCTGGGAGTCCATCATTTGATTTTTTAGCAAACTCTATGCAGGCTTTCATATGTCTTGCACTGAGGAGAGGCTTCTGTCGGGCCATTCTGCCATAAAGGCCCGACTGGTGGAGGGCTGCAGTGATAGATGACTTTGTGGAACTTTCTCCCATCTCCCTTCTGCATCTCTGGAGCTCAGTGAAAGTGATCTTGGGGTTCTTCTATACCTCTCTCACCAAGGTTCTTCTCCCACGATTGCTCAGTTTGGTTCAACGGCCAGGCCTAGGAAGACTTCTTGTGGTCCGAAACTTCTTCCATTAAGGATTATGGAGGCCACTGTGCTATTAGGAACCTTGAGTACTGCAGAAAATCTTTTGTAACCTTGGCCAGATCTGTGCCTTGCCACAATTCTGTCACCGAGCTCCTTGGCCAGTTCCTTTGACGTCATAATTCTCATTTGGTCTGACATGCACTGTGAGCTGTGAAGTCATGTGTGTACCTTTCCAAATCAAGTCCTATCAGTGTAAATAAACACAACTGGACTCGAATGAAGGAGTAGAACCATCTCAAGGAAGATCAGAAGGAAATGGTCAGCATGTGACTAAAATATGAGTGTCTGAGCAAAGGGTCTGAATACTTATGATCATGTGATATTTTGTTTTTTCTTCTGTAATAAATTTGCAAAAAATTTCTACATTTCTGTTTTTTTCCCATCAAGAAGGGGTGCAGAGTGTACATTAATGAGAAAAAAATAATTTTTTTTGAATTTACCAAATGGCTGCAATAAAACAAAGAGTGAAGAATTTTAAAGGAGTCTGAATATTTTCCTTACCCACTGTATAATATGATCTAGTGATTAAAGTGCTTACACAGTGCAATATGCTCATATCCATTTCAATATGTAATGTTAGTTGTGGGGATATAGCGTTCCCTATAACTTCAAAAAATCTTAAACAGGCTGAATAAAGAGAATAGTAAGGAGGACTTACATGAGACAAGTCAGTGTATGACGTCCCCGTCGCCCCAACGCACGTTTCGTATCTTTGTCGAAATGTGCATTGGGGCAGCAGGGATGCCACACACTGACCTGTCTCATGTGATCATGTGAGTGCTCCTTACTATTGGCTTTATTTACAGTTTTTCAAGTTATAGGGAACACTATATCCCCACAACTAACATTACGTATTGGAGTGGATCTGAGCATATTGCACTATGTGAGCACTTTAAATACTAGATCTTATTATATGTGTTGGCCTTCCCTGCTAGGAATGCAGTTAGCTTGGATACTTAACTTTTTTGTACAATTTTTAAAGATGTTTAAATAAAATCTGTTTAATTGGCACTTTATACTGTAGTTCTCTTGGTGTTTTTTTTATATATCTGATTAAGTTTTTTATGCCCCCAAACTTTAATATGGGTTCAGTTGCATAGTTACAAATTATATCCTGTAAGGTTTTATCTTTTTATTTGCTGATGTATGATACTGTTTAATGCATTTCCACTACCAATAATTTTAATGGTTTAATGAAATGTAAGTATTATGTACTCTGCAATCTGTGTCAGATATTAAAACATTCATTCTATAAACTGGCTTGTCTGACATTATCCTATTCAGGAAACAGCAACAAGACATATTTTTAAACCTTTCATCTATATAATTGACAGTTTGTTTTGATGGTTTCTTTCTTGAACCTAAGCTAATATAGTGACAGAAACATACTGCACTTCACATACAATTAGTAGATAACAGCTGACACTGCAAGAAGCAATCATACAACAGCTATGTAAAGAGACAAATGTGCATCTGTTTGTATCTGTTATTTTTGGTATTGTAACATGTTGTGAACATAGCTTTTTTGCAGAAACAGACTTCAGAAGCAGTCTATAAGACCATTGCAAGTTTCTACATAATGTAAAACACGGAAGCAAAGTTTGGCTGAAAAATTGCATAGAGAAAAACTTAAAAATCTTTCTGTTCTTGACCCCTAAGGAAAAGGATCAGGTAATGGTAAATTTCATGATACCCATTAGGATAACTTTGTGCTGTTTTCTGGTTCTTTTGAGCATGCCTCCTACCCTAATAGATATGGTAGCTGTAATGTTACTGCCAAGATATTCAGGGATATTTTTTACAATTTGATAAAAACTTCTTTATCTATATGAGGGTAAAGCTGACTGAGACCTATTTGAACTAGCATTCATTGTTTAAGGGCTGAGTCAGACAGCCCTATAACTCGTGTGAGAATCGCATCGCACCGCATGGACTGGCCCGACACTTCTCCTGACCTGAGCAAGACAACATGATGGATTACTATGCAGCTGTTAAGCTCAGGTCAGAGAGCTGACAGTCAGTACGAGGTTTCCGATGCAATTCTCGCTTGAGAAATACGGCAGTGAGTCTCTGCCTTAACATTGAACGTCTTGATACCAAAATCTGTCTAACACAAGAAATGATGATCCAAAAGGGTAATCCCTTTTCGATCCTCATGGGTAGCACGGTGGCTCAGTGGTTAGCATTGTACCCTTGCAAGGGTGTAGTCCTGGGTTCAAATCCCACCAAGAACATCTGCAAGGAGTTTGCATGTTCTCCTCGTGTTTGCGTGTGTTTCTTCCAGGTGATCTGGTTTACTTCCACACTCCTAAGGCATACTGATAGAGAATTTAGATTGTGAGCCCCATTGAAGACAGCGCTGCTGAATATGGTATCGCTATATAAGCAAAGCATAATAATAGTTCCATTTCAATATATTTATTGATTAGATAGAATTAAAAAAAACAAAATAAAGCTGCACCAATTAAATAACGAGTGGGTGAAAACCATCAAGTCTTGACAAAATGACTACTGCACATAGAAAATGGCACAATTACAAGTTGAAAAATGTTATTTATTCCCTGAACATAATATTTTGCCTCAGTCAAAGAGCTTTTTTTTAACATTCATTGCTAAGCACTTTTTGGAAATGGGCTTGTAATATATACCATGTTTCACCTTTTTAAAAAGGGAATGCTGCAATTTTCTATTTTACAAATGGATAGACAAATTGATTGGAAAAAAGCGTATTTTTTTTAATGCGACCTCCCTGAATTCGCCCTCAAAATTTGATTTGTACTGAATAAATTCTTGCAGAATTCAATACTGGAAAGATTGTACTTAGTGATGAAAGAATACATTTAGCACTATTTTTTCACTCCCACGAATAGTGCGCTATTCAAGCTATTCATTGCTCAGCGAGTAATTTGGTATTCACCTCGGTATATTTGAGTGACCCGCCCAGCATGTTTGGTGCTTTATTTGCATCCAATGAATATGCTGGGCTGGCTGACACCATCTTTGTGGTGACATTACTGTGATTGGCTGGCCTTACAGAGTCATAGGGGATATTTATTGGCTGCTGGTGCCATATTGTTCACATTGCAGCCGGAAACAGCACAGTGAGAGCATAGGGAGAGATAGAAGCATATAGGGAGAGTTATTAATTCCAAAATGCTCTGATAAGAGCTGAAGATTGTGAAGATTAGTTATTTGTTACGTGGAGTTAGCATAGGGAGAGATTTAATAGGAGGGAGAATAAAAGGCAAGAACCTAGGTGTTATCATCATTGCAAGTACATGCTGCAGATCTCTGCTATTTTACAGGGTGTGGTATAGCTTAGTATTAAGAACAGATTGTGGGATTAGGTGGAAATAGGGAGGGATTCCCCCACTACCATAATATACAAATCAGCTCTTTTTAGAGGCAAATAATATTAGGTAATATCAGCATATACAAAACTAATTTTCTTGGCGCTACATAATATTTCTGTGTAGTAGCAGCCTATAAAAATTATTTTTTACAGCTAAATAATATTCCTCAGTGCCAGTATATAGTAACATCAATTTTTGAAGCTCACTGCTAAATAATATTCCTCATCTACTGCTTAAATTGCTAATATTTATCTAGCAGTTATATGACTGGCGCACAACCTGTTGATCTATGGAGAAGTCACTATTTACCAGTAATTTCCCTGAGTCTGCTGTTTACATGTCTCATTAATGCGATCTAAAAAATCCCCCCCAAAATTTTTTGGGCTAAATAAATAGTGTATTTTTTATCTAGCAGCTGTGCGAATGGTGCAATCCGGGCAGAGATAAACAAACGTCACAACTTAGCAGTAATTTTCATTATTCTGCTGTTGCAGTGTATCAGCAAGGTGATATAAAAATTAAAAAAATTCTATTGATTTGCTAAAAAGAGTATCTTCATCTAGTAGTTGTGCGACTGACGCAATCCGGGCAGAGAAAAACAAAGGTGACAATTAGGCAGTGGCAATAATTTTCATTAGTCCGCTGTTGCAGTGTGTCAGCATGGTGATATAAAAAAATAATTTTTTTATCAGTTTAATAAATAGCGTATCTTTTTCTAGCAGTTGTGCGACTGGCAAAATCAGGGCGGAGATAAGCAAATGTCTCAATTTAACAGTGGCAATAATTTTCATTAGTCTGCTGTTGCAGTGTGTCAGCAAGGCAATATAAAAATTAAAAAAGTTCTATAGTTTTAATAAGTAGCGTATCTTTATCTAGCACTTGTGCGACTGGCGCAATTCGGGCAGAGATAAGCAAACGTTACAGTTTAGCAGTGGCCATAATTTTCAATAGTCCACTGTTGCAGTGTGTCAGCAATCTAATATATAAAGCTCAAAGTGTGTATGTGTGTATGTGTGTGTGTATGTTTGTATGTCCGGGATAGGCATCCGCACCGTCGCAGCTACAGCCACAAAATTTGGCACAGTCACACGTCTGGACCCCGAGAGCATCCTAAGCTATGTTGTGAGGCGAAATTTTAACCCTGCACGTTCCAATTCACCAAACAATTTTGCCCCTATCTACATACTGGGGGAAAAAGTGTGTGCACGTCAAGCCCCGCCCCTCATTGTGATGTCACAATGCCCCTATTTGCATACTGGGGAAGCAGTGTGTGCGTGCCAAGCCCCGTCCCTCATTATGATGTCACAATGCTTGCCATGGCGACGCTGATGTCATCATAGGTTGCAAGCCCCGCTGCCGCTCATTATGATGTCATAATGGTTGACTATGGAATGGAGGATGTGTGATGAGTATATGGGCACCGGACTATGGGATGGAGGATATGTATGACGGGTATATGGGCACGGGACTATGGGATTGAGGATATGTATGATGGGTATATGGGCACGGGACTATGGGAAGGCGGATATGTATATGGGCACGGGACTATGTGATGGCGGATATGTATATGGGCACGGGACTATGGGATGGAGGATGTGTGATGGTATATGGGCACTGGACTATGGGCTGGAGGATATGTATGACGGGTATATGGGCATGGGACTATGGGATGGCGGATATGTATATGGGCACGGGACTATGGGATGGAGGATGTGTGATGGGTATATGGGCGCTGGACTATGGGATGGAGCATATGTTTGATGGGTATATGGGCACGGGACTATGGGATGGCGGATATGTATATGGGCACGGGACTATGGGATGGAGGATGTGTGATGGGTATATGGGCATGGGACTATGGGATGGAGGATGTGTGATGGGTATATGGGCATGGGACTATGGGATGGAGGATGTGTGATGGGTATATGGGCATGGGCCTATGGGATCGTGGATATGTATGATGGGTATATGGGCATGGGACTATGGGATGGAGGATGTGTGATGGGTATATGGGCACTCGACTATGGGATGGAGGATATGTATATGGGCACGGGACTATGGGATGGAGGATATGTATGACGGGTATATGGGCACGGGCCTATGGGATGGAGGATGTGTGATGGGTATATGGGCACTCGACTATGGGATGGAGGATATGTATGATGGGTATATGGGCACGGGCCTATGGGATGGAGGCTGTGTGATGGGTATATGGGCACGGGCCTATGGGATGGTGGATATGTATGATTGGTATATGGGCACGGGACTATGGGATGGAGGATAATTATAATTTGTTATAACTAACCACAGTTAGTTACTATGCCCGGGCAGCACCGGGCTCTTCAGCTAGTCTAATATATAAAGCTCAAAGTGTGTATGTATGTATGTGTGTGTGTATGTGTGTATGTCCGGGATAGGCATCCGCACCGTCGCAGCTACAGCCACAAAATTTGGCACAGTCACACGTCTGGACCCCGAGAGCGTCCTAAGCTATGTTGTGAGGCGAAATTTTAACCCCGCGTGTTCCAATTCGCCAAACAATTTTGCCCTTATCTACATACTGGGGGGAAAAGTGTGTGCGCGTCAAGCCCCGCCCCTCATTGTGATGTCACAATGCCCCTATTTGCATACTGGGGAAGCAGTGTGTGCGCGCCAAGCCCCGCCCCTCATTATGATGTCACAATGGTTAGCATGGTGATGCTGATTTCATCAAAGGTTGCAAGCCCCGCCGCCGCTCATTATGATGTCGCAATGGTTGACTATGGATTGGAGGATGTGTGATGAGTATATGGGCACCGGACTATGGGATGGAGGATATGTATGACGGGTATATGGGCACGGGACTATGGGATGGAGGATATGTATATGGGCACGGGACTATGGGATGGAGGATATGTATGATGGGTATATGGGCACGGGACTATGGGATGGAGGATATGTATATGGGCACGGGACTATGGGATGGAGGATATGTATGATGGGTATATGGAAACGGGACTATGGGATGGCGGATATGTATATGGGTCCGGGACTATGGGATGGAGGATGTGTGATGGGTATATGGGCACTGGACTATGGGATGGAGGATATGTATGATGGGTATATGGACACGGGACTATGGGATGGCGGATATGTATATGGGCACGGGACTATGGGATGGAGGATGTGTGATGGGTATATGGGCACGGGACTATGGGATGGAGGATATGTATGATGGGTATATGGGCACGGGACTATGAGATGGCGGATATGTATGATGGGCATATGGGCACGGGACTATGGGATGGCGGATATGTATGATGGGTATATGGACATGGGACTATGGGATGGAGAATATGTATGATGGGTATATGGGCATGAGACGGAGGATGTGTGATGGGTATATGGGCACTCGACTATGGGATGGAGGATATGTATGATGGGTATATGGGCACGGGCCTATGGGATGGTGGATATGTATGATGGGTATTTGGGCACAGGACTATGGGATGGAGGATAATTATAATTTTCTATAACTAGCCACAGTTAGTTACTATGCCCGGGCAGCGCCGGGCTCTTCAGCTAGTCTAATATATAAATCTCAAAGTGTGTATGTATGTATGTGTGTGTGTGTGTATGTGTGTATGTCCGGGATAGGCATCTGCACCGTCGCAGCTACAGCCACAAAATTTGGCACAGTCACACGTCTGGACCCCGAGAGCGTCCTAAGCTATGTTGTGAGGCGAAATTTTAACCCAGCGCGTTCCAATTCGCCAAACAATTTTGCCCCTATCTACATACTGGGGGAAAAAGTGTGTGCGTGTCAAGCCCCGCCCCTCATTGTGATGTCATAATGCCCCTATTTGCATACTGGGGAAGCAGTGTGTGCGTATCAAGCCCCGCCCCTCATTATGATGTCACAACGGTTGCCATGGTGACGCTGATGTCATCATAGGTCGCAAGCCCCGCCGCCGCTCATTATGATGTCATAATAGTTGACTATGGGATGGAGGATGTGTGATGGGTATATGGGCACTGGACTAGGGGATGGAGGATATGTATGATGGGTATATGGGCACGGGACTATGGGATGGCGGATGTGTATATGAGCACGGGACTATGGGATGGAGGATGTGTGATGGGTATATGGGCACTTGACTATGGGATGGAGGATATGTTTGATGGGTATATGGGCACGGGACTATGCGATGGCGGATATGTATATGGGCACGGGACTATGGGATGGAGGATGTGTGATGGGTATATGGGCATTGGACTATGGGATGAAGGATATGTATGACGGGTATATGGGCACGGGACTATGAGATGGCGGATATGTATGATGGGTATATGGGCACGGGACTATGGGATGGAGGATATGTATGATGGGTATATGGGCATGGGACTATGAGATGAAGGATGTGTGATGGGTATATGGGCACTCGACTATGGGATGGAGAATATGTATGATGGGTATATGGGCATGGGACTATGGGATGGAGGATGTGTGATGGGTGTATGGGCGCGGACCTATGTATGATGGGTATATGGGCACTCGACTATGGGATGGCGAATATGTATGATGGGTGTATGGGCATGGGACTATGGGATGGAGGATGCGTGATGGGTATATGTGCATGTGACTATGGGATGGAGGATGTGTGATGGGTAAATCGACACAGGACTATAGGATGGAGGATAATTACAATTTGCTACAACTAACCACAGTTAGTTACTATGCCCGGGCAGCGCCAGGCTCTTCAGCTAGTGCGATATAAAAATAAAATACATTTTCTATTGGTTTATGAAATAGCGTATCTTTATCTAGCAGTTGTGCCACTAATGCAAAGATGCGCAAATGTAACTATTTACTTCTAATTTTCAAGTGTCTGCAGTTGCCATGTGTAAAAAAGCTTAAAAAATTGCCACACATTGCTAAATACTGTGAATTTGCACATGACATCTTTGTGAAGGTACATGTGAAAAATAAAGCCAGAACATTTTTGTTTCGTAGGCATAATGCACTCAATCTGAGAAAGGGTGAAGTTAAGGGACGTGGATATGGTTGTGCCCACCAAGGCCATATGCCAGATCAGAAGGTGAATGTATCTCGTTCTAGCTTCCTGTCAAAATTTGTTCAGTGCGCTACACCAATGAACCCAGTCAAGTGCGAGGATGTTGTGGGTTGGATTGCAAACAAAGGCTCCAGTGTGTTGAAAAGCAGCACCACAAAGTCTTCCACATGGTCCATTCTCAGTAGCCAATAGACTGGGCTTCTGAATCCTCAAGCTGGTCCTCCTTCCTCCCACCATCAAGAGTTCCAGGACACATAAGACACCAACGCTGGCCACTCTGAGGAACTGTTTGTGTTACCTTGAAATTTGTCAAACCTCTAAACGTGCACCATTAAAAGGGCCATGAGGAGGTGCAGTGCAGTTATGCCCAAACATTTGAGCACCCACGGTCAGGAGAAAGTCATGTTGGGGATGGTCAATTCATGTCTGAAGAAGGATAATTACGATGCACAGTTGCCATCAGGATAGCCTAAAATTGTAATGCAGAAGGAGAATCAGATTGATGAATTAGAGGATGATGTGGTCGATGACGAGGACACTGATCCAATCTGGCATGGAGGCACGCCTAGCGAACACCACAGTGCAGAGAAGGATGGATCTGTAGCAAAAAAACACAGGCAAGAAGAGGTAGTGGCTTGACCAGAGGGAGAACTTGGTCAGCTGTTCCACATAGCCCCCCCACTCGGCTAGATGAAGGGCCAAGGGTGCGTTGTTCAACTATATGGTCGTTTTTTCTGAAATCCCTTCAGCCAAAACAACTGTAATTTGTAGCATCTGCCAAACCAAGCTAAGAAGAGGCAAGAACACTGCCAATCTAAGCACCACAAGCACCAAAAGTGCATGGCAGCCAAGCATCCCAGTAGAAGGGCGAAATGCCTAGGCACAAAATCTGTGTGTGAGGGTGAAACCACTGCCCCTTCCCCTGTGTTATGGCCTTCTCAATCTGCTGTCCATGAAGCAGGCACTGATGCCTCCTGCCCACAACCTGAAGTTGCACAGACACAACAATCAGCAACCACGTCCAGTTCATTGTCCCAGTGCAGCATCCAATTGTCTCTTGTCAGTATACATGTCTGTTCACAAAATGTTAGTTAGCTAGGTGTTGGACAAAGACCATTGCTAAATTTTACAAGGTTCCTAAATGAGATTTGGGTCATTTTATTAAACTGCAGCTTCCCTTAAATTTTCTAAATTTGGGTCCTTACAAAAATATGGTGGTGAGCTATTGGACTGTTTCTGTACATTTTAAGCTTGTCTAAGAGACTGGGTTAATACACTCTACAGACCTATTCAGCCACAGTCTTACACATATTGGAACATGGTCATTGCTATGCTTAGGCCTGTACCTGAGTTCTGTAGAACTGCCTTTCACCTGAGTAATACACTCCACAGACCTTGACACTCTCTTTGACATATCCTGAAGTTACTCCATTGTTGCTCAAAACCATGCAAAAGATTCATTCTGCCTGGTTGGGTAGTTTCCAGAATAATTGGGAAGGCTTGTGCAGATTGGTCAATGGCACTCCTGTTTCTTTCCCTTGAGGAGGCTGATTCAATGTAAAATGAGGCTTGTACATGTTCCTGGCATGCGTTTCAAGCCTGACAGAATGACCATATTACAGGCCTTTGCTTGCATACACTGTATTCAGAATTTAATTCTATTGCTTTTGTTGTCTGGTAGATTCATACTTACTGACTGATCATGCAGCTCACCCAACTCCTGTATTAGTGTAAGGACGAAGACAGGGCCACGGGTACTTGCAAAATGCCGGGTCAGGAACTGTCGAAGCTGCGCCCAGTGTTGCTCGGGGGGAAAGAATTAGGGACCGGACATGTCTTATGACCCGGAAGGAAGGAGCGTGGTTAAGCTGGGCAGTGAACAGAAAGCTTGGGAAAGTCTCTTTAGTTTCCCACCGGCAGTGAGAGTGTGAGGGGGTGGCATTGCTATGGACCGCAGAGACAAGATGCCATTTTAAGAGACAGCACCCCTTGGTTAGAGCAGTGGGACATTCTGCTCTTCCTTGCTGTATAGACTGTTTGGTTTCATCTGCCAGATTAGAAAGGGGAGTGGCTGCTATTCTGTGTTTAGGAGAGACCTGAGATTTCTGCAGGAAGGAGGTGTGCCTGACTGGAGCTGTGAGGAAAAGAACGTTTAGTCTGAGACAGTGACTTTGTAAACTATTCTGGGGATTAAAAGGTGGCTTTCCCATCTTGCCGTGAGAAGCCACAAAGAAAAGACAAGAAAGGGATCCAGAGGAGGAATCCACCGTTCCTAGGAGCATCATTGAACCTGTACACAAGGAAAAGATCACATTGCGCAGAGCTTCCGGGAAAGACGTGCGCACCATCTTGCTAAGCTTCAGGGGCCCCGGGAATGGACTGAGATATCAACGCTACTCTGAGTCTTAATCTCTTCTGTGCACATGCTAGGGTTTAGGATAGGCTGCAATAGATAGATCACGGCAGCCATGTGGCCTGGTTGTCAGAGGCCAGATAGGTTATTGCTAGTGTAGCACCATACATTACTGTACTGTGTTGTCTTGCCAGTTGGATAAATATGCTGAGCTGTTATAGCTGGTGCTCCGTGCTGTTTGACGGCCCAGCTAAAGAATATTATCCTTGTGAATTGTCTGTTTTCATTGTTTACCCATGTTTCTGCATTTTCCTATACACTGCATTCCTTGCCTGTAAATAAATTAATCCTTTGTTGCTTGCACCTCATCTTGTGTACCCTAGTCTCCCTGCATTGTGGTGGTCCCCCGGCCATTGCTTCAAGTGGCGCTGCGAGCAGGGTTACTGTTACCAAGATGCAGGCAGCAGGCTGCAACGGCGAGAGTGCTAGTGTTAGTGGGGATGCTGTGGACATTGGTGGAACCCCTGCAAGGACACTCCCTATGGGCACCATATTTAGTGTGCTTCCAAAATTTGACGGCAATAATATGCCCCTGTCTGATGCTGCAAAGCACCCTGAAGATTTATAACATCAGCACAGACCTTGAAGTGGACATTGCTTTGACTGCCTTGGAGGGAGAGGCCCGTAAAAACGTCTTTCTACAGTCAGAACTCACCCGTAGTACCCTGAAGGAGCTAGTGAAATTCTTGGAAGAAATCTACGGTGAGACAACTAGCGCGGGACTTTCGCGCCAAATTTTTTTCTAGACTGCAGCAGGAAGAGGAAGGGATCTCCCAGTATGCAACACCACGGCAAGAAGTGTTGGCAGAAGTGCAGAGGAATGGGCTCCAAAGACTGGATACTCCGTGAGCAATTCATTCTGGGACTGCATAGCACATCCTTGAGGAGAGCACTGTCAGAACGGGTCTGTGCAGATCCGGCTCTTTCATTCCATCAAATTCTGGCAGAAGCAGTGTCCCGAAGCAAGGAAGACAGTTACACGTCTGGTGTGATCCGTGTCCAGGGTAACAATACCAGAGGAGACCCAAATCATCAGGACGTGCTGGTCCAGGTAGTGCAAGACTTGCAGCGGTCTCTTGTCAGTATGCAAGACAAATTAACCCGGATAGAGCAAACAATGGGAGAACAACAGTCTGACCCATCGTATAAATATAACCACTCTTCGACCCGACCGATTAGGGATCAGTGGGTGCAGGCTCCCTCCCGTCGGACATTGGAGACACAAAGACAGGCTTGGCACGCCCCTCGGCAGAGAGGAGGTATCCAATGCTGGGAATGTGGAGGACAAGGGCATCTTACCAGAGAATGCCGGAATTATGCTAAAAGCCATCCCCAGCCACCGTTAAACTACTACACCCTACAGTAACGCGGCACTCTGCCGGGGAAGCAAGAAGAGAGGCCGCTCCTTATCACAAAGAACACTTGATTGCTGGGAGTCCCATCCTGCGGCTGAATTTGAGGGTGTGTCAGTGGATTGCTTGATAGATACCGGGTCACAAGTGACAACGATGCCAGAATCAAATTTCAAACAGCATTTTCAGGCCCTGACTAAGCCAAACAGGGGGACATTGATCCGGTTGTTTGTTGCCAATCAACAGCCGATCCCGGTCACAGAGGTCGTGTGGATGAATATTCAAATCTGTGGGCAAAAGCTAGGGAAAAAAAGGGATCCTGCCAGTCCCTGAGCTCATCAAAGAAGATGTACTTGTAGTACTGGGTATAAATATCCTGTGAGAACTCGATCAGATAATGTTCACCAAACGGGGACCCAGTTATTGAAACAAGGCTTCCACACACAAGCCTGCTCAAGAAGCCCTTCAGCGATTGATCCGCATCTGTGGGACGCAGTGAGTGTGCAGTCTTATCAGGCGGTAGGGGTCATCAGGGCCCCTGGGAAGGAGTCTGTAATCCTGTCTCCCGAGAGAGAAAGTATATTACACCTTCCAGTGGGGACTCATGGCAACCTTGACGGGCTGGAGGTAATAGTTTAGCCTGTGGTAGGCGGAGTAGCGGACCTAGAAGTCATGATAGCTCATACAATAGCTGTGGTCCAGCGAGGACACATCCCCATAAAAGCTTTGAACATGGGCCCCGGGGAGGTCACCTTGCCATGGGGGACAGATCTGGCCCTGCTGTAGCTACACAAGGGCAAAGTGGTGAGTCAGAAGGAGATGTCTTTATTGCCAATTGAAGGTGCGGGGTGGACCCTGGCAGTCACTGCGGGGCCTGAAGAGAAGCCATTCCCGGAGTGGAATGGGCGGGTCACCCTTGATCAAATGGAAGTGGATGTGAAGGCTCTTGGCCCTGAGCGTGTGCGGGGGATAGAAGCTATGCTGTGGGAAAATCAGGTCGCATTCGCCCATCACGCCGAAGATTTTGGCTGTACCGAAGCGCTCACACACGAGATGCTAACCAGGGACTCTCGTCCAATTCAGGAAAGATATTGGCAAATCCCACCCAAGATGTACCAGGAGGTAAAGACATTACTGAGGCAGATGCTGGATTCAGGAGTAGTGCAGAGTAGTCAGAGCTCTTGGGCGGCCCCGGTGGTGCTCGTCAAGAAGAAGGATGGGACCATCCGGTTCTGTGTAGATTACAGGAAGCTCAATGCTTGCACTGTGCGAGACTCATATTTGTTACCCCACATCGAGGAATCCTTGATGGCATTGGGGAAAGCCAAGTACTTCTCCACCTTGGACCTAGCAAGTGGATACTGGCAAGTGGCCGTGGCAGAGAAAGAGAAGGAAAAAACTGCCTTCATCCTCCCTATGGGATTGTTCGAGTTTAACCGAATGCCCTTCGGGCACTCCAATGCTCTGTGCACATTTCAACGACTGATGGAAAAGTGTTTGGGAGACTTAAACTTTGAGGCTACCCTGATCTACCTGGATGACATCATTGTGTTCTCTGCCTCGTTCGAAGACCATCTTGTCCAGCTTGGACAGGTACTCGGAAGACTGCGGGCTCATAAACTGAAGGTGAAGCCAAAGAAGTGCAACCTCTTCAAGAGAGAGATCGAGTACCTGGGCCACAAAGTGTTACAAGACAGAGTTCTGCCTTCACCAGAAAAAGTGGCTGCTATCCAAAAGTGGCCAGTTCCTCGAACCGTGCGGGAACTCCAGGCCTTCCTTGGACTTGCTAGGTACTACCGACGGTTTGTCAAAGATTTTGCAAAGGTGGCGGGTGCTCTGAATGAACTGCTCAGAGGGAGTGCCGGTGTGCCGAAGACCCAGTGCATCCCTTGGGACCAGAGGCGAGATGAGGCCTTCCTGGCTATAAAGAATGCTCTTACTTCAGCCCCGATTTTGGCCTATGCAGATTTTGATCAACAGTTCCTGTTGTACACAGATGGTAGCCTTCATGGACTTGGTGCAGTACTTTCCCAAATGCAGGATAGACATGAGAGAGTCATCGGCAATGCCAGTAGGTCCCTGCGAGATAGTGAAAGAAACCCCCACAATTACAGCTCTTTCTGGTTAGAGCTCCTGGCCCTCGTGTGGGCCATGACAGAAAAGTTTGCGGGCTTCCTGGCAGGGACCAAGATTCAAGTTCGAACGGACAATAATCCCCTGACCCACCTTGAGAATGCTAAATTGGGGGCCTTAGAACAATGGTGGGTGGCTCGCCTGGCCAAATTTGACTTTACCATCCGTTATCGCTCTGCTACGAAAAATGCAAATGCCGATGGCCTGTCATGAGTGAAGGAAACTCCACTGGAAACTCCAGTGGGGGATCTCGATGAACAACTCGAATAGGAAGAAAACCCAGACTTCCATAAGTTTAGGACCCCCGTGGTTGCAGTCCAGTCAAGTAGGGAGGCCTGCGCACTACCCTGATCTCTGGGGAGAACCAATGAAGAATGGGGAAATGTTCAAGATGAAGACGGAGGCCTGAGACAGATGAAATGCTGGGTAGCGCAGAAGCAGAAGCCAGGCAAACAAGAGAGAGATAGTCTGGACGCTGAGATGAAGAGTGTCTTACACCTATGGGATAGGTTGGAGGTGCGAGAATCGATGCTATGTCGCAAAAGGCAACAGCCGAAAGATACTGTAGTAAGGTGGCAGGTGGTCAGCCCAAGAGGAATGGCCCAAGAAGTGGCTAAAGATGCCCACGAATTCGGAGCCCACTTCAGGTCCACAAAGACCTACTAGTGGTTACAGCGGCACGTGTACTGCCCCCGGTTGGAGTCCGTGGTAGAAGAGGTTTGCTGGCAATGTCAGGTATGCGACCTCATTAAGAGTGCTGAACAAAGGGCACCCATCCAGACCTTACATACTAAGGAACCGCTAGAAGTCCTGTTGATTGACTATCTCCTCGTGGGACACTCAGCTCGGGAGCCTCAGTACTGCTTAGTGATGACCGACCATTTCTCCAAGTTCGCGGTAGTCACCCCGACTAGAGATCAGACTGCCAAGTCGGTGGTACGGGCCATCTGTCAAGACTTCATCCGAGTTTATGGGTGCCCAAGGCAAGGTGATGGAAGGACTGTACTGTTTGTATGTCATCGAGCGGTCCCGGACCACCCCTTACCATCCTCAAGGCAACGGAGCATGTGAACGCTTCAACCGGACCTTACTTCAAATGACGTTGGAAGAGGACAAGAAGGCATGCTGGTCAGATTTCCTGCCAGAGTTGGTCTGGACCTTCCACAATCGGGTCCATTCCACCACGGGTTACACCCCATATCTGCTGCTGTTTGGAAGAGCTGGATGAGAGATCATTGAATTGAAGTTGGAACAGCCAAAGGAGCTGATGGAGCGAAACATCACTTCATGGGTGAAAGAACATCAGAAACAACTGCAAACAATATGGCGGTTGGTGGGTCAGCAGCTACAGGACAAAGAACATTAGGGCAGTAAACCGATTCAAGAAATATCGCTCCGGCCCAGAGACTGAGTATTAGTCAGAGAGAAACGCCCCAAGGGTAAACTAAGCGAGAGATGGGACGTACAGCTTTACAAAGTCATCGAGCGAGTGTATGCTGATGGTCCGGTCTACAAGGTGCAGGTTGAGAATGGGGTGTCCGCCCCTAGAGTGCTCCACAGGAATATGCTATGGCCATGCCGATGCGAGGCCCGTCCTGTACCAATGTCGCTTGAGGGTGGCGCACCACCTCCTGAACCTGTCTTTCCTGCTGGCGAAATCAATGATGAATGGTGGATCGACCCTGACACCGTGGGGGGCCCTCAGCCAGACAGAGATGGTAATCTTCTAGAGGTACCAATGACATCACATGACGATGAGTACAGACAAGAGCCTACTACAACTCCTGCAGCAAGTATTCATCTGGAAGATAGTCAAGACATCCGGAGATCCCAGAGGTCTGCTGCAGGGGTTCCTGTTATAAATGGGTCACCGAGGAGAAAAAAGCAAAACAAGCTAAGTAACAGAAAACCAGAGAGGTTGGTAACTATGCAGATTGCAGATCCCTGATCCTACCACACAACTAGCAGCAGCCGTGGTGCGTACCTACGATGTTCCTAGACGCTTCGTCACAGCTGGAGGACTAAATAAGCCTGAACCATGAAAAGGGGAAAACTAACTGCCCCAGAGCAGACCCCAAAGGAATAGATAGCCCCCACACATGTATTGACGGTGAAACAAGATGAAGGCACAAAACAGGCAGGAAAATAGGCTGAGCAAACGATGGGGCCCAAACTAACTAGAAAGGAAAGGAAAGGAAAGACACTGTCTGCAACCTGCAAAAAACCCTACAAAAATAATGTCCAACACTTCTGATAGCAAAATTAACCCTGAAGTCAATAGACTTCTCCCATTATATCAGCACTCTGAAATATTCTGAGACAGAGCAAAAAGAGACCAAACTAGTAAGGGACAAAAAGCAAATTGGCAAAATACTGATAAATGAGAGTGGAAATTCAACACAGCCCCCAGCCGGGGCTGGCTGACCACACAAAAAAACCTGAATAGACCAAAAAAATCAAGTGTGAACATTAGCAGAAAAACTTAGCTCTAGATGACTGGAACAGAGCTGAAAACCAAGAGCTGACAAGCCAGAAGGAATCACCAGTAACTGAATAGGGTGTCGGCTGTCTTAAATCCAATCTGAGACTCCTGAGGTCCAATCGTAAGCCTCATTCTCAGGTGGCAGATCTCCACCGATCAAATCAGCCTCACTACCTACTGTTACCACCAGAGGGAGTCTGGAAGGAGAACTCACAACCGATGAACCAGAGAATGAACTCACAACAGTTTCCACCAGCCCGATACAGAGAACAGTGATCTCTGTCTGTTTCTCCACTTGTGTTTTCTCGTCTATAGGTGCTGTTCCGCATTGCAAGTGTCTCTGTTCTACTGCAACCTTGACGCTGTGATTGTCGAGGATGACCATCTTCAAGTAGGGATAGGGAGGCATGTGAGGTTGTGGCATTGCTATGGCCCGTAGAGACAAGCTGCCACTTTAAGAGACAGCACCCCCTTGGTTAGAGGGACATTCTGCACTTTCCTGCTGTAAAGACTGTTTGGTTTCATCTGCCAGACTAGAGAGGGGAGGGGCTGCTTTTCTGTGTTTAGGAGAGACTCGAGATTTCTGCAGGAAGGAGGTGTGCCTGCCTTGAGCTGTGAGGAAAAGAACGTTTAGTCTGAGACAGTGACTTTGTAAACTATTCTGGGGATTAAAAGGTGGCTTTCCCGTCTTGCTGTGAGAAGCCACGAAGAAAAGACAAGAAAGGGATCCAGAGGAGGAATCCACCGTTCCTAGGAGCATCATTGAACTTGTACACAAGGAAAAGATCACATTGCACAGAGCTTCCGGGAAAGATGAGCACACCATCTTGCAAAGCTTCAGGGGCTACGGGAATGGACTGAGATACCAACGCTACTGTGAGTGTTAACCTCTTCTGTGCACATGCTAGGGTTTAGGATAGGCTGCAATAGATAGAGCACGGCAGCCGTGTGGCCTGGTTATCAGAGGCCAGATAGGTTATTGCTAGTGTAACATCATACATTACTGTACTGTACATCCAGATTCTGGTAGGCATAGATGGCAATATACAAACCGACGTTTTCCACATGGAGACGTCGGTGAATTCCCGGCTTCATGCCTCGTCGGCTCACATGCCATCAACTGTAGAGGCTATCCCGATTGGTCAATTTATGCGCCATAGACGAATATGCTCCACTGATGAGCGTTTTGAAGAACAGGCCTTGGACCTTCGGTATAGGTTTCTTACGCACGGATTCAGCAAATGCTATGTCAAGCGCGGGTATTAGAGGGCCAAGACGTCCAGCCATGCCCAGCTGCTGTCCAGCTCCAGGAGGGTTTTGGATGAGCCCCATCAGAATAGATTTATTTCCACCTATAACTAAAGGTGGAATACGATACGGGCTGTTCTTAATAAGCATTGGCCCATTTTAAAAACTGAACCAATTTTGGGTGGTCTACTCCGCATGAGACTGTTAATGACGGCTAGAAGGAGCAACAACCTTCGTGACCTTCTGGTAAAAAGCCACTATGTAGCGAAACCTTCTCTCCCTTTTTATACAGGAAAACCTCTTCAGGGTTGTTTCCCATGTGGGTCATGCTTGGCATGCCGCAATGTAGAGTGGGTTAACAGCTTCTCCTCTTCAGACGGGAAGAGGACCTTCAAAATTAGGGAGTATATCTCTTGTAGTAGCGGCTATGTCGTATACTACGCTACGTGTCCCTGTGCTCTGATCTACGTGGGGTTGACATCCAGGGAACTACAGGTCAGAGCAAGGGAACACGTTTGAGATATAAAGGCGGCGTTGACTGTTAGTGATGTGGCGACCCTTAAAACTATTTCCCGCCATTTCAGGATGCACCATGCCTGCAACCCCGATTTATTTAAAATTAGGGGAATTGACAGGGTTCATGGGGGTATAAGAGGAGGGTACTTAAAGCAGAGATTGGCACAACTTGAGTGCCGATGGATAATAAATTTGGGGACTATGACCCCTATGGGTCTTAATGAAAAATTGAGTTTCTCACTCTTTCTCTGATTTTTTTAAAGATTTTTTCATGATGTTCATTTAAATATACCTTGGAATATTTCTATTGTTTTTAATTTTGGTGTTTTTGTGTTTTTATATTTTTTTCAGCAGGTTAACATCTCAACATGTTTATTTGCACCCGGGTACTCTACATTTCTCCATGATCCTCCACAATGATGTCCTGTTGATGGATTGATATATTTGAGGAGATGGAATATGTTCTAACATCTTGAAGTGAATACCATGTAAAGAAACAGATTTTTTCACTGATAATTTATTTATCTACTATCTCTTGTTAAATATTTGTGCATATTGACTTATGATTACTATGTATGCTGCTATTTATAATGGTCCATGCGGCCCCTGAAAATGTTTTTAAGTTGGCATATTGCTTCCCTTATGTGTAATGTCACTATTTGTGTTTCGGGTGGCGTACCTTGGTGTAGCTTTGCATTGCTGGCATCTCTGAAGGCTTCATTTACTGGATGGGGTTTGAGTATGTATACCAGATGGGGCACTGTTCCCGTGACTCACCGCCCACTGATGCCTGATTTGATGCTGGCTCTATGAGCTCCGCCTCTGTACACTCGGATGACGAAACTGGATGTAACCTATCGTCTTGCCCCGCTCCCTTGCTTTGCAATACAATGAATGGTGTTATTCATCCTTAACATAAGATCGCTATTATTAGCAGTGGTGACACACACTCATTGTCCGTTCATTGTATCCATCCCCCTTTTTTGGCACATTCTTTAATTAAATCTGATATAACTGGAGGTGATGCATTGGGTCCATTGTTTGTCCCACCTCCTTTATGAATGGCACATTGATGGGGATGTTAATCTTTGAATCTATGTGTGCTATCAACAATGGTGGCAATATATCAATACTACTGATTAAAGATTTTCATTATTTGGGGCAATTTCTTTATGGTGGTGTTATACCTGGCCCATTCTCTTTCATGTGGCATTATCTTATGTCTTTGTAGCAATTGGCTGAAGTGATTGTTTGTGGGGTATTTAAAGGTGCATTTTCAACACAATGACACTGCCCCCTGAGGAAGATACAGCGAATCGCGCGTCGGGGCTCTCTGCACATTGGTTGGGCAACCATATGGGTAAGGGATTCTATATCATTATGCTTATACATGGTCAATTTAGATTACCTTGATTACTGTGGGTGGTTTGGCCACTTCTGTTAAAGGTTGATACACATTATTGGCATAAATTCTATTTATACTTGACCCTTACCTTTTTACCTAGGTTCAGGACCTCCCTGCTCCCACTAGGTACAGCACATTATATGCACTTCGGCATTTTATAGGTTTTATATTTATGTGCTTTCCTTGGTGTTTACATGGAGGATTCCATGTCCATGATGATTTTCCTTATATAACCCTCCTTTGTGTCCATAGTCATATCTGCTGTCCTCCTGTTAGTTTCCATACGGGCTTTATATGCAGTATGGATGTTAATTTACAATAAGTATTGTGTACATTTATATGAATAAAGATTGATATTTTTCTACCTTTTGGTATTGATTTGCTTTTTGACGTTTTCACAATGTGGTTAGGAGATCTTGAAAACGCTCTATAAATCGTATGTATTTTCTATGTCCTTTTGAGAAGATCCTTGTTTGCCTAATATGAGGTTTCATATGTAAATTTTGTTCTGGTATGCTATTATTACTGTACTGTGTTGTTTTGCCAGTTGGATAAAATACACTGAGCTGTTATAGTTGGTGTTCCGTGCTGTTTGACAGCCCAGCTAAAGAATGTTATCCTTGTAAATTGTCTGTTTTCATTGTATATCCCTGTTTCTGCATTTTCCTATACACTGCATTCCTTGCCTGTAAATAAATTATTCCTTTGTTGCTTGCACCTCATCTTGTGTACCGTAGTCTCCCAGCATTGTGGTGGTCCCCTGGCCATCGCTTCAAGAGGATAGACAAGCATGCGGTGCGCTCCACAGTGTGAGAGATAAAGCGGAGCTGAGCTGTGGCAGAGCTTTCGCGTATGCGCCATCAAGTCACTGGGAGTGCAGATCGCCGTGCGCCTGGCTAATCAGAGTGCAGTGCGCGTGCGAAGGAGCAAGGGCCAAGTGCAGGACCCTGAGGTTCATTCCCCATTGCTGATGGAAGCGCAGCGACACCCATGCTGGACAGAGACTACTACAGCAATCCTCACTTTGGCTGCACAGATTTATGGACTAGGGTCTCAGAGGGCAGAACTGGTGACCGCCCACTGCTGCCAGAAGCCAGACAAGGATCTGTTGGGATCCACCTAGAAGACTCCATATCGGGTGTTGCTGGTACTACTACCTTTAGTGGACTGCCTGCAGCTGAGGAACCTAAAGACACGATAAGTTTAATAACTGGACTGTTATTGCAATTTCTGTTCTCAATTTAACTGTTGTCTCCCTGCGAGGAGTTCCTTTACTGTTATAATTAAATTGTTTTACTGTTAACCATTGCTCTGCCTTCCCTGCGTCACTGCATTCCATAAACTGCTTACATTATATTCACCATACGTGGCTTCACCCGCTTTTACAGTCGCTCCATTGGGATTCGGTAGCCAAAGTGAACTGTGAAGCACACAAAACTCAGGTTTCACCACACCTGCTGGTCCTCTGAAAATGTGAATAGAGGGCCATATAATGACATGGCAGTGGACACTATCTTGCTAAAAGTTCGGAATGAGGGAGGGACCTCCAAAATGTAGGAGTAAGAGCCCTCACAAATGTTAAAGGAAAAACTAAAAACCAAGACGCTTCGCGTGAACATATGCTAAAGGGGAGGTATATATATATATATATATATATATATATATATATTTTTTTTTTTTTTTTTTTTTTTTGCATTGTATACATGTAATTATGAAAGGAAAAATGTTTCTTAGCATTTTTTCCTTTAAAAAAAAGCTTAGGATTGGTTTGGAAGGTCTTTTCATAAATCTGTAAAACCAGAGCAGTAGTCTGACAACATTATTCCCAGATACCATATGTGAGTCAAAAAGTCATGCAGGCATCTTCTCCATGCTGTTCCCATTTAATTTTACCCCTTTTCCATACATTTCAACTTTTTTCTCATGCCCTCAGACCTGTCTGTTGGGTCCAATAGAACAATATTCGGCTTTCCCATTGACTTGCATTGGATTCGTTATTTGGTATGAATACATAGATATTAGAAATTATTTGTGCCAGTTTTCCCGAATCCAAATATTTCACTATTCACTCATCACTACTTGTAATTGTTCGCAAAATACACATGAGGAAGAGGAGAAAAATAAATTTGCTGACCATAAGAGCTTACAAGCTACCGAAGCAGTGGTGGACATACTGTATCATTGGTGCAACCTGTGCAGTCGCGCAGGAGCCAAAAAGGTTAGGGAGCCTGTTTCCAACTCTAAAGCAGGTGAAATTGTTCATTATGATGAGCTATTCAACTGTAAAGGGTCAATACACTGTTCTTGCACAAAGGCCCTTTTCAGTCTGTGTCTGCCAGTGTACAGAACTGAGAAAGAGAGACAAAATCACTTATCACAAGAGCTTACACAATGCAGGAGAGACTTACCCAGTGACTTTAGAGATGGAAAACAACTCTGCCATACACTCATACTCATAAAATGATCTGTAGTTTCGGCACTGCTGTCCTTCATTACTGGCATCTTCTTCAAGAGATAGGTTTCAAATGTTTCCAGGGTATATTAGTTCAAATGAAAGGAAAGTATTTCAAGTTTTAAACATTATTGCCTGGGTCTTATTGATATATAGTATATCTATTAAACCTATGGGTATCAGAGCCAAATCTGCTCCTAACTAATTTAAAGTGCAAATAATGTTTCAATTTTTAGCTAATAATAATTTAGTGCAAGCGATTTTAATAATCTTTTCAATATACCTTGTAGGTAAAACAGAAGGTTTTTGAAAGGTTGTCTTTCTGATTTTAATTATAAAGTATATTTGAAGGATGATTAACCCCTTTGCGACATGGGCTGTATATATATATATATATATATATATATATATACAGTGGGGCAAAAAAGTATTTAGTCAGTCAGCAATAGTGCAAGTTCCACCACTTAAAAAGATGAGAGGCGTCTGTAATTTACATCATAGGTAGACCTCAACTATGGGAGACAAACTGAGAAAAAAAAATACAGAAAATCACATTGTCTGTTTTTTTTTCATTTTATTTGCATATTATGGTGGAAAATAAGTATTTGGTCAGAAACAAAATTTCATCTCAATACTTTGTGATATATCCTTTGTTGGCAATGACAGAGGTCAAACGTTTTCTGTAAGTCTTCACAAGGTTGCCACACACTGTTGTTGGTATGTTGGCCCATTCCTCCATGCAGATCTCCTCTAGAGCAGTGATGTTTTTGGCTTTTCGCTTGGCAACACGGACTTTCAACTCCCTCCAAAGGTTTTCTATAGGGTTGAGATCTGGAGACTGGCTAGGCCACTCCAGGACCTTGAAATGCTTCTTACGAAGCCACTCCTTCGTTGCCCTGGCGGTGTGCTTTGGATCATTGTCATGTTGAAAGACCCAGCCACGTTTCATCATCAATGCCCTTGCTGATGGAAGGAGGTTTGCACTCAAAATCTCACGATACATGGCCCCATTCATTCTTTCATGTACCCGGATCAGTCGTCCTGGCCCCTTTGCAGAGAAACAGCCCCAAAGCATGATGTTTCCACCACCATGCTTTACATTAGGTATGGTGTTTGATGGATGCAACTCAGTATTCTTTTTCCTCCAAACACGACAAGTTGTGTTTCTACCAAACAGTTCCAGTTTGGTTTCATCAGACCATAGGACATTCTCCCAAAACTCCTCTGGATCATCCAAATGCTCTCTAGCAAACTTCAGACGGGCCCGGACATGTACAGGCTTAAGCAGTGGGACACGTCTGGCACTGCAGGATCTGAGTCCATGGTGGCGTAGTGTGTTACTTATGGTAGGCCTTGTTACATTGGTCCCAGCTCTCTGCAGTTCATTCACTAGGTCCCCCCGTGTGGTTCTGGGATTTTTGCTCACCGTTCTTGTGATCATTCTGACCCCACGGGGTGGGATTTTGCGTGGAGCACCAGATCGAGGGAGATTATCAGTGGTCTTGTATGTCTTCCATTTTTTAATTATTGCTCCCACAGTTGATTTCTTCACTCCAAGCTGGTTGGCTATTGCAGATTCAGTCTTCCCAGCCTGGTGCAGGGCTACAATTCTGTTTCTGGTGTCCTTTGACAGCTCTTTGGTCTTCACCATAGTGGAGTTTGGAGTCAGACTGTTTGAGGGTGTGCACAGGTGTCTTTTTATACTGATAACAAGTTTAAACAGGTGCCATTACTACAGGTAATGAGTGGAGGAAAGAGGAGACTCTTAAAGAAGAAGTTACAGGTCTGTGAGAGCCAGAAATCTTGATTGCTTGTTTCTGACCAAATACTTATTTTCCACCATAATATGCAAATAAAAGGAAAAAAAAACAGACAATGTGATTTTCTGTATTTTTTTTTCTCAGTTTGTCTCCCATAGTTGAGGTCTACCTATGATGTAAATTACAGACGCCTCTCATCTTTTTATGTGGTGGAACTTGCACTATTGCTGACTGACTAAATACTTTTTTGCCCCACTGTATATATATATATATATATATATATATATATATGGAGCTGCGTTCCAGCAAATTGCAGCATATATATGGCATGATGATCGAGCTGGCTCATGCTGGGCGCCGCTGCGATCAAATGTGCAGCAGTGCCCACAATCGGTGCTAGCACCAATGGTGGGCATTTAACCCCTTTAATGCCATTGTCAATAGGGAACGCGTTGCACCGATTGTCTCGATGGTGACCCAAAGCTGAAAGATGGCAACGAGGTTATACAGTCATGTTGATCAGAGCAGGAGCTGACATGCTTCCTCCCTACAAGTGATACAGGAAAGATGTATATATTTGTACCGTGTTAGCCAGTAGATAGAAAAATATTCAGAATTGAGAGTCCTCAGTGGTTGATACCTTTTAATGGCTGACTGAAAAGATGGTAACACATTGCAAGCTTTCGAGACTATTCAGGTCTCTTCAATGCCTGATAAAGAGACCTGAGTAGTCTCCAAAGCTTGCAATGTGTTACCATCTTTTCAGTCAGCCATTAAAAGGTATCAACCACTGAGGACTCTCAATTCTGAATATTTTTCTCCCTGCAAGTGAGACGCTGAACTAATGCAGAATCTTTAGAGTATTAGATCCACACTCAGTCACTGTAAAGTTGATGTCCTCTCCAGTGAAAAAAAGCAAAAAAAAATAAAAAAATAATTAAAAAAATCACAAAATAAAGAAAAAAAAACAAAGAAAAATAGTAATTATATAAATACATTGTTTTATGTATTTAAAAGTTAAAATAAACAAAAAAGTGCACATATTTGTCATCGCCGCAACCGGAACGATCAGCCCTATAAAACTATCCTATCAGTGTACAGTGTTAAAAAAATAAATAAAAAACGAGGCACGGGACGCCGGAAGGTGAATATAAACCGATTTTTTTCATTTTAATTCTATTTTTTACAGGGATATAGTACCCACAGCCCGGAGGACAGTCTCCTCTCCTCCGGACCATGGGTACCATCCGCAAATGTTCTGCTTACTTTTCACATTGTGGGCACAGCCACATGCGGAAAGTAAGCAGAGCAATGCATTCCTACGGTATGTGGGCGGAATCACCGCGATTCCGCAAATTAATGAACATGCTGCAAATTTTTCCGTGATGCAATTTCGCCGTGGGAAAGTTCGCAGCATTAGTACAGCATTGTGGAATCCCACAGGAATGCATGAGATGCTTTTTTTTGCGTTTTCGTGCGGTAAAAACCGCTGCGAAAATGTGAAAAAACCTGAACGTGTGACTGCAGCCTTAGAGTCCACAGGTTTGTTTTATCTGACAGCCTGTCTAATTTGCAGGTGCATGTCTCCAGAAGCATGAGCTGGGCACCACAATGAAATGGGCACTATAATGTATTGGAGACTGCAATGGCAGTTTGCAATTTTAAAACAGCAACATCCACTACTGTTTTTATATGGTAAACACTAGAGATGAGCGACTTTGCCTTTTTTAGGGTCGAGTCGGGTTTCATGAAACCGGACTTTCGCAAAAGTCGGGTCGAACGAAATCGGCCGACTATAGGGAAAAGTCGAAGGCCGACTGAAACACGAAACCCAATGCAGGTAAATGGGGAAGCAAAGTCGGCAGGGAGTGGAGGACAGTAAACACACCTACAGTGCCCATTTCAATGCCAAAAACATCAATTCTTACTACTGAAGCTTGTCAACCTTAATTTACTTCATAATACTAGTTACGCACTGAAAAATGGGGGTTATTTGGCTAAAGTTGTGGGGGGTAGGGCTGGCTCCAGGTTTTCGTGTGCCCTGGGCCAAAGAGTGTCAGTGCGCCCCTTTAACACATACCACAACTCATGATGCTCTGATACGCCACAGAAATATTGGAATAGTACAATGACAAATACTTCACTGCTTACATGACGTGACTGATCTATTGTAAATTGTACAATACTTTAGCTCAAAAAAGGACAGTGTATTACTCCATACAGCATTATGGCCACCACATTGTGCGCCGTACAGAATAATGAGCCCCATATATTTCTCCATACAGAATAATTGGTCATGGTCACATATAATGTTCCATACAGTATGTATTGAGCTCCACATAATGCTACAGTATATGATGGTCCCCATGGACGATGATCCAGTGTATGATGGGCCGTAATAATGCTCCATATATAATGGGCTCCATTTCTAATGCTCCACTGTATAATGAGCCCTGTAAATGCTGCTCCAGTGTCTGATGTCCCCCATTTGGAATGCTCCAGTATATAATGGGCCTCATGGATAATGCTCCACTGTATAATGGGTCCTGTAAATGCTGCTCCAGTGTCTGATGTCCCCCATTTGGAATGCTCCAGTATATCATGGGCCTCATGGATGATGCTCCAGTGAATGATGGGCCCAAATAATGCTCCATATATAATGGGCCCCATTTCTAATGCTCCAGTGCATAATGTGCCCCATAGATGCTGCTCCAGTGTCTGATCTGCCCCATTTATAATGCTCCAGTATATGAAGGGCCTCATGGATGATGTTCCAGTGTATGATGGGCCCAAATAATGCTCCATATATAATGGGCCCCATTTCTAATGCTCCAGTGTAAAATGTGCCCCATAGATGCTGTTCCAGTGTCTGATCTGCCCCATTTATAATGCCCCAGTATATGATAGGCCTCATGGATGATTCTCCAGTGTATGATGGGCACTAATAATGCTCCATATATAATGGGCTACATTTCTAATGCTCCACTGTATAATGGGCCCCGTAAATGCTGCTCCAGTGTCTGATGTCCCCAATCTGGAATATTCCAGTATATGATGGGCCTCATGGACGATGCTCCAGTGTATGATGGGCCCTAATAATGCTCCATATATAATGGGCCCCATTAGAAATGCTCCAGTGTATAATGGGCCCCGTAAATGCTGCTCCAGTGTCTGATGTCCCCCATTTGGAAAGCTTCAGTATATGATGGGCCCCATTTTTAATTAACCCAGGCATGGTATGTGAAAAGAGCTCCATGGAGTAATCTGAAGTGCGTGCTGCCGCATCCTTCACTTTTGGTGTGGGTGAAGGACACAAGGAAAGGGGTTGCTCCTGACCTGAAGCCTGTACTGACAACTCAGTGCTTGCATTTTTTTAAACTTCAGAAGAGAGGCAATAGAGTTGGAGGCTGTTTCAGCAATGTAAGCCAAAAACAGTTCCTGATGCTCCGGCTTTAAAAGCAGTCTACCTACTCCCAGAAAAGGGAGCCTTACAGGCCTTCCAGAGCTACACTATGACACAGGCTCAACACCTCCTGCCTTAGCTTCTATTATGTTTTTGGCACTACCAGCAGATGCACCACCACCACCATCAGTACCAGATGGCCCCTCACGCCCACGTCCGAGTCGTCTTCCACCATACTTCCTCATGTTTTGGAAAATGGACCCAAAAAACCAGCAGATATATGGTACTCTATGAGAAGCGTACAGCTCTATATAGTCTAGGGATAACAGTAAATCTCTGTATATATTTCATGAGTCATACACAAACGTTCACAGGCTCAGTATGGATTACACAATAAAATAAAATGTTGAAAAATGGTACAGTATCACCAGATACAAGGTATATATAGTATAGTGTAAACATTATGAATCTCCGTATATATTTCAGGAGGCAGACACAAATGCTCTCAGGCCCAGTATGGATTGCACAAGAATATGAAAAGCTGTAAATGGGTAATGTAACACAAGTGTACAGCTGTATACAGTATTGAGGTAATCTTAAAGCTCCAAATATATTTCTGGAGTAACAGGCTCATTATGGATTACACCAGAATATAAATTGCAAAAAAGGTTACTGTATAAGAAGCGTACAGCTGTATACAGTGTTGGCGAAATTTGAAATCTCGGTGTATATTTCCGGAGTCACTCTCAGACGCTCACTCAGTCTTGGTTTGACCATAATAAAATATGTTGTAAAAATGGTACTGGATAACAAGATACCAAGTATATATTATAGAATACAATTGAAATATCCGTATACATAGTCCCGTAGTCACTCTTAGATGCTTACTCAGTATGGATTTGACCTTAATACTAAATGTCGAACAAAGGTACTGTATAACAAGATACAAGCTGTATCGAGTATAGGGTAAAAATTGGTATCTCCGATTCATCGTGTATATAGAAGGCGTAAACCACACACACTCACTCACTATGGATGATACCGTAATATAACATTTTGAACAAAGGTATTGTATCAGCACATACCAGGTGTATGCAGTCTAGGGGTAATTGTAAATTTCCATCTATACTTCAGACCCAGACACTCACAGGCTCACTATGTATTACACCAGAATTTAAAAAGTAGAAAAAGGGAAAGGTATTCGAAGCGTACAACAGTATACAGTGTTGTGATACTTTTAAATCTTCATATATATTTCAATCTCAGTAAGCCAGTCCAGACTCTCAGCTACTGGAAACTACATGGATACAAGTACAAACGGAAAGTCGAGTGTTAGCAGAAATTTGGGAATTACTCATCGCAGGAAAACCGGCCGGTAGATGTTGCAGAGGCGATGCAGACCCTCAATTACTGTGTCTGTGGAGATAGTGAAAATAGTTCTTTGTGAAGAAAGGATTGCTTTATCGCAGTAGCATGGATCACATCACCGTTACTCATCTCCATCAAATTGTGATCACAGGGAGAGATGTACACATGGTCCTCACTGCCTATCATGATGTGTCTGGTCATTTTGGAGTGCAAAAGACAGAAGCCACAGGCCATAGGCGATTCTATTGGATTGGCATGAGAGGAGACATTGAAAAATGGTGGAAGGAATGTCACACATCTGTGACTATCACAAATGTGAAAGGTGATCATAAAGCACTACTGCATCCGCTTGTAAGTTGATGTCCATTACAAATGGTAGCCATTGATCATCTGAAGGTAGAGGCCAGCAGGACAGGCCATAGCTACATCTTACCCATCATCGATCAATACACCAAATTCCTAGTGGCCGTCCTTGTGAAGGATTTAACTGGCCAGACTACACAGTGGTGGAGCAGGGAGAGGTAAGTATTGCAATTTGCAAGTGCTGTAGCCATGACCAAGCAGGGGGGCACACTCGTGGGCGACTTTACTGGCACAGGGCCCCTCATAGTACGTTGGTGTGTCTGATGGCGAGTGGGCCCCCAACCATCAGAGACACTGTTTTGTACTATGAGGGGCCCTGTGCCAGTGCCGTTGGCCATCAATGGGTCCATCCAGCTGTTCAGAGCAATGGCACTTGCCTGGGTGCGCCAAGTATTGACCCCAGCCCTTGGGGGGGTGGGCAGCCCAGTTAGGGAGGTGGAAAAAATGGCATATGTTGTTGTGTAGGCTGGACATTCAGCTGCTGCAAATGGCAGAATTGGGCAAGTCCGAGGAAGAGGAGGACAAAAGCGAGGCAGTTTTCTGGCAACCTATGTGTCATCAGGGGAAGGTGGGACAAAATCCTTTGAAACCCATGCATGGTTCGTTTTAATGAAGGTTAGATCATCAACATTTTGGGTCGACAGATGGGTCCTTTTTTCTGTCAGGATTGATCCAGCAGCACTGAAGACTCTTTCAGATAACACACTAGCATCAGGGCAAGCGATCTCCTGTAAGGCATAGTGTGCCAATTCAGGCCAGATGTCCAGTTTAGAGGTTCAATAGTCAAAGAGGAATGACCTGTGAGGGAGGACATCGATATGGGAGGAGAAGAAGTTTGTATCCATAGTTGACAACTGCTGTCTCCTGTCACTTGTAATCGATGCAGTATTAGCAGTGGTGTGAGCGGTACTTGAGAAATCATTCCACAACATGGTTATTAAACCCTTGTCTCCAATGCCACTTCGGCTGTGTGCACCACAAGCACCTCTTCCATTGTGCCCACTACGGCTCGTGGGAGAACCAGCACCGCTGCTGTGTGCTGGGAAAGCCTCAAACAACCTGGTTACCAGAGTTGCTTGTTTGTTAGCCAATATTATCTCTAGGTTCTCCTGTGGCATGATGTTGTGCAATTTGCCTTTGTAGCGTGGATCGAGGATGCTGGCCAGCCAGTAGTCATCATCCTTCATCATTTTGGCAATACAGGGGTCCTTTTTAGGATCCGCAAGGCATAATCGCACATGTGGGCCAATGTTCCATGTATCAATAATCCACTGCCACTGCTGGGTGGAGGAGCACTTTCTGGCAAATCCACATCCCTACAGTCACGCACAGTGTACCTGACCTTGGAATGCCAACATTTTCTCTTGCCCCCTGAGAAGCATCCTCATGCCCAAAATAATCATCCTCGTCATCCTCCTCCTCTTCCTCTTCTTCCTCCACACCGTCCACGAGACTTCCCTGAGCAGACAATGGCTGACTGTCATGAAGGCTTCCTTCCTCTTCCTCCTCGGCTGCAGATGCCTGCTCCTTAATGTGCGTCAAAGTTTGCATGAGCAGACGCATAGGTGGGATACTCATGCTTATGATGGCGTCGTCTGCGCTTACCAGCCATGTGCATTCCTCAAAACACTGAAGGACTTTACAGAGGTCTTTCAGCTTTGACCACTGCACACCCGACAATTCCATGTCTTCCCTCAAACTGCCTGCCCGTGTATCCTCCCACAAATGCATTACAGCCTGCCTCTGTTCGCACAGCCTGTCAACCATGTGCAGGGTGGAGCTCCACCTTGTTGCAATGTCTATGATTAGGCAGAGCTTGGGGAGGTGGAGTAATTACTGCATCTTCTGCATACGACTGGAGTGGACGTTTGAGCGACGGATGTGTGAGCACAGTCTTCGCACCTTATGGAGCAGGGATGTTAGCTCTGGATTATTATTAAGGAAGCACTACACCACCAGGTTCAAAGTGTGAGCCAGGAAAGGTATGTGTGTGAGTTTCGCACGGGCTATGGCTGCCACAAAATTACGGCCGTTATCACTGAGTACCTTGCCTGGCTCAAGATGTAGACTACCCAGCCATGACTCAGTTTGTCGCTGCAAGTAGTCGGCCAGTACCTCCGCGGTGTGTCTGTTGTTGCCCAAAGACATCATCTTTAACACAGCCTACTGACGCTTACCACTAGCTGTTCGATAGTGGGACATCTCGTGTGCAACACTGCCAGCTGCGGATTGAGTGCTTGCGCAACTGCGCTCTGTGGACGAGCTTTCGCTTAAGGAGGAGGAGGAGGGTCGAAAGCCTACAGTCAACTGTTTCCTATACTGTGGGCTAGGCAGCACTGTCCCTCCGCCGCTGTCCCCTGTGGATCCTGCATCCACCACATTAACCCAGTGCACAGTGATGGAAACATAACGGCCGTGGCCATGCCTACTGCACCATGCATTTGTTGTGAGGTGCACCTTTCCACTCACTGATTGCTTGAGTGCATGGATGTGGAGGGCTGGGATGGCTTTTCGTAAAAAGAAGTGCCGACTGGGTAGGTCATAGCGTGGTACTGCGTAGGCTATGAGCTCGCGGAAATCTTTGCTTTCTACCAACCAGCAGGGCATCATCTCTAATGAGATTAGTTTGGCAATGTGGGCATTCAAAGCCAGTGTACACGGATGAGAGGATGAGTCCTTTCTTGTCCTACTCAGGAGTCTCTGGTAGGGTGGGCTGGACTTGAGAGCTGCATATGGTGGAACTAACGGTGGACATGGCGGACTGAGAGAGGATTGGTGATGGTGATGGTGCTGCTGGTGTTGCTGATGGCCTAGATTCAGTCTTTCGTAGAAATAACATTGTGATTCCATGACTGCTTTGTCCTTGCGATGACACCTCGACATTTGCTGCTGGTGGTGTGCTAACCGGTGGGCTTACAGTGGGGGAAGCGATGTAGCGTTGCTGACTACCTTCATTCAGAGCAGGTTCACATGTGGTACGTGAGGTTTGGTAGTCCGTCCACGCTTGCAAGTGCATGGTGGTTAAATGTTTAAGCATGCAACTGGTATTCAAATTTCTCAGATTTTTCCCTCGGCTAAAGGTCTTTGCGCACGTCTTACAGATAACTTTTGCCTGATCATTAGGATTTTGTTCAAAAAAAGTGCCACACTGCACTCTTCCTACTATGGAAGACATTTTGAGACCTTGCACGCTGTGGTAATTTGACCATCTGGCCAAGCTGTCCTGCAACTCTTTTGGCTTTTGTTACACGTTTTGGACTGCTACGATCATGCCAGATAACCGCTGTTGTGATGTCGTTGCCTGCTGCGGATCCTCCTCCTCCTCTTCTGTGCTATTGGCAGCGGCACCCTCTTCCCCCAATGGATGCCAATCTGGGTCAACAACTGGGTCATCCATCACCTCCTCTTCAATTTCATGTGCACCTTCCTCTGTGTCACCGTGTAAGGTGGTATAGTATGCAGGAAGGGGCACCTGAGTTTCATCAGGGTCTGATTCTGCCTCAGTACACTGCGAGGACAATGTAGTGCTTTGAGTGAATGTACCAGCAGAAAAATCTAGCAGTGGCTGTGCATCAGTGCACTCCAAGTCAGATTCATCTTGGACTGGTGAATTCACGATTTGACTTGCTAACCCAGGCATGGTATGTGAAAAGAGCTTCATGGGGCAATCGGTAGTGTGGCCTGCCACATCCTTCACTTTTGGTAGGGGTGAAGGACACAAGGAAAGGTGTTGTTCCTGACCAGGAGCATCCACTGACAACTCAGTGCTTTTATTTTTTGAAACTTCAGAAGAGGAGGCGAGAGAGCTGGAGGCAGTGTCAGCAATGTAAGCCAAAACTTGTTCCTGAAGCTCCGGCTTAAAAAGTGGTTTACCTACTCCCAGAAAAGAGAGCCTTCGAGGCCTTGTGGAGCCGGATGATGATGCAGGCTCAACACCTCCTGCCTTAGGTGCTATTGTGCTTTTGCCACTACCAACAGATGCAACACCACCACCATCACCATCAGGACCAGCTGGCAACCCCGCCCACTTCCATGGCGTCTTCCACCATACTTCCTCATTTTTGTGAAAATGTACCCAAAATACCACCAGCTATATGGTACTGTGAAACAAGGTAGAAGGTGTATCTACTATTGGTGAGAATTTGAATCTCATTATAGATGTGAGGACGCAGAACTATTGTCTCAAACCCAGGAGAGATTACACCTCAATGTAACTTGCTTAGAAATTTGATGGTGTATGACAAGGTGGAGGGTGTCTATAGGATTGGTGAGAATTTGAATCTCACTATAGATTTGAGGACACTGAATTATTGTCTCAGGCCCAGGAGAGATTACACCTCAATGTAACAGGCTGAAATTGGATGGTGTATGACAAGGTGGATGGTGTCTATAGGATTGGTGAGAATTTGAATTTCACTATAGATTTGAGGACGCAGAACTATTGTCTCAGGCCCAGGAGAGATTACACCTCAATGTAACAGGCAGAAATTGGATGGTGTATGACAGGGTGGAGGGTGTCTATAGGATTGGTGAGAATTTGAATATCACTGTAGATTTGAGGATGCTGAACTGTTGTCTCATGCCCAGGAGAGATTACACCTCAATGTAACAGGCTGAAATCGGATGGTGTATGACAAGGTGAAGGGTGTCTATAGGATTGGTGAGAATTTGGATCTCACTAGAGATTTCAGGACGATGACAATGATGCTCTCAGTCCAAGTATGGACGCAGGCAGCCTAATAAGCACGACTGCTGCATACATAAAAGTGTGGAAAAATGAATGCTTGGTAACTCTGCAGAAAAGAGGAAAAAATGTATTTTTGCTTTTAAAAAACCAGTTTGCACAGCAGTGTGCAAACAGCAATGCAGCTATCAGGGAGCCTTATAAGGCAGCCTAATAACCAACAGAGCTGATGCACAAAAATAGTGCTTCCCCTGTCACTGCACAAGTGTTGTGTTGTAAGTGGAAATCGCTAACAGCAGAAGCAGTTTTTTGGTTCTTCTTCCCTGCCTAACACTCTCCCTTATTCAGAATCAGCAACTGCAACCTCTCCCTAATGCTAAGATCGGCAGAAGTAAGACGGTGTGCACGCCCTTTTAAAGCCCCTGTGACGCCACACAAAGCCTGCCAATCACTTGCATGCCCTTCTCAAAGATGGTGGTGACCGATGTTTATGTCATATATGTCATATGTTTATGCCCATAGTGTGCGTCCTCCATCATTGGCTGAAAAAGGGCGCTGGAAGCATCTTTTGAAACGGGACTTTGGCACTCTGGTCGCCGTCCTCGTGGCCGACCTCACGCCATGGCTGGGTTTCGTTTCATGAAACTCGACTTCAGCGAAAGTTGACGACTTTTGAATATGATTGACCCGTTTCGCTCAACTCTAGTTCTGACCAAAAGCAGCGCTGGCTTCTCTCCTTTTCCTACTCAGAGTGTCTGGTAGGGTGAGCTGGACTGGAGAGCTGCATATGGGGGAAGTAGCGGTGGATCGGACAGAGTGAGAGGGGGTTGGTGATTGTATTGGTGGTGATGGCCTAGATTAAGTGTTGTGTTGCAAAACCATTGTGATTCCCTGAGTGCTTGGGCCTTGTGACGACACCTCAACATTTAGTGCTGGTGGTGTGCTTAATGGTGGCGGTGGTCTTACAGTGGGGGAAGCAATGGAGCGCTGCTGGCTACCTTCAGTCAGAGCAGGTGCACAAGTGCTACCTGATGTTTTGTAGTCCATCCACGCTTGCAAGTGCATGTTGATTAAATGTCTAAGCATGCAACTGGTATTCAAATTTCTGAGTTGTTTACCTCGGCTAAAGATCCTTCCGCACTTCTTACAGGTAACCTTTGCCTCATCAGTAGGATTTTGGACAAAGAAGTGCCACACTGCACTCTTCCTACTATGGTATACATTTTCTGGCCTTGCATGCTGCGCTAAGTTGACTGTCTGGCCGAGCTGTCCTGCAACTCTTTTAGTTTTTGGTCCATGTTTTTTGACAGCTACGAGCCTGCCAGATAACCGCTGCTGTGATGTCAATGCCTGCTGCGGATCCTTCTTCTTATCTGAACTATTGCCAGCGCCACCTTGCTCACCCAATGGATGCCAATCTGGGTCAAGAACTGGGTCATCCATTACCTCCTCTTCAAAGACATCTGCACCTTTCTCTTTACCTTCCTCTGTGTCACTGTGTAAGGTGGTATAGTATGCGGAAAGGGGCACCTGAGTTTCATCAGGGTCAGATTCTGGCTCAGTAGACTGCGAGGGCAATGTAGTGCTCTGGGTCAATGTACCAGCAGAATCATCTAGCAGTGGCTGTGCATCAGTGCACTCCATGTCAGATTCATCTTGGACTGGGGAATTCAGGATTTGACTGGATAACCCAGGCATGGTATGTTAAAAGTGCTCCATAAAGTAATCTGAAGTGTGGGCAGCCGCATCCTTAATTTTTGGTGGGGGTGAAGGACACAAGGAAAGGTGTTTTTCCTGACCAGAACCCTGCACTGACGACTCCGTGCTTGCAGCTTTCGAACGTTCAGAAGAGGAGGCAATAGAGCTGGTGGCTGTTTTGGCAATGTACGCCAAAACCTGTTCCTGATGCTCCGTCTTTAAAAGCAGCTTTCCTACTCCAAGAAAAGGGAATCTTACTGGTATTCTTGGGCCAGATGATGACGCAGGCTCCACACCTCCTGCCTTAGTTGCTATTGTGCTTTTGCCAGAACCAGCCAATGCACCACCACCACCATCAGTACCAGCTGCGCCCCTCTGCCCACATCTGCGGCCTCTTCCACCATACTTCCTAATGTTTGGGAAAATGTACCAAAAATACCAGCATAGATATGGTACTGTATGTGGAGCGTCCAGCTGAGTAAAGTGTATTAAAAAAATTAAATCTATGTATATATTTTGTTAGTCACTGACGCTCTCCCAGTATGTATTTGACCATAATCAAACAAGCAGATATACAGAACTGTATCAGAAGTATACAGCTGTATACGTTTTTTGTGTAACTAACAGTCTCCGTATATGTATTTACAGCGTGTCACACACAGACCCTGACTCTTTATAGATGTGACTGTAATGTGAACGGCAGATATACATTACTGTTTGAGAATCGAACAGCTCTATATGGTGTCTGTATGGAAAATTGTCAGTCTCCGTCTATTTTTATATGGAGTGACAAACGCTGCCTCTGTCTAGTTTTGACCGTGATCAAACAGCAGATATACGAAACTGTTTGAAAAGCGGACAGCTCTACAAGGTGTAGGTCTGGAAAAATGGAATATCTCCTCCAGAGTCACAGACAGATAGCTTGTATTTGTCCGTGATACCAGCCGGTACACGGTAGTGTGTGAGGAGCGTACACCGCTATACGGTGTCTGTATGGAAAATTGTCAATCTCCATCTATTTTTATACGGCGTGACACACGCTGTCTCTGTATAGTTTTGATCATTATCAAATAGCAAATATACAAAACTGTTTGAAAAGCGGACAGCTCGAGAAGGTGTAGGTCTGGAAAAATGGAAAATCTCCTCGGCTTGTTTTTCCAGAGTCACACACAGATAGCTTCTATTTGTCCGTGATACCAGCCAGTACACGGTAGTGTGTGAGGAGCGTACACCGCTATATGGTGTCTGTATGGAAAATTGTCAATCTTCGTCTATTTTTATACAGAGTGACACACGCTGTCTCTGTATAGTTTTGACCGTGATCAAACAGCAGATATACGAAACTGTTTGAAAAGCGGACAGCTCTATATGGTGTAGGTCTAGAAAAATGGAAAATCTCCTCGACTTGTTTTTCCCAAGTCATGCACAGATAGCTACACGGTAGTTTGTGAGGAGCGTACACCGCTATATGGTGTGTGAAAAAATGAACGCTCGGTATCTCACCAGAACAAAATAATAAAAGTTGGAGTGCTTTTAAAAAAGCAGTTTGAACAGCAGTGTGCACACGGCAATGCAGCTATCAGGTAGCCTTAAAAGGCAGCCTAATCACCACCAGCACTGCTGCACACAACAAAAATCCTCCCCTTTCACTGCACGCTAACTGTACAGTGAAAAGCGCTAACAGCAGAAGCAATTTTTTTTTTCCTCTTCCCTGCCTAACGCTCTCCCTTATTCAGCAGCAGCAGCACCCCTCCCTATTCTAAGATCGGCAGAAGTAAGATGGCGGTCGGCGGTCTCTGCCTTTTATAGCCACTGTGACGCCACACAAAGCCAGCCAATCACTTCAATGCCCTTCTCTAAGATGGTGGTGGCCGCTGCCCATGTCATCGCGTTGCCCACAGTGTGCATCCTCCATCATTGGCTGAGAAAAGGCGCTGGAAGCATTAGTTGAAATGCGACTTTGGCGCTTGGCTCGGCGACCTCATGGCCAACCTCACGCTATGGTCGGGTTTCGATCGGCGAAACCCGACTTTAGCTAAAGTCGGCGATTTTTGAATTTGACCGACCCGTTTCGCTCAACTCTAGTAAACACCCATGGAGTCAAAATCATCTCTGCAACTGTAGATAAACCCCAAAGGAGTATAATTTTCAAAGTGGGGTCACTTGAGGAGGGATTCTCCTTTTCTAGTACTTAGGAGCTTTGTATATGAATTCCACAAACTATTCTAGCAAAATCTATGCTCCAGGAGGAAAATAGTGCTTCATCCCTCCCGAGTCTCACCTTGTGGCTAACCAGTAATATAAGGCCACATATAGAGTATTTCTACATTATACAGAAATTGTGGGATACTTTTTAGTGCTATTTTTACTCATTTACCAGAGTAAAAATGTAAAATCTGCGGTTATAACAGCTTGGTTTTAAAAATGTAATTATTTTTCCTTTACTGTCCAGTGGTATAAAATTCTGTGACGCATCTGTGGTGTCAATATGATCACGGCACCCCTAAATGAATTCATTCAGAGGTGTAACTTTTAAAATGAGGTCATTTATGGTTGGTTCTACTGTTTTGGCACCTCAGGGGCTGTATCAATGTGACATGGCACCCTCAAACCAGTCCAGCATAATTTAAACTCCAATATGGCTGTTATGGATCTGCACAACAGAACTAGGGTAGAAGGGGGGAAACTGACTCTGCACTATAACTAGGCTGGTACCCTACGATGGAGTGGGTGACCCATTCCTTGCAAATAGACCCACCAATGATCCTAGTTTAATCTCAAGTGAAGACCTATAGATAGGGGGATGGGGGTCCCTGAAAGATCTAAGGACTGGGTACAAAAACGGGTCACCTCCTAATAGAAAACACAGAGAAGGCTACAGAAACAAACTGCAAACAGAAACTAACACTAGAAGAACCAGAGGTCCCAGCACTGCACAAATTAAACACACAGAAGGCAAAGCAAAGCTCCAAGCCAGAACTCAAGCGGATTAACACTGTTGTCCAGCAAGGACTGGGAGGCAGGTGCAGGTTAATAAAGAGTGATACAATCACCTGACTCAAGAAAAACCCAGCACCAGAGGAAAAAGACCAGCAGCCAGAACACCACAAGAAAATAGCAGATAGTCACAAACTAAACAGATTCTAACAGTACCTCTCCTTTAAAGTGGATCCCCCGGATCCTCTAGGCCGGGCCTTATTCGGAACTCTCCTGTGAAAAGCCTTAATTAATCTTGAGGCTGAGATTTCACCCAGAAATTGTCCTCGGGACCAAAACCCTTCCAGGACACGAGATACTGTAATCCTCCTCTGTGCCACCTGGAATCAAGAATGCGTGAAATCTCAAACTTGGTGTCCTCATCAATTGGAGGAGCAGATGGCATAGCCACCTTATCTGGGGTGTCAACTTTCTTCAGCAAAGATACATGAAAAACTGAATTAATTTTCCAGGACGAAGGAATGTCCAATCTCACCGCTGCCAAGTTGACAATCTGAACCACTTTGAAGGGTCCTACAAACTTAGACCCCAACTTTTTAGAAGGGATCTTCAAGTGCAGATTCCTAGAGGACAACCAAACCATGTTCCCAACAACAAACCTCGCCTCCCTTTTTCTCTTGTCAAAATATTTCTTTGACCTCCTATTAGCCTGATTCAGATTATGGTGCACACTCGTCCAAACCCTTTCCAAATTTCCAGAAAAACTCTCCTCAGGCACCGCCGCCCCAATCCTAGAAAAAGGACCGAAAGATGGATGCTTCCCAGTACAACAAAAAAAGGAGAACACCCAGCCGAAGAAGAGCAAACTCAGCTAATGGTAGATATTCCGACCACATCTCCTGATTGTCTGCTACAAAACATCTCAAAAACTGCTCAACGTCCCAGTTCTTCCTCTTGGTCTGTCCATTGGACTCCGGATGATAACCTGACAAAAATGACCAATGAACCTTAAGTCTGTCACAAAAGATACACCAAAATCGAGCCACAAACTGTGATCCCCTATCAGAGACAATGTCTGTGGGAACACCATGGAGTCTGACAATCTCTTTCACAAATGCCCTGGCAAGTGTCTTAGCGCAGGGTAATTTATTGAACGGGACCAGATGACACATCTTACTAAAACCCGTCCACTACAACCCAGATGACAGAAAAACCCTCAGAGACCGGCAGGTCGGTGATAAAATCTATTGCAAGATGCGCCCATGGAGAACTAGGAACCTCTAACGGGCAAAGCAACCCTGCCGCCAGAGCATGGGAAGCATTAGACCTAGCACACACGGTACACTGACGCACCCATTTGACGATTTCTATTAGCCACCACGACCACCAGAAACTCTGATCAATCGACTTTCTAGTTTTGGCAATCCCTGGATGACCCTCCAAACCAGACTCATGACATTCCATAAACAAAGCTCTCCTCAGGGCTGTCGGCACAAATAGTAGTTGATGCGGAATCCTGGGCTTTAAGAATGCTGCTTCTTAAAGCCCAGTGTCTGGTGATGTCCATGAGTTCAAGACTTCAGGCAGTCATTGCCAATAAAGGGTTTTCAACCAAGTACTAGAAATGAACATTTTATTTACAATTATTTAATCTGTCCAATTACTTTTGGTTCCTTTAAAAACAGGGTGGCACATGTTAAGGAGCTGAAACTCCTAAACCCTTCATCCAATTTTAATGTGGATACCCTCAAATGAAAGCTGAAAGTCTGAGCTTCAACTGCATCCGAATTGTTTTGTTTAAAATTCATTGTGATAATGTCTAGAGCCAAAATTAGAAAAATGTTGTCTCTGTCCAAATATATATGGACCTAACTGTATGTCACAGAGAAATGGAACTGGGCAAAATACAATGCCCACCTAGCTTGACGAGCATTCAAACGTTTAGCAGCATCCAGATAGAACAGATTCTTATGATCAGTAAAGACTTGTATAGGATGTCTAGCGCTCTCCAAAAAATGTCGCCAATTCTCAAACGCAAGCTTAATAGCCAGCAATTCTCGGTTTCCAACATCGTAGTTGAGATCCGCCTCCAAAAATTTCTTAGAAAAGAACGCACAGGGATGCACCCCATCCTCTCCTTCCTGTGACAGGACAACCCCCACTCTGACTGATGAGGCATCCACCTCTACCAGAAAGGGCTTAGTCTCATCTGTCTGGATCAAAACAGGAGCAGAGCTAAACCTCTCCTTGAGATGCTCAAAAGCCTTAACAGTCTCAGGGTACCATTGGACAGTATTGGAACCCTTCTTAGTCAGATCAGTAAGGGGTTTTGCGATAACAGAACAATTCTTTATGAATTTTCTATAATAATTAGCAAACCCCAAGAATCTCTGAATCGACTTCAAGCATTCAGGTCTAGGCCACTCCAGTACCGCCTCAACCTCCATCGGGTCCATCTCAAACCCATCACTAGAAACAAAGTACCCCAAAAAAATAATTTTCTGTACCACAAACTTGCATTTCTCCAGTTTAGCAAAGAGTGTGTTTTCTCTCAGAATCTGAAGAACCTCGTGGACTCTCTGCCAATGCGACTCCAGATCGGGCGAGTTGATCAAAGTATCATCCAAATAAACAATAACACTCCTACTGATCAATGGTCTCAGAATGTTGTTAATGACATTTTGAAAGAACGCCGGAGCATTTGTAAGGCTGAAAGGCATTACCAAACACTCAAAGTGACCTTCCGGGGTATTAAAGGCTATCTTGCATTCGTCGCCTTCTTTACCCGCAGCAAATTATATGCCCCATGGAGATCGATCTTGGAGAACCACTTGGCTCCAACTAATTGGTTAAACAAATCCGGAATTAGCGGCAAGGAGTAAAGATTGCGCACAGTGATCTAATTAATCTCCCTGAAATCCAGACACGGCCTAAGACCTCTATCTTTTTTTTCACAAAAAAGAATCCCACGGCCACAGGGGACTTAGAGGGTCTCATATGACCTGCAGCAAGACTAGTCTGCAGGTATTCTTTAAGGCCTCCCTCTCGGGAATTGTCAGATTAAATAAACGACTCTTAGGGAGAGTAGCACGTAGGATGAACTCAGTAGCGCAATTGTAATCTCTATGAGGTGGTAGAGCTTGTGACTCCACTTCTGAAAATACTTTCCAGTATTCCTGAATGGCTTCAGGTAGCTCACTTTTCAGAACAGCAGCAATGTGTACATCACAACATTTCCCATAACACCCCAGACCCCAGGATCATATCGTACTTACCGACCAGTCCAGTACAGGATTGTGAGTTTTCAACCAGGTAAACCCCAGGACAACTGGAAAAGGCAATTCATCAAGTACAAACAAATCTAAAGATTTCTGGTGTTCCATATTCACAGTGAGTGGAAACCCAGTGACCTTTCGAGAAACGCACCCATGCTCTAGAGGAGTGTTATCAATCGCCACTACAGGAAAAGGGGATGATAAAGGTACAGAATCAATCTTATACTTGTCTAGAAATTGTTGATCAATCAAATTAAGTGCGCAACCACAGTCAACCATCACTTGAAAAGCAATAGATTGACCACAACAGGTAGAACTACTAGAAAAAGAAACTCCTGCGGACCGTAAAAATGCAATACGAATGGGAGAGTTACTCTGATTGACCTTTTTTTCTCTTTTCCTTATTTATGCATCCTTCACATTGCTTAATAAAATGGCCAGTCTGACCACAATAAAGGCATAGCCCCTCAGAGAACCTTCTCTCCCTTTCCTGGGAACGAGAGGACATTGCCCCAAGTTGCATCTGTTCCCTATAGTCCACGGGGGTCTCTTGAGAGACAGGGTCCAGCAAAATTGAAGCCTTCTCCTCATTCTGCCTGCCTCTCAATCTTCTATCCACACAGAAAGCCAACTGCATAGCATTTTTCAAAGTAGCAGGAGCAAGATATGCAATGAGTAAATGTTTAAATCTGTCTTTCAAACCTGCTAAAAACTGACTCTTGAGTACTGGATCATTCCAGTTGACTTCAGCAGACGATTGTCTGAAGTGGGTTCAATATCTCTCAGCATCGTCAGAACCCTGTTTCAGTCTTCTGAGTTCTGCCTCGGCTGTAGTGACCTGATCAGGATCATCAAATAATACCCCTATAGCAGAAAAAAATGCTTCTACTGACATCAAACAAGGGTCATCCGGACGCAATGAAAATGCCCAAACTAGCGGCTCACCTCACAATAATAGCATAATAATCCCCACACACTGTAATTTAGCCCCTGAAGACCTGGATCTAAGCCGAAAATAAAGTAAACATGCATTTTTAAATGAAAAAAATTTACCAGAAAAATATTCAGGCAAACCCACCTTAGGTTCTTCAGAGCGGATTCCAGGGCAATTACTCACGTGCTATTGTAAGCTGGCAACTTCCAACGTTAACCCTTGCAGGCGTCGAGTAAGATCTTAAACGCTGTGCATATTACGGAAATCCGGGAGGGTTTATTTTTTATACTTCTTTTGGGCTGGACAAACTGTTATGGATCTGCAACACAGAACTAGGGTAGAAGGAGGAAACTGACCCTGCACTATAAGTAGGCTGGTACCCTACGATGAAGTGGGCGACCCAATCCTTGCGAATAGACAGACTGACGATCCTAGGTTAATCTCAAGCGAAGACCTATAGATAGGAGGATGGGGGTCACTGAAAGGGCTAAGGACTGGGTACAAAAACGGGTCACCTCCTAATAGAAAACACAAAGAAGGCTGCAGAAACAAACTGCAAACAGAAATTAAGACTAGCAGAACCAGAGGTCCTAGCACTACACAAATTAAACACACAGAAGGCAAAGCAAAGCTCCAAGCCAGAACTCAAGCGGATTAACACTGTTGTCCAGCAACGACTTGGATGCAGGTGCAAGTTAATAAAGAGTGATACAATCACCTGACTCAAGACAAAGCCAGCACTTGAGGAAAAAGACCAGAAGCCAGAACACCACAAGAAAATGGCGGATAGTGACAAACTAAACAGATTCTAATAATGGCACTTCTTCATTTCTGAACTTTGCACTGTGCCTTACAAGTAGTTTTTTTTTACCACATATGGGGTATTGGTGGTCAGAAGAAATTGCACAACAATTTTGGGGGTCAATTTTCTCCTGTTGCAATTGTGAAAATAAAAAAACTGGGACTAAAAAAAACTTTTTTGTGGGGAAAATATGTTTTTTTTAATTTTTACTGCTTCAGTGTTATAAACTGCTGTGAAGACATTGGGGCTTCAGGTTTCTCACGACACATCTAGATAAATTCCTCGAAGGGTCTAGTTTAAAACTTTACATTACTTGTGGAGGTTTCCACTGTTAAGTCACATCAGGGGCTCTCCAAACACAACAGCACACCCGCAGAACATTCCATCAAAATCTGATCTCCAAAGCGTCACTTCATCTTTTCTTTGCCCAGCCGTGCCCCCAAACAGTAGCTTTCGCTCACATATGTGGTATGTACGTACTCAACAGAAATTGCACAGCATTTTTTTGGATTTCATTTTCTCCTGTTACCCTTGTGAAAATGAAAATTTGAGGCTAAAAAAACATTTTTGTGGGGAAAATGTAATTGTTTTTAAACTTTCACTGCTCAACGTTACAAACTTCTGTGAAGGACCTTACATTTAGATAAGTTAAATGAGGGATCTCGTTTCCAAAATGATATAATCTGTGGGAAGTTTACACTCTTTAGGCACATCAGGGGATCTCCAAACGCGAAATGATATCCGCTAATGATTTTAGCAAATTTTGCATTCAAAATGTCAACTTGCACTCCTTCCCTGCTGATTTCTGCCGTCTAGTGCAATTTCTCTTGTTATTCTTATGAAAATGCAAAATTTGGGGGCTAAAAAAACATTTTTGTGGAAAAATGTGCTTTTTTTATTTTTATAGCTCAGCATCATAAGCTTCTGTGAAGCACCTGGGGGTTCAAGATGTTCACCACACATCTAGACAAGTTTCCCAATGATTCTAGTTTCCAAAGTAATGTCACTTCTGAGTGGTTTCCACTGTTTAGTCAAATCAGGGGGTCTCCAAACGTGACATGGCATCCGCCACTTATTTCAACAAATTTGCTTTTTTTATTTTCACAGCTCAGCATCATAAACTTCTGTGAAGCACCTGGGGGTTCAAGATGTTCACCACACATCTAGACAAGTTTCCCAAAGAGTCTTGTTTCCAAAATAATGTCACTTCGGAGTGGTTTCCACTGTTTAGTCAAATCAGGGGCTCTCCAAATGTGACATGGCATCCGCCACTTATTTCAACAAATTTTACATTCAAAAAGTCAAACGGCGCTCCTTCACCTACGAACTTTGCCGTGTGCCCAAACAGTTGTTTACCCCACATATTGGATAGTTGTGTGTTCAGGAGAAATTGCACAACAACTTTTGGAGTCCATAGCTCTGTTAGGAAAAATGTTCAAATTCAGTTTTCCAGGGCTATTATTATTATTATGCATTTATATAGTGCCAGTTATTCCATGGCGCTTTACATGTCAAAAAGCGAAATATAGACAAGTATAATAAACATGTGTAAGACAAGGGACACACAAGTACATAAGGAGAGGAGAGCCTGCCCATAAGGGCTCACAGTCTACAGGGATGGGTGAGGATACAGTAGGAGAGGGTAGAGCAGGTCGTGCGGTGGTGCAGTAAACCGAGGATCATTGCAGGCTGTAGGCTTGTCGGAACAGGTGGGTCTTCAGGTTCTTCTTGAAGGTTTCAGTTGATGGTGAGAGTCTGATGTGTTGCGGTAGAGAGTTCCAGATTGTGGGGGAAGCACGGGAGAAGTCTTGTGTGCAGTTGTGGGAGGAAGATATAAGGGGAGAGTAGGGAAGGAGATCTTGAGATGCTCGAAGGTTACGTGCGGGTAGGTACTTGGAGACCATGTCACAGATATATGGAGGAGAAAGGTTGTGGATGGCTTTGTATGTTATGGTTAGGGTTTTGAATTGGAGCCTCTGGGCAATAGGAAGCCAGTGAAGGGCCTGGCATAGGGGGGAGGCTTCGGAATAGCGGGGAGACAGGTGGATTAGTCGGGCAGCAGAGTGTAGGATGGACTGGAGTGGTGCCAGAGTGCTAGAGGGGAGGCCAGAGATTAGGAGGTTGCAGTAGTTGAGGCGGGAGATGATAAGAGCATGCAGTAATGTTTTTGTGGTTTCGTGGTTAAGAATGAGCGAATCTGGGAAATATTTTTGAGTTTGAGATGGCAGGAGGAGGTGAGGGCTTGGATATGTGGTTTGAAAGAGAGCGCAGAGTCAAGGATCACTCCGAGGCACCGAGCGTGTGAGACTGGGGATAAAGAGCAGCCATTGACATTGATGGATAGGTCTGGTGGAGGGGTGGAATGAGATGGGGGAAAGAAAATGAATTCTGTTTTGTCCATGTTCAGTTTGAGAAGGCGAGCAGAGAAGAAGACTGAGACAGCCGACAGACATTGTGGGATTTCAGTCAGTATTGAGGCGAGGTCGGGTCCAGATAGGTAGATCTGCGTGTCATCGGCGTAGAGGTGATACTGCAAACCGTGGGATTCTATGACCTGTCCCAAGCCGAAGGTGTAGATGGAGAATAGTAGGGGTCCTAGGACAGAGCCTTGAGGAACACAGACAGACAGGGGGCGAGGTTAGGAGGTGGTGTGTGAGAGGGAGACACTAAATGTTCGGTCTGTTAGGTATGATGAGATCCAGGATAGGGACAAGTCTGTGATGCCAATAGATGAGAGTGTATGTAGCAGGAGGGAATGGTCTACGGTGTCGAAGGCAGAGGACAGGTCCAGGAGAAGGAGGACAGAGTAGTGTCGCTTGCTCTTGGTGGTTAGTAAGTCATTAGTGACCTTAGTTAGGGCAATTTCAGTTGAGTGATGCAGTCGGAAGTCAGATTGTAACCAGTCAAAGAGGGAACAGGAGGAGAGGTGGGAGGACAGTTCAAGATATACATGCTGTTCCAGTAGTTTTGAGGCATAAGGGAGAAGAGATATCGGGCGATAGTTAGACACAGAGGATGGGTCAAGGGAGGGCTTTTTGAGGATGGGTGTGATTGAGGCATGTTTGAAGGATGAGGGAAAGACACCATTTGTAAGTGAAAGGTTGAAGAGGTGTGTTAGAGATGGGATGAAGACTGTGGCCAAGTTAGGAATGAGGTGAGACAGGAGTGGGTCGCGGGCACAAGTGGTGAGGTGTGATCTTGACAGAAGGGTGGAGAGCTGATCTTCTGTCATGGTGGAGAAGCTGACTTTTGCAGAACAGGGCTGACCGGCTAAGAATGGCATTGGGGCTGCGGGCCAAAGTTTTGTCTGATCGTGTCGATCTTCTGCTTAAAGAAGGAGGCAAAGTCTTCAGCAGAAATGAGAGGAGAGGGAGGAGGTGCTGTGGGACAGAGTAGAGAATTGAAAGTGTTGAAGAGCTGTTTAGAGTTGTGAGACAGGGAGGAGATGAGAGATGCGAAGTAAGTTTGTTTTGCGGCAGAGAGCATGGACTTAAAGCTGGCAAGGGACTGCTTGTATGCGCTGAAGTGCTCAGTAGAAGGGGTTCTCTTCCATCTCCGCTCAGCGGCCCTGGAAACCCGTCTCAGTTCTTTGGTCAGGCTGGTCAGCCAGGGCTGCCTGTTGATTTTTCGAGTTTTGCTCTGTACGAGGGGGCAGCCGAATCAAGTGTTGCTGTTATTGTGGTGTTATAAAAAGTGGCAGCAGCATCTGTGTCATGAAGGGAAGCTATGTCTGTAAGAGGGATAAGGGACTCAGAGAGTGATTGTAAATTGAGGTGTTTGAGATTCCTGCGAGGGTGAGCAAGTTTATGGAGCGGGGGTTGCGCAGTAAGAGAGGAGAGGGAAGAGAATGTCATTAGGTTGTGATCAGACAGGGAGAGGGGTGAGTTATTGAGATTAGTGAGGGAACAGAGACGGGTGAAGATAAGGTCCAGCGTGTGACCATCTTTGTGAGTGGCCGCAGAGGACCATTGAGTAAGGCCAAGGGAAGCCGTGAGCGATAGAAATTTAGAGGCAGCTGGGGTGGAAGTGTCGATGGGGATGTTGAAGTTGCCCATGATGATGGTGGGGATGTCAGCAGAAAGGAAATGGAGTAGCCAGGTGGTGAAGTGGTCGAGAAAGGTGGAGATGGCTAGTTCTGGGGGGTGGTAGATGACAGCCAGTTGGAGGTTGGAGGGGGAATAGATGCGGACAAAGTGCACCTCGAACGAGGGAAGAGTAGCGGAGGGTGGCAGAGGAATTGGGGTAAAAGAGCAGGTATCAGACAGGAGCGAGCCAACTCCTCCACCACGTTTGTTGCTGGGGCGAGGGGTGTGAGAGAGATGGAATCCGCCATAGTAAAGCGCAGCTGGAGAGGCTGTGTCAGAGGGAGTGAGCCAGGTTTCAGTGATGGCAAGGAAGGAGAGATTGTTGGTGATAAAGAGGTCATGGATAAATGATAGCTTGTTGCAGACAGAGCGTGCGTTCCATAGGGATTCAGATAAAGGGGTTGGGGGAGTGGGGGCTGGATGAATGGGTATGAGGTTATCATGGTTACAAGAACGTGTAGATGACCGTGGCAGGGTGTTAGAAATGAGTGTGGGGATTTGTTGAAGAGGGCCAGGATTTGGAGATACGTCGCCAGCAGTGAGAAGTAGTAGACAGGGCATTAGAAGGTGGGAGCAGGATAGGACATGATGTGGCCGTGTGTGTCTGGAGAAAAAGGATTGTATGTGGAGGAACAATTCTGACAAAGAGTTGAGATGGCTGGGAAGGATGGAGGGGGAAATGACAAGTTCCTTACTGGGTGGAGGGATTGCAGGAGTTAGGGAGAAAAAGAGTAGTATGGGGGTGATAGTAAAAAGAAGGCGAAACATTGTTGTGGTGTTACAGTCCGTTACCTTACAGTCAATTCCAGTCCAATCCTAGTCTAATTCAGCATATTGTACTTAGAAATCAGTACTTTGAAATATGGATTTTGAAATAGATGGAGCCGACTACGTCTGGAGCAGACCCATGGTGCTGAATATACGTGCAGCTAAAAACAATCAGGTGTGAGTTAAAGTGGGGTGTAACTGCCCAGGCCAAATGCACAGAGTTAAGCAAAGGTCATAAAAGGGGGAAGGGGTTATACAGACCACTTAGATGTGTGGCGAAGATAACAAGAATGGAGTACAATTATGGATACAAGAAGATGGGTAAGCAATGCATACCATGTAAAATACAATACAGTTCACATGGGGCATTCAGGAGCATGAGAGGTGAAATTCAGCAATGCATACCATATAAAATACAATGCAGTTCACATGGGGCATTCAGGAGCATGAGAGGTGAAATTCAGCAATGCATACCATATAAAATACAATGCAGTTCACATGCATGCTATAGATGTAAGCCTCGACGGAGTCTCTAATAGTTGTCTAAAATGCAATGTGAATGCCCCTAACAGTTGAATAGAGTTTGTTCTATCTAACCTAAGTGGTCAATTTTGTGGCTTCCTAATAATTTGATTGATTTTATGCTTAATTCTTTTTAAAATATATTGTAGTTATAATCAATCTTTCGTTGGGTGTTATTTTTTTTTACCAGGAAATGTTGTTTACTTCTTACACACAAATTTCCATTTGAAGGAAGATAATTACAAGAAATCCAGCGCATTCACTCTTAAGGTGCTGTCAGGTATATGCCCTGATATATGGCAACACTTTCTTACGCCTCTCTTTCTCTGATTATTTGAAGCTAACATTAGCATTGTGCTAGGTTGTAATTATAGTTCTCCTTTCAGGAGGCACTGCATTCTCAATTCCAAAGAGCACATTGCGGATCTATCGATAGGCACTGGAGTGGAAGTAATGTAACACAGAATAGAGATGTGCTGATGTATGCTGGAGTAATCTACTATATTACAACCTGACATATGCAAATCTAGTTGTGTGCCTGTGCTAAGCTGTAGCTTACCTGCTAAAAACTAATTATCAGGCATAGCTAGAAAGGAGGAATTCAATCTCTTTCACAAAAGGTCTTTAAAGAGCAAATAGTGATGTGACTTAAGGTACTGTCACACTTAGCGATGTACCAGCGATCCCGACCAGCGATATGACGCGGTCAGGATCGCTGGTACATCGCTAAGTGGTCGCTAGTGAGCTGCCACATAGGCAGATCTCACTAGCGACATCGCTGGGGACGGGGATCGCTACTTACCTGTCACACCAGGCGATCCTGCGTCCTCCCGCCCGGCTCCACGCGTCGCTCGTCCTCACAGCAGGAAGCGCCACAGGAAGCTGACGACGAGAAACAGTCCTGGACGTTCTCGCGCGATCAGCGATAACCAGCGGGGGAGCCGGTCGCTGGTAAGTATCAGACACAGAGATATCGCTAGCAATATCGCTATAACGTCACTAGTTATAGCGATATTGCTAGCGATATCTCTTAGTGTGACATGCCCTTAAGACTCTCAAATCTAAAAAAATACAATAGGAATATGTTTATCGCTGTTTTTTGCTATGAATATGGCACATTCCTTTTAATTTTTAGATCCCTATTTTTATACCATTCGTCGAAAAATAATAAAGAGATGATTGCTAATTAAAAATTACCACAACTCTGTTAAGAGAAAAGTCCACTTGAAATTTTGAAATATCATGTAAATGGCACTGTCAGCTGCATGAATATGCTTCTGGGTCTGTTTATGGATTCATCCTGCACTAGAGATTAGCAAATCAATTTGCAGAGGATTACCTTTTGGTCAAAATTCTTGAAATTCATAGGTTCAGGTGAATTTAAAAATTCTGAGATCTGATTTTTGGTTTTCAAAGATAAAAAATCACCATTTCCTATACTGCTGAAACATTAGCATGCCGGTTCATGTAATTATGCATAGCAGCTAAAATCAGAGGATGTTTTTGATGAACATCACCTGTGCATTGTACCAATGAAGCCTGAAACCTCCTCCTCTGACCATAACTCCTTGTCACCCCATTTTGTATTCCTAGGTTTTCATAAAACAGAATCATCATTATCATCATCATCATTCATGATTTGGCTGACTGGTACCAACAAGGCAAACACTTATGTTTAAGTTTCAGGTTTATGTTGTTTTCAGTATATGTGAAATTGCCATTATCACAAATTGAATTTCAGATTGTTCAAATTTGCGTGTAATCACAGATTTCAGGAAATTTGATTTGAATGTGGTCCTACCTAGATCGCTCCACAGATCTCTAGAAAATATAGTTCTAGCAATGGTAAACCAATATTTTTGCCACTTTGAAATCAACTACATTTTCTATTCTAAGTTCTTAAGCCAAACATGCTTTTATAGATAGGATAAACAAACAGGGAGCAACAATTTTGTAGAGCAGACATTCCATAGTAGTTATAGTGATCCAGGTTTAGTAGCATTACCCCTGTTGGGACTGAGTCACCCCAAACTGCATTGACAGCTCAGATACTGTAGTAGTGTTAGGAGTGTTAGACGGATGTGCAGAGTCTGGGGTGCGCTCCTGTCTGCGTTCACACAAATGCCTATCAAAATGTAATGTTAAGGACATGGCATTGTCAAGACAGTCAAAATGTGGGAATTGTACTAAAAAGTCCTTCACTTAAAGTCCAGTATGAAAAAAATGGAAAAGTGCTTGATAAATTCATCATAAGTCATTGGGTCCAATGCTGCGAGGCAGCACAGTACTCCTCATCAGTGCATTTCCCTGGCTGTAGCACTGATAATTGACTTCCTGACAAGGTAATAAGGTCAGGATTAGTGATGAGTGAGTTTTTCTGAGCTTGCTCGGGTCTCCTCCGAGTATTTTAGTGTGCTCGGATATTTAGTTTGTGTCGAAGCAGCTGCATGATTTGCGACTGCTGGACAGCCTGAATACATGTGGGGATTCTCTAACAAACAGGCATTCCACACATGTATTCAGCCTTTCCAGCAGCCCCAAATTATGCAGCTGCATTGACACAAACTAAATCTTCGAGCACGCCAAAATACTGGGAGGACACCCGACCATGCTCGGGAAAACCCGAGCAACTAGTATACTCGAGATTCACTAGTCAAGATCATTGCACAAAAGCCTCAAAAACGAGTCAACTGAAGATCATTCTGGTAAATAAGGGAATAAGGAGAAGACTCATGCTTTGGAATGTATTCAGGAAATTTATGAGTCACACATACTGGCTTTCAGTACTAAAAGATTCTGGAGAAGTATGAATAACTTTTCCTAAAGGTAAAAAAATATAGGCAATTAGAAATGTTCTTCACCTTCGGTTCAAAAGTAGCTAACAGTGGTGCAGCATCTTGGGCCTGAGCAGTTTCATAATAATACATCTGAACTGATAACTCCAGAAGAGATGATGCCAAATATGTATATATTTGATTTTTTTATTGTTTTGTTTTGTTTTGAATAGGGCAAATGGGGGTGATTTGAACTTTTATGTTTTAAATTTTTTAATATTTTTAAAAACTTTGTTTTACTTTTTACCAGCTTCAATAGTTTCCATGGGAGACTTAAAGCTGCAATCATCCGATCGCTTGTGCATCATAAAGCAAGGTTGCAGCCCTGCTCTATGTAGCAAAAATACTCACTTGCTAAGACAGCTGACAGCTGGCCGGCACTCATAGCTATCCGGCTATGACAACCACAGTGGTCTCCTTTAAGACCACGAATTGTCATGCCAACTCATCGGTGATTCATGGTCATGTGACACAAGCACCGATGGGCGGCGTTAACGACTTGCTTCCTGGACGTGCATGTTAAATGCCGCTGTCAGAGTTTGACATCGGTATTTAACATGCCTACAACTACGGGTGGATCGTGATTCCACTCGCGACTGTTAGGGGCACATGACAGCTAACCGCTGAAGCTCACATCAAAGGGAGGGAGTCCAACTTTGGTGTAAATTTATGCCAGATGTCGGAAAGGGGATAAAACTATGCACAAGTATCATTAGAAGAATTAGTGCTGTATTGATAGCAAAAAGTGGTCACAGCAAATAATAATTTGATTTATATTTCTCTTTCATTAATTTACTTTGAATTTTGTTACCAGATAAAAATAAACTGAGTTGAGGGTACAGAAAGTACTGGTGCTGGGATTAAGCAGACATTTAGAACAGTATACATTAATGCTTCTTTTGCTGCACTCTCCTGGACTACAATCCCCAGCAGATTTTGCTTCTTTTTACATCCTAGAAGAGGAAGAGTATTAGAGGAAAGATAAGGATCTGCTGAGCAAGTTGGAGAAGAAGGGAGGAATTAGCTGGGCATGAGGAAATGTGTGTGATCCTGGAAAGCTGAGTAAAAGGCTCAGAATGAATACTGATAGCCCAGCTACTCTGTGTGTGAGAGAGGTGAAGATAATCCTGGAACTTATCCACATCTGCAGACCAGCCAAGTTACCAACAGATGTCCATCACTGGGATTTGCTGAAGCGTTCCAGAGTTATGATCTCATAAAGTGACATTGGTCAGATTTCCAAAATTTAGCTTCGTCACTAAGGGGTTAAATCTCATCTCTTGTGACTGTGTACAGAACATGGGGTACAGAGCAGGGGTTTTCTGAATTGCCCCCTTTTAGAAAAGGAATACCCTCCTGCATTCCCCAGAGCTCCCATCATGATTTGGTTGAAGGCACTGCACCACACTCATATGCGAACTGATGGACACTCTGCCCACGAAGGCATATTAATGAGGTGTTACACTTAATACTCTTGCACAGTACTGTATATATTATATTTCAACAATGTCCTGCATGTGGATTTATAACAGTAAAGTTTATTATGCAATTACAAGAGGATGTGCAGTGCATATGTTCTGTATTTATAAATGATGGTCGGGACCCTCAAAATAATTTAATCTATTCTCCCCAAAGAACCTCAGTTAAACACTGGTCCCTGATGCATTTCAAAGTGCAAACAATATATTGTTAATAGTAGTGCTAAATAATAATAGTATTTTGAGAAAATGATAAAAATAAAATACTAAAATATGCGGGACACCTATTATGTTCACTTTCATTCTTATCTTCCACAAATACCGTAACTGGATTTTAAAGCAACATTTGATTTATAATTTGCACTAAGTCATATTTGCCAGCACACAAGACAAATGAAAAACAGGAACACAATTGAAACCTCCCTTTAAAAATATTAACAACATCAAAGATATTGCTTACCAGCAAGATAAGCTCAATAATGTATTTTCTGTATAGAGCGGGCCCTTTATTTTAAGAATGCTCATTTGATCTGAAAAATAAAAGGCTGAAGGTTATTTCATAGGAACACACAGCAGCACAGAATATATCTCTATATTCCAAGGTTTGTCTACTATTCTGAGTGACTACAAATGTAATGATGCATTTATTGAGTCAAATTCCCTTAGTCTAAATGTGAGATTTAGTTTGTTTTGCTGTGGATGTAAAGTGATTTAAAATGTATTTAGTTTCATTGCTCAGGGACTGCTCTGTCTCCAAATCTGTCCAAATAAATCAAACTCAGAAGCAGCTCATTGCAAACCCGTTTGGTTTATTATCTAAAGCTTTAAATCAGCTTCCTATGATTCCTCATTCACTAACTCTTTATACTTGGCTAACTTCCTTACAAGTTGATTTGTTTCTATTATTTAATTCGGTTTGAGATAGAATCATGTGTAGGATTGACTTTCATAACTACAATGATTTCCATGTCAAAGCTGTTTAGGTTTCAGAGCTTACTGGACCATGGTTCTTTAGGAGACCCTCTGGGTCCAAAAAAATACCAGAATTAGTAACAGCACTGTTAGGCATCAGGCTCCTGGCACTGCACAGCAGGAATACCGAGCGTTGCCTTCAGCAGTCTCCCATTCTTCTCCAGCCGCAGTGGAGCCTGCTCAGCAGACTCGGCGATCCAGGCGCTCTGCCCACACCAGCATTGTGGGCTTGGTTGTTGCTGCCACCTCTAGTCCAGCTATAACAACGCATGATGGGAAGCAGCAAATGATTCCAGGGACTAAGTCCTCCTTTCGGTCCACTGAGCATGTGTAGGGAAGGTGACCTGATGTTTGGACGGACTTGTCAGAATGGAGAAAGATAGGTTTGCACAGTTTAGGTAGGTGTCAGTAATATAGTGGGAAACAGCTAGGAAAGTGTAGGTGACATGCAGTACCTTGGGATGACCATTAGATGGCAGGGTGGAGTGTGAGCAAAGGACGTGACATCAGCTTAGGGCTTTAGAAACCGTTGGTCATGGGGGGCTGAGTGACAGTTAGAGTGACAGTTTCAGGGGACCGGGAGAGCTATAAAGACTGAGGGAGGGTTCCAGAAGGTTCCAGTCCCCAGGGGGAGCTCAGGTGACAGGAGGACTGTGACAGTCTTTGCGCTCTGAGGAGAATCTTACCAGGGGGACTGAGGAGAGAGAACGTCAGGGGGGTGGTCCTGACAGGAAGATACCGCAGAAGAGACGAGGCAGTAAATGCTATATACCGTATTTGACACGACGACTGACCAGTGAAAGCGCTGTTGGTTATTGGTCCTAGGGCGGCCACAGTGGCGGACCTGTCAGGAGCGTCAAACAGTGAAGGAGGGACGTACGCATATGTACGTCCCTATTGTAAAAGTACGGTGTGTAAACGGCTCTAGAAACGGAGGGCCGACAAGTGAAGAAACGTGCGGTGTGCTGCGGAGGCCGTCAGGCGGACGGCAAGTAAAGAAATAAACTTGGACCTGTTGCACCCAGTACCTGCCTCCATTTTGTCTCTGTGTCATCTTTGCGCGGTAAGAAGAGGGACCCCCCCAGCTCGCCTGGCCCACCGACCCTACATTTGGCGTAGTCGGCAGGATCGCCGCCGCTAATACATCATCTTCTGCGGCAGACCTGCCTCAAAGAATGGAAAAGGACTTGGACTACTCTGTTTGGATTACAATTACCTGTGGATTACAAATTACCTACCTGTGGAATTCAAAAGGGGAGCGCTGTGGCGGATCTGTGTGGCCAGCAGAGGATCCGGGGCGGTACCAGGGACTGTGCAGTATGGCGGTGCTGCTTCAGCGCAGAGGAGAGGTCCGGGTGTAAGCAGTTGATCAGAATGGACTGAGACCCCCTCCAACGTACCCCAAAAGGAAGCAGTAAGTGCCTGGAGATCGACGCTTCCATATATTGGACCCTGACAGGTGGGTGGAGAGGCCTGCCAACACCCCACCTCACAGAGGTAGTGGCACAAAAGAAAAACTTGGCTGCGGCTGTCTGATGCCATTCGAGTGCTGCCCAACGGACAGTATGAGATGCTGCGGGTGTCGGGGCATCAGCCGCCTAGAGTGGCAATGGCGGCGAGAGATGGAGCTGCACCAGAAGTCTTCTTCAGAACCACGGGCAGGCAGCGGGATGCTGAGCCGGGGAGCGGAGCCTGAGCAGAGTCAGCGAGAGCGGCCGCCACCAATACCAGCAAAGGACTTCTCAGCGGAGCCCCCGAGTCCGGAGGGAAGGCCCGCAGGACAGTGGAGCAAGGAACGGAGGCTGCGGGGGAAACCGCGTGATGATGGGACGGAGGCCGCAGCGCCGGGGAAGGTGAGAGTACCCCCGGCCCTACCAGTGCCTCCGCAAGCGGCCCCCACCATTCTGCTGCAGCACGCGGCCCCCTGCGCACCAGAAGGCCTAGATACCACGGGCCCCGTGGTGTATGCGGAGCTGAGCGAGGCTCCCGCTCATGTCCCCGAACTACCCCGCCCGGAGTCACCAGTGCAGAGCTCACCCAAAGAAGATGCTGCTGCGCTTTCCCTGCTAATAGCAGCTGCATCGTTGAAATCGGCCGTTACTCCGGCTCTGTTCGAAGTAGTGGATGTGGCCTGTCCTGAGGCCGCGGTTATGCCGCTGCTGGAGTCAGCTGCGGCCGACTTAGCGGGCCCTGTGATTCCAGCCCCCGAGGACCCGGTTGTCCCCATTTGCCACCTGACCCCAGCGGTTGCTGGGCCACAGAAATCTTTGGTCGTTTCTGTCTTGCGGTCTTTTTCAGCGGAGTCCCGCCCACCGGACTCCAGGGCCCGTGCTGTTCCCTCCGTGTGGGAAGCAGAGGTGATCAGGAAGAAAAAGGCCCGGGAGCAGGAAGTGTGGAACCTGCTCCACACTCAAGGAGAGGCCGTCATGGAAAAGAAGAGGACTTGAATGGACCCCCTCAGTATCCCCGGGGGCTCCATGGCTGTGGAGCCCTCACCTCTGTCCATTGAGAGTGGTATAGACTGTCAGGAGTTCGATGCACCGTTGTGCAGATTATAAGGACAGTTGCATTTAGAAAAAAAGTTTTGTTGTTTAACTGATGCAACTATTTTCTCTCTCTCTTTCTTTCTTCTTTCTATGTTCTTTATATACGAAAATATGTTTACCTGACAGAACGGGGATATGGAAAGTGGAGGAGTGTCCAGGTCCAAGGAAGGGGGGAGGAGGAAAGAAGACATGCAATGTTATGTTATATTTTGGTTTTAAAAGCAAGAGAAAATGAAAAAAAAATTATAAAAATGGGTACTTGTGATATTGTAAAGTTGTTTTGGTGTACAATATGCACAAGTAAAATGCAACAGGTCCGGGTAAGGGAAGGTCTGCGGGACCAAAGGAAAGTATGAGATCCGGTAGGGATCTAAGAGTTGAGGAGGTCTGGGAGACCGGGACGCCGACCATGACGTGTAATTTAAAGAAGGGTAAATGAGTTGGAAGACGTGAGAGAGACAGCCGTCCTAGGTCAGGTCCCCAACACCACGGACACCCCTGAAGGAGGAAGGCGGGCGCTGGTAATGATCTGGAAGGTAAGAGACCTCGATCATGGCGTACCGAATAGTGAAAGGTAACAGAAGGGGAGAGTAGGGGAAAGATACACACCGTAGAGAGAATACGGGTGTACCTTGCCCTGTCTGAAAGACGTTGTCATGTGGCGTGCGCGCTGGTGAGTAGCGGTAGGCTGCTCAGAGCATAGTGCTCCCAGTATGGTTCGGCCCCCGCAGATAGTGGGTGTGACTCAACAGCTGGTCCGACAACAGGATGTAGGTGTAGCTTCAGAACGACGAAGGCAGGGTTGACGATTGTCGAGGACGACAATGGACAAAGGAAGGGAGAGTGTAGGGAAGGTGACCCGATGTTTGGACGGACTTGTCAGAATGGAGAAAGATAGGTTTGCACAGTTTAGGTAGGTGTCAGTAATATAGTGGGAAACAGCTAGGAAAGTGTAGGTGACGTGCAGTACCTTGTGATGACCATTAGATGGCAGGGTGGAGTGTGAGCAAAGGACGTGACATCAGCTTAGGGCTTTAAAAACCGTTGGTCATGGGGGGCGGAGTGACAGTTAGAGTGACAGTTTCAGGGGACCGGGAGAGCTATAAAGACTGAGGGAGGGTTCCAGAAGGTTCCAGTCCCCAGGGGGAGCTCAGGTGACAGGAGGACTGTGACAGTCTTTGCGCTCTGAGGAGAATCTTACCAGGGGGACTGAGGAGAGAGAACGTCAGGGGGGTGGTCCTGACAGGAAGATACCGCAGAAGAGACGAGGCAGTGAGTGCTATATACCGTATTTGACACGACGACTGACCAGTGAAAGCGCTGTTGGTTATTGGTCCTAGGGCGGCCACAGTGGCGGACCTGTCAGGAGCGTCAAACAGTGAAGGAGGGATGGTACGCATATGTACGTCCCTATTGTAAAAGTACGGTGTGTAAACGGCTCTAGAAACGGAGGGCCGACAAGTGAAGAAACGTGCGGTGTGCTGCGGAGGCCGTCAGGCAGACGGCAAGTAAAGAAATAAACTTGGACCTGTTGCACCCAGTACCTGCCTCCATTTCGTCTCTGTGTCATCTTTGCGCGGTAAGAAGAGGGACCACCCCCCCAGCTCGGCCCACCACCGACTCTACACATGCCCGTGGGACGATCTCCCATTGGAGATTGGAGGTCACATGTTCAGGTCCTTCTCCAGCTTGGACTGGACCATCAGGAAGGCCCCGGAAGGACGCTGCTATAAAAGGTTCGCATGGCCGCCCCGCCATGCTCTATGATAGACTTTGATGCTATACTGTTTATTGGTGTGAGTGATGACGGATCTAAGAGACTGGTGACTGACTCATTAAGACTCCCTCCCTTTGATACGTATGAGTTAGGGTCCTAGAGTCTGAGTTAGCATCTAGCACTGCTTAGTGCCGCAGTGTAGTCAGCTCTCCATCCTGTAGCGCCTTGGGGCACCGGTCTGTACAGGCCTCACATACCGCTGATACCGCAGTGTCTGCCAGAGCGGCGCTGTGCGCAGCTACGTGCGCTTACCAGCACTGTTCTTATGCTGATTAGTGGTGTCCACCACGGTAGACATTGTACCCGCTCTGAGCAGTAGTTTACTTAGTCGTGATCTGTGACGTTTAACGGCTCATGATTATACGCCGGCTACTGTGGACTCCGTGAAGTAACTGAGTCTGTCCTTGCAAGCACAGGGTCAGTGGTTACCCACCGGTGTCTGGCTACCTCATGTTATAGATCATTCATCATTGTCTAGCTGCAGTTTATCACCGCTGCATGGTGGACCCCGGGCTGTGAACGCACCACATACCTTATACTATCTTTATTATTTGGTGCATTCCGCCAGCGCTTAACAAGCACATAGTAATTAGGGAGCTTAGTTACAGATTTTGCACTAGAGGTTGAAGGGAAACTGACTTTTAGGGCTTGTTTTCAGTGATAGCGCTCATACCCATGGTATTCTATGCGGTTGTGCACATGTCCGACTGTTGGTTCAAAATTGTCAATGCAGGTCTTTGGGTCTGTGGAAAAAACTATTCTCATGGACTGACATAATGGAGATGGTGGAGAAACTTTTTTTTTTCTTTCCACCTCCAGACTCTCTTTAGAGATGGATCAATTTTTCTCAATCAGAAAAATTGGACCATTTTTCCTAGATGGAGAAGAAACAGTAGCATGTATCTACTGTAAAAGTGCAGAGCCCAGCATTTATGCCTTTTTGATGGGAGTGAAAACAAAGGGCCCAATCACCAAAAGTGCTTTTGCCAGTTTTCTGGAGTTAAACTCCTTGAAACGTTGCAAACATTTTACTCAACTAAAAGTCCTCTATAAAGTCTTTTATGTAGTCCTTTGGGGGGAAGTCCAATACTCAGACATCCCCTTCTCAATCATCATAGTTACCCTATGTAAAATAACTACAAGTATACTCACCTGTAGTGTGGGTACGATTCCAACAATGTTGGTGCCTGCTCTCCCGGGGCTGCGTTGTCTTAGTTAAATAGTCAGAAGTCAGCACTACACATTCACTTCTCCTGGATGTGAGTTTCATCTGAAGGAAGCAAGTAAAAAGCTGCTGCTGATGGGCTGCAGGATTCACATGACCCAGGAAAGCCAGAGCCAACATTATTTGAATGACACCTGCACCAGAGGTGAATATAGGTACTATAATTTTACATGGAAAGGTCAATCAAAAATTCGATAAAATAAGTACAAATTTTATTACAAAAATCATACAGAAAAAATGACAAAAGAACGGTAAGCTGGACTAAAAATTCCTTGGGTCAAGAAATATGGCTATACAGCATAAAAGAGCTACAAATGACAAATCCACATCAATAATAAATAATATCAATCCTAAGTATACAAAAATGATGGATATGTCCAGGAGCAAACCCCCAGGAATAAAAGTGTGCTAGTATACTAAATGACTCAAGTTTAATAATAATACAAAGTGTAGCTACTGTGAAGTAAGAACAGATGGTATATAAGAAAATCACACAATCCTGAACTTATATATGTGAAATAAATTAACCAATGATCCTAAAAGTAGTTTACATGCCCATCTTAACTCATCAAATAGAGGCAATAACAACAAACAGTTTCATACTAGTATATAGAGAAGCCTCAAATCAACAGTTAAACTAATAGCGCCACACAGAAATCATCATTTGAAGTTACCTGCCACCATTGGGAGTGGGGTCTAGGGACTGCTGTGATGCACCTCTACGCGCGTTTCACCGCTGCTTGCAGTTTGGTCCTGTGTTATTTTGTCTTGTCTCACCTATTACCGACCAGGCTCGTTTAACCATTCTTTCTTACCTCTCCGCTCCTGACTCCGGCTTTGTATTCTGAACAACTACTTTAGTTATACAGCTCTTGCATAAATAAAGAGACCACTTTCAAATGTGCAGTTTGTCTGATTTTTCTCTTTATAGGTATATTTTTGAGTAAAAAGTAAATTGTTCTTTTAGTCTATAAACTTCGGGCAACATGTCTCTGAATTTCCAAGCAAGAAATTTTGCATTTTTTTTCTGATGAAGAAAAATGGTTAAAATTAAAAAAAATCAGTGCTTTCAGACCTCAAATAATGCATAGAAAACATGATAATAATCATTTATAAACAACAATGCTAATGTTTTAACTCAGGGAGAGTTCAGAAATCAATATTGTGTGGAATAACCATGATTTTTAATCATAGCTTTCATATGTCTTGGCATACTTGACACAAGTCTTTCACACTGCTTCTGGTGTAAAAATTTAAGCAATTCTTCTTTGTTTGATGGCTTGTGACTATCCATCATCTTCTTGATTACATTCCAGAGATTTTCAATGTGGTTCAGGTCAGGAGAATGTGCTGCCCATGACAGGTTTTTGATGTGGTGGTCTCTTAATTTTTTCGAGACCTGTATAATGTTTAAATGAATCCACAAAAATTATTATTTCCCAGACCTCAAATTTCAAAAAGTTTTCAAGGTAGACATAAAAATGGAACATTGTGTTTCTAAAATGGCATTGCCTACTAGAATCATTAAAATGTCAGCTATTTTTAAGACATGTGTATACAATGTATTTTTAGGTAGATTCCACCTGGAATCTGCCTGAAAAAAGCTTCAAATTTGGCACAAAATAAAAGCATAATGCACAGCAATGCAAAGGTGGCTTGCTTTGCACATGTTCAGATTTTGGTGCGTCTTTTAACTGCTTTAGGGCAGTTTCACATATCCAGATAATTCCGGTACCGGAGCTATCCATGTCCGTATGTCCGTGTGCATACGGAGGCCATCCGTGTGACATCTGTGTGCTATCCGTATGTCCGTGTGTACCATCCGTGTGCTGTCCGTGTGCTGTCCGTGTGTCCATGTCCGTGTATTAGAAAAATTAGTTTCAATGTTAACCCTTTGACTTTTAAAAACGCACACGGATCGCACATGGACAGCACACGGACAGCATCCGTGTGCGGTACGTGTTTACACTGACCAATTGACTTGTATGGGTCCGCGTGATCCGTGCTGTTGCACAAAAATGGACATGTCAGTGTGTTTTGCACACGGACACACGGTCCGTGAAAACATGCTGACATCTGCATAGACACATTCATTCGAATGTGTCTACGTGTGTCAGTGTCTCCGGTACGTGAGAAAGCTGTCACTACACGTACCGGAGACACTGACGTGTGAAACTGCCCTAAGGGTTTGGAAAATGTGAATTAGTTAAAAGAAGTAGCATTTTCATTCTTCATGCTTCTTCATTTAGAAAAAATACAGGTTGTGGAGCCACTGCATGGAACAGTGGCAGAACCACCAACAAAACTGCTTCAGAAGAAAGACCAGCAGCCATTTCCTGAAAAAGCTACAAGTAAGAAAACATTGGCAACTTCAGTGTTGAAATTGAGACATCATGTCCACAATGACTTTGTTGTGCTAAGGGATATCTTTTTTTTGTTGTTAGTTGATCATTTAAGGACCAGGCATAATTTGGACTTTCAATGTGCATTTTTGGAGGTGCTTTTTTCATTGTTGCATTTTTGGAGCCATAACTTTTTTGTAAACGTATATGATTGAGGTCTCATTTTCTTGCAGGATGAGCTTCTCTTTGTCATTGGCACCATTTTGGGATATAAATCACCTAATGAATACCTAACATTTATTAACTTTATAGGAAAAAAAGCAAAAAGAAGCACCAATTCTGCTGTAGTTTTTTTTTACATTTACTTTTTTTCTGCTGCTCAAATAAAGTTTAACTTTTGTTTTCTGTGTGCTAGTACATTTATAGTTTCGCCAAATTTATATAGTTTCATTTACATTTCATCACTTTTGTAAAATATGTATCCTCTTTGAAAAAAAATATCTATTTGTTTTCAGTTGCCTTATTCAAAGAGTTACAAATTTAACATTTTGGGAATGGAGCTTTTTGAAGGCTTACTATTTGCATGACAAGATGGATTCTTCATTGAGCCTATTTTCACGTAAAGGATTTCACAACCCTTTTTATATATGCACATATAGCTTTTTCAAAGACAAGTCCTGGACTACCTTTATATGGGCTGGTCCCTCCTCCATTAATGAGAAAACATGATTTTAATTTATATGCAAATTAGTGTAGCAGCAACATCAAGCAGTCTGGAAATGGTCTTATAGCCTTTACCTTTAACACATTTGCCCATAATTTTGTTTCTTATCTCCTTCGACAACTCTCACCTTAGTTTTCTTTGGACAATGTTCAGTGTTGTAGACCCATTGACACCAAACAGCACAATGACTACTTTTTACTCTGGAAAGCACCTCTACAGCATTTTTTTTTTAATTTTAGCTCTGGAGTGTGAAACTAATGTAAGTTCTCTGCCTCTAGTAAAAATACTTACAGGCAGGGAACTTACAGGTGCTTCTCACAAAATTAGAATATCATCAATAAGCTAACTTATTTCAGTTCTTCAATACAAAAAGTGAAACTCATATATTAAATAGAGTAATTACAAACAGAGTGATCAATTTAAAGTGTTTATTTCTGTTAATGGTGATGATTATGGCTTACAGCCAATGAAAACCCAAAAGTCATTATCACAGTAAATTAAAATACTTTATAACATCAGATTGAAAAATTATTTTGAAATCTGAAATGATGGTCTAATGAAATGTATGTTCAGTAAATGCACTCAATACTTGGTTGGGGTTCCTTTTGCATCAATTATGGCATCAATGCACCATGGCATGGAGTCAGTCAGCCTGTGGCACTGCTGAGGTGTTATGGAAGCCCAGGTTGCTTTGATAGCAGCCTTCAGCTCTTCTGCATTATTGAGTCTGCTGTCTCTCATCTTCCTGCTGACAGTACCCCATAGATTCTCTATGGGGTTAAGGTCAGGCAAGTTTGCTGGCCAAGCAAGCACAGTGATACTGGTGTTTTTAAACCAGGTATTGGTACTTTGAGCAATGTAGACAGGTGCTGATGGAGAATTAAATTTCCATCTCCGAAAAGCTTTTCGGCAGAGGGAAGCATGAAGTGCTCTAAAATTTCCTCTTAGATGGCTGTGCTGACTTTGGTCTTGATAAAACACATTGGACCTACACCAGCAGAAGACACGGCTCCCCAAACTATCACTGATTGTGGAAACTTCAGACAAAACCTCACGCAGCTTGGATTGTGTGCCTCTCCACTCTACCTCCAGACTCTGGGACCTTGATTTCCAAATGAAATGCAAAATTTATTTTAATCTGAAAACAACACCTTGGACCACTGAGCAACAGTCCAGTTCTTTTTCTCCTTGGCACAGATTAGATGCTTCTGGGGTTGTCTATTGGTCATGAGTGGCTTGATTCAAGGATTGTGACACTTGTAGCCCATGTCCTGGATATGTTTGTATGTGGTGGCTCTTGAAGGAAAGACTTCAGCAGCAGTCCACTCCTTGTGAATCTCCTCAAAATTTTTGAATGACCTTTTCTTAACAATACTTTCAAGGCTGCGTTTATCCCGGTTGCTTGTAGACCTTTTTCGAACACATCTTTTCCATCCACTCAACTTTCCATTAATTTGTGAAGAGCCAGCTTCTTTAGCAATGACCTTTGTGGCTTACCCTTCATGTGGAGGGTGTCATTGTCTGCATTCTGGACATCTGTCAAGTCAGAAGTCTTCCCCATGATTGTATACTGAAACAGATTAAAGGACCTTTTTAAACATTTAGGAAGTCCTTGCAGGGGTTTCTTTGTTAATTATTAGAATTTACTGAGATAATGACTTTTTGGGTTTCATTGGCTGTAAGCCATAATCATCATCTGTAACAAAAATAAACACTTGAAATAGATCACTCTGTAAAGACTTAATATAACATATGAGTTTCATGTTTTTATTTTTAAAAACTGAAATAAATTAACTTTTTGATGATTTTCTAATTTTCTGAAAAGCACCTGTACATTCCAGGCAGGGTAGTCAACAGGCACAGGGTCAGATACCAAGGAAACTTGTAAATAAAAGGGAAAGACATAGGAGTAATTTCATTGTCTGATGTCAAAATTCCAGGAAGATAGCAAGCCAAAACAAAAGGGCTAGGCAAACGGATGGTAAAAGACAAATGCAAGGTATGGCTGCAAAGATCAGAATATAAGTATTCAGAGCACAGGGTAAATACCCATCACTTGAGCTAAGCTACAACTGGCAGCAATCAGATACAGACAGACAGCTAAATGTCCAGGTAATAACGCAGGACGTGAGACCCCTGTAGTAAATCCAGCACACCCTGACCCTGATTGAACAGCTGGACTATCACTCACAATGCTGATTGTTCGGCACACTCCTGACCCATATTGGACAGCTGAGCTTTGAAACACAATACTGAGAGCTCAGCTCACCCCTTACCCAAGATTGGTAGACTGACATGTCACTCACTGAGTCAAAGGCACAAAGAGTGGTGGAATCATGACACTTACCAGCTGCTTCATGAGTTGTTTTCTGTTGAACCACAATTAAAAAGCAATATCTGATTTTTTTGTTCAGTAAATGTAAATTGAAATTTACTTTTATCAATGTCATGTAATTTCAATGACCATTGTGGGTTTTTCTTACTTTAACAGAAGAGTATCAACAATGTTGTCCATGTGTAGTATATCATATAAAATACATACAGCAATCTAAAGGTGTTTAAATAAAACTGACAAATAGTTTAAAAAACTACTGTTAAGACACTAAATGTTAGAGAGGTCTTTCAAGTGAGAACCTTGAGTATATTGGATGGCTGCCAAATTGGATTGCTCAAGCAAGGTGATGGATGACACAGACAACAAGTATCTGAATCAAATGCCATAAAGTTTCTTCCAGAGTCGACTGTTATATACGTACACTTCAGAATGCATGTACAAATTATATCATCTCTGTGATATCCACGTGTCTCAGGTCCCAGCGCTCTCCCCAGTGTGCATGTGGAGCGCCACACGGGGCCGGGGGGTACTAGGTACCAGGCCTGTCGACTTCAATGGGGGACGGTGTCACGGCGGCGGCGACCCGGTCCATGGCCCAGAGGCGTCCAGTAATAAAAATAGGGGAAAGTTGTGAGGTATTTATGTTGTAAAAATGAAGATTAAAGTTATTAGATGGTGAAATACATGACACCACCTGTGGTATTCTAGTCAGAGGTGACCAGCTCTGCGGTGTTGCTTCTCTGGGATGGATGTTGGGTGCAGCTATGATGTTGTAGCCCTCCACAGGTAGGGCTGTATTCCCAGGGCAAAGATGTTAAATAAATAGTAAAAATGGCTGTGAACGTTGGGGTGCAGAGAAATGAGATAAAGACACAGAGAGGTGCAGGTTCTTTACCTTTTACTGGTAATTGGTTGTAGTCCGGAGTACCACATACAGGTGATGGAATGAGTCCGGCTACCATGGAGGCATTCAGGGGATCCACCTTGCCAGGTGAGGATTTAGGACCTTCCTTTCTGCGCTTTGTGTGTGGGTCTCTGCTGTATATAACTATGCTGCGACCCTCTATTCATGATGGTTTCACTAACCTGTACGGCTGTCAGCATGAGCCTATTCCACGGGTACCGTTCTCTTCATCGTCGGCCACGGGCTCCTAATCCGCTGCTGTGCCCTCAGGTGATTAATGTGCACAGGAATTTACAATCCCCTGTACTTTCAGATTCGGCTATCAGGGTGTACAGTTCCTGTCAGCCTTGGACTCTGATGTCCCTCTTCTCTTTATTAGCGTTTCACTCAGGGGTCTGCTCTATACAATATTTTAGCTTCCCTAGAGTCTCTTATCTCTGCTCGTGTCCTTTTCCTCTTGTCAGATCAGCTGCCTGTCTTGAACTGACAGGATCTTCCAGAAATATCCTTTTACCTCACATCATCATGTTTAACTGTCATCATTTCTCCTCACAGCTAACAGCTGTTTCGTTTCCATGACAACCCCCTCAGCTCACCTCTAGCTGACTCACCAACCCCCTCTGCTGGACAGAATTTATAAGGCATCTCCCCTTTCTGACCTGCAGCAGGAAATTGTGATTAAATCTATGCTGCCAGGCATGGGGGTCCCTTTCTGCCTCCAAGCATGACTTTACCCATTAGAGGGAGGTAATGTCACTGTGACAACCGGACTCTGGGGTTAAGTTTAGTACTCCTGAACTGAGGAAAATATAACAAGAATTGTTAACAACAACAATTAATGCAAATCTACAAAGTCTTAAAAATTGTAAAAATAATCAAAAACCAGACAAGAAAAAGAAAACAATAGCACAGTTACTGCAGCGACCAGTCCTTACGCTGCTGTCCAGGAATTGTCTTTGTGCTTGTACCTGGAGTCTGGTTGGTGGGAACCGCCTTAACCCACTTTGTGTGTCATCCCTGGGCATGGCTACAGGGTACTCTGTAGAAGGGCCCGTTTTTCAGCCACGTCGGCGGTTTATTTTTAAGGCCTTTTTGAAGTAACTATTTACAAATACCGTTCTGACCACACATAGTCCTGTGGCCCAATTGTCCATTAACTGGTTATTGCGAATACTTAAAAAGGTTCTTACAGTCAGTCTCTGTAGGCTCTCGTGCTTAACGGTTACTACTATACATTCTTATTACTTTATTTACATTACGTAATCTCTGTAACGGGCAGGGATTTGACCTCTAATACTACGAGTGGATTTACGCAGTAAAGGCATTTCTGATGACCTGACCTGTTCTCTGATGTCTACTGTTGGTGCATTAGTCACTACGCTATAAGTAGACTTGTGTAAGATAGGTATTATAGACTACCTTCTCTCTACTCCTAGACTCACCATGAGATTGTCAGATTCACTGATAGCAGGGGACAGATTTCCGCATTCCTCTGCAAATGTGGTATCTGTTACTGGAGCCATTTCATTTAGAGTCTCTGCTTCATCTGGTGCAGTAGGCTGATGAAAGGTTAGAACTGGTACTACTATTGCCTGATTTACTTGTGTCCACGTCCGAGGAAATTCTCCAAGTATAGTTTGAATCTTTTCTTCCACCTCTACTATGGGTTGTGGAGCATCTTGGACTTCTTTCATGTCCTTCAATTGATCAGGGCACATCTTTAGATGATCTCTTGAGACTGCTACAAAGGTTTCTCCTCCATCTTTACTGATGATACATACTTTGGTGTTATTAAAGTCTTACGGTAACACGGTGTATGGCTCTGCTTCCCACTGGTCATCTAGTTTGTGAACACGTCTCTTTCATTTAAGTACTTGTTCTCCTGGTGTCAAGGGAACTGCAGGGGTGTGTTGGTTGTAATTTCTTTCCTGTCTCTGTCTTGCTTGGGACAAACTTTTCTCCACACATTCTTGTACTTTGCGGTATTGTTGCTGCCGCTCTGTATTCCTGTCTGCATCTGGTGATGTTGTCTTACATGTTAATACTCCCATCTCCAAATCAATAGGTAACTTGCCAGGTCTCGCTCTCATGAGGTAGGCCGGAGTGAAATTGGTGGAATCTACCGGTATATAATTATACAGATCTACCAGATCTGGCAACTTCTCTGGCCACTGGTTTCGTTCTTCCAGAGGTAAGATCTTCAATAAGTCAATAACCACCTGGTTCATCTTCTCACACATGCCATTTGTCTGTGGATGGTATGGCGTCATTCTGATTTTCTTGCAACCGTACATGCTACAGAACTCCAGGGACACTTCTGCCTCAAAGGCTGGACCTTGGTCGGTGAGCACTTGTTCAGGGTATCCGTACGGTCGACAAAAGTGTTGCTGAAATGTCTTTACTGCTGTCTTTGCTGTTTGGTCTTTAACAGGCACAACTACCAAGAACCTTGAGTAATGGTCAACGATGGTCAAAGCATAGGTGTAGCCATTCCTACTCAGAGTAACTTTACATAATCCAAGGCTACCAGTTCAAGCTGCTGTTTTGTTATGATCGGCTGTAATGGGGCTCGCTGGCTGTTTCGGTCATTTCTGTGTAGGTTGCTTGGTCCACATTCTCGGCACCACTTCTCAATGGAACTCCTCATGCCAACCCAGTAGAATCTTTCACGAAGTAGAATTTCCAACTTCTTCCAACCGAAGTGTCCTGCTCCATTGTGGTATGTCTCTAAGACCATTGGCGCATCCCTCTTTGGGACTACCACCTGCCAGACCAGTTCGTGTGTGCGCGAGTTGATGTTCCTCCGACACAGTTTACCCTTGTAGGTGAACAGCTTGCCTTTCTCCTTCCATAGCTGTTGTGCTTCCTGTGGATCATCTGGACCAGGGTGTGCATCAGATTGTACCAGCCACTCCTTTACTAGGCGAACAGCTTGGTCACTATCTTGTGTCTCTGCCCACTCATGATGGTGTAATGCGTTCGTTACCTGTCGTACGATAAAGCGCTTATTCCTTACTCCTTGAGAGCGCTGGGCTGCAATTGGATGGTGGAAGGCTGGTAACTAGTGTTGAGCGATACCGTTCGATACCCAAAAATATCGTATCGGATGGTATCGCCCGATACGAAAAAAATACCGGGTATCGCCGATTCCGATACCGGAAGTCCCATTCAAGTCAATGGGACTTCCGGTATCGGAATTAAAAAAAGGCCTTTATTTCCTTGTTGGCTAATTCTACATAATTGAAAACAAATAAGAATCATGTAGAATGTATTGTGAGAGGTGAAGGAGACATTAAAAGCATAGTGGTTTATTCAAATCACATGGCATAGCATTAATTCCAATTTTTTTTTTCAAGACGTTCGGAGTTAAAAAGATATTGACTATGTTAACTATTTTATATTTAGTCAGATATGTATGTTTCGCAACTTCCATGGTCTTCACCTTCTTTTGTACTTCTCCCACACTTTCTCCTTCATGATCCGCAGCAGTAGCATTTTTTTCATCAACTTTTTCTTCACCTTATTCATCTTCTTCTTCTTCACCTTCTTCCCATTAATTTTTTTTTTCCATTCTTCATATTCTTCTTATTCAGCTATTATTAATTTTCATATGCTATTTCTTCATCTTCTTCCTATTCTTCTTTTTCTTCATTTTCTTATGGTGACAGGCATTCCTGTAGTACTTATCTATAAAAGTTATAAGATTACACCTTACGTTCTGCCTGTCACAAAAGATTTACAACAGGATTTGTCCGTGTTCAGTTTGGCCTGCAGCAGCAGGCATTTTTCCAGGGGCACCACGAGGAGGAACGGACTCACCCCCATTTACTGCTTAGTCTTCTTCTGCTTATAATTTTGATTTCTTCTATGCTGATTTTTTGTCTTATGCTTAATGTTCTTCTGCTTTCTGTTCTTCTACTTTTGCTTCTTCTGCTTCTTGTTCTTCTGTCTTTTGTTCTGTATCTTGGTGGTTGTCTTCATGTTCTTTGTCCTCTTGGTCTTATTATTTAGGGTCATATTTCTGGTCTTCTTTGGTGTGGTCTTCAGGGTCGTCATCATCAGGGTCATCGTCATGGAGATCAATAAGGATTACCAAAGACAATTTCAAAAAGCTTGATCTTGGAAATGTAGCAGAAGGTACAAGAAGGCTGAGAAACTGGCGAGAACCAGCAGACAGTGCTGGCACCCGGATGGGTAGCAGAAGGAACAAGAGCCAATGGCACTACCGAGGAACAACTGACGGTGCTGGACAACGGTTACTAAGCAGAAGGTACCTGTGCTAAAAAGCACTAACAAGGACCAGCTGACGGTGCTGGACCTCGGATACCGAGATGGAGGCACCTAGGCCAAAGGCTGTGGCGAGAACCAGCAGACAGTGCTGGCACCCGGATGGGTAGCAGAAGGAACAAGAGCCAATGGCACTACTGAGGACCAACTGACGGTGCTGAACCACGGTTACTAAGCAGAAGGTACCTGTGCTAAAAAGCACTACCAAGGACAAGCTGACGGTGCTGGACCTCGGATACCGAGATGGAGGCACCTAGGCCAAAGGCTGTGGCGAGAACCAGCAGACAATGCTGGCACCCGGATGGGTAGCAGAAGGAACAAGAGCCAATGGCACGACCGAGGACCAACTGACGGTGCTGGACCACGGTTACTAAGCAGAAGGTACCTGTGCTAAAAAGCACTACCAAGGACCAGCTGACGGTGCTGGACCTCGGATACCGAGATGGAGGCACCTAGGCCAAAGGCTCTGGCGAGAACCAGCAGACAGTGCTGGAACCCGGGTGGGTAGCAGAAGGTACCCATTCAAAGCAAAGTAGCCAGGCCGCAAGCCGGCCGCAGTTACCGAAACCCACAGTCCTACAGGGGGTCCATGTCCCATTGGCACTACGGATCCAGCCTTCAGTGCCAGTTCCCGCAGCCCATATAGGAGTCACCTAAACTGCAGGCACCGTAGAGTCGGCTAACCCGGCCGCAAGACGACAGGACAACGGATTGGTGGCATAGTGACCTTGACACTACCCGGAAACAGCAGGCGTGCTGGAACCAGGCTGGGCAACAGGGAGTCCCCGTGCCAAAGACACTGCCGAGAACCAGCTGACGGTGCTGGAACCCAGATGGGTAGCAAAAGCTACAAGAGCCAATGGCACTACCGAGGAACAGCTGACGGTTCTGGACCACGGTTACTAGGCAGGAGGTACCTGTGCTAGAAAGCACCACCAAGGACCAGCTGACGGTGCTGGACCTCGGATACCGAGATGGAAGCACCTAGGCCAAAGGCTCTGGCGAGAACCAGCAGACAGTGCTGGAACCCGGGTGGGTAGCAGAAGGTACCCATTGAAAGCAAAGTAGCCAGGCTACAAGCCGGCCGCAGTTACCGAAACCCACAGTCCTACAGGGGGTCCATGTCCCATTGGCACTACGGATCCAGCCTTCAGTGCCAGTTCCCGCAGCCCACATAGGAGTCACCTAAACTGCAGGCACCGTAGAGTCGGCTAACCCGGCCGCAAGACGACAGGACAACGGATTGGTGGCATAGTGACCTTGACACTACCCGGAAACAGCAGGCGTGCTGGAACCAGGCTGGGCAACAGGGAGTCCCCGTGCCAAAGACACTGCCGAGAACCAGCTGACGGTGCTGGAACCCAGATGGGTAGCAAAAGCTACAAGAGCCAATGGCACTACCGAGGAACAGCTGACGGTGCTGGACCACGGTTACTAGGCAGGAGGTACCTGTGCAAGAAAGCACTAAAAGGACCAGCTGACGGTGCTGGACCTCGGATACCGAGATGGAGGCACCTAGGCCAAAGGCTCTGGCGAGAACCAGCAGACAGTGCTGGAACCCGGGTGGGTAGCAGAAGGTACCCATTCAAAGCAAAGTAGCCAGGCCGCAAGCCGGCCGCAGTTACTGAAACCCACAGTCCTACAGGGGGTCCTTGTCCCATTGGCACTACGGATCCAGCCTTCAGTGCCAGTTCCCGCAGCCCACATAGGAGTCACCTAAACTGCAGGCACCGTAGAGTCGGCTAACCCGGCCGCAAGACGACAGGACAACGGATTGGTGGCATACTGACCTTGACACTACCCGGAAACAGCAGGCGTGCTGGAACCAGGCTGGGCAGCAGGGAGTCCCCGTGCCAAAGACACTGCCGAGAACCAGCTGACGGTGCTGGAACCCAGATGGGTAGCAAAAGCTACAAAAGCCAATGGCACTACCGAGGAACAGCTGACGGTGCTGGACCACGGTTACTAGGCAGGAGGTACCTGTGCTAGAAAGCACTACCAAGGACCAGCTGACGGTGCTGGACCTCGGATACCGAGATGGAGGCACCTAGGCCAAAGGCTCTGGCGAGAACCAGCAGACAGTGCTGGAACCCGGGTGGGTAGCAGAAGGTACCCATTCAAAGCAAAGTACCCAGGCCGCAAGCCGACCGCAGTTACCGAAACCCACAGTCCTACAGGGAGTCCATGTCCCATTGGCACTACGGATCCAGCCTTCAGTGCCAGTTCCCGCAGCCCACAAAGGAGTCACCTAAACTGCAGGCACCGTAGAGTCGGCTAACCCGGACGCAAGACGACAGGACAACGGATTGGTGGCATAGTGACCTTGACACTACCCGGAAACAGCAGGCGTGCTGGAACCAGGCTGGGCAACAGGGAGTCCCCGTGCCAAAGACACTGCCGAGAACCAGCTGACGGTGCTGGAACCCAGATGGGTAGCAAAAGCTACAAGAGCCAATGGCACTACCGAGGAACAGCTGACGGTGCTGGACCACGGTTACTAGGCAGGAGGTACCTGTGCTAGAAAGCACTACCAAGGACCAGCTGACGGTGCAGGACCTCGGATACCGAGATGGAGGCACCTAGGCCAAAGGCTCTGGCGAGAACCAGCAGACAGTGCTGGAACCCGGGTGGGTAGCAGAAGGTACCCATTGAAAGCAAAGTAGCCAGGCCACAAGCCGGCCGCAGTTACCGAAACCCACAGTCCTACAGGGGGTCCATGTCCCATTGGCACTACGGATCCAGCCTTCAGTGCCAGTTCCCGCAGCCCACATAGGAGTCACCTAAACTGCAGGCACCGTAGAGTCGGCTAACCTGGCCGCAAGACGACAGGACAACGGATTGGTGGCATACTGACCTTGACACTAACCGGAAACAGCAGGTGTGCTGGAACCAGGCTGGGCAACAGGGAGTCCTCATGCCAAAGACACTGCCGAGAACCAGCTGACGGTGCTGGAACCCAGATGGGTAGCAAAAGCTACAAGAGCCAATGACACTACCGAGGAACAGCTGACGGTGCTGGACCACGGTTACTAGGCAGGAGGTACCTGTGCTAGAAAGCACTACCAAGGACCAGCTGACGGTGCTGGACCTCAGATACCGAGATGGAGGCACCTAGGCCAAAGGCTCTGGCGAGAACCAGCAGACAGTGCTGGAACCCGGGTGGGTAGCAGAAGGTACCCATTCAAAGCAAAGTAGCCAGGCCGCAAGCCGGCCGCAGTTACCGAAACCCACAGTCCTACAGGGGGTCCATGTCCCATTGGCACTACGGATCCAGCCTTCAGTGCCAGTTCCCGCAGCCCACATAGGAGTCACCTAAACTGCAGGCACCGTAGAGTCGGCTAACCCGGCCGCAAGACGACAGGACAACGGATTGGTGGCATAGTGACCTTGACACTACCCGGAAACAGCAGGCGTGCTGGAACCAGGCTGGGCAGCAGGGAGTCCCCGTGCCAAAGACACTGCCGAGAACCAGCTGACGGTGCTGGAACCCAGATGGGTAGCAAAAGCTACAAGAGCCAATGGCACTACCGAGGAACAGCTGACGGTGCTGGACCACGGTTACTAGGCAGGAGGTACCTGTGCTAGAAAGCACTACCAAGGACCAGCTGATGGTGCTGGACCTCGGATACCGAGATGGAGGCACCTAGGCCAAAGGCTCTGGCGAGAACCAGCAGACAGTGCTGGAACCCGGGTGGGTAGCAGAAGGTACCCTTTGAAAGCAAAGTAGCCAGGACACAAGCCTGCCGCAGTTACCGAAACCCACAGACCTACAGAGGGTCCATGTCCCATTGGCACTACGGATCCAGCCTTCAGTGCCAGTTCCCGCAGCCCACGTAGGAGTCACCTAAACTGCAGGCACCGTAGAGTCGGCTAACCCGGCCGCAAGACGACAGGACAGCGGATTGGTGGCATAGTGACCTTGACACTACCCAGAAACAGCAGGCGTGCTGGAACCAGGCTGGGCAACAGGGAGTCCCCGTGTCAAAGACACTGCCGAGAACCAGCTGACGGTGCTGTACCCCGATGGGTAGCAAAAGCTACAAGAGCCAATGGCACTACCGAGGAACAGCTGACGGTGCTGGACCACGGTTACTAGGCAGGAGGTACCTGTGCTAGAAAGCACTACCAAGGACCAGCTGACGGTGCTGGACCTCGGATGCCGAGATGGAGGCACCTAGGCCAAAGGCTCTGGCGAGAACCAGCAGACAGTGCTGGAACCCGGGTGGGTAGCAGAAGGTACCCTTTGAAAGCAAAGTAGCCAGGACACAAGCCTGCCGCAGTTACCGAAACCCACAGACCTACAGAGGGTCCATGTCCCATTGGCACTACGGATCCAGCCTTCAGTGCCAGTTCCCGCAGCCCACGTAGGAGTCACCTAAACTGCAGGCACCGTAGAGTCGGCTAACCCGGCCGCAAGACGACAGGACAACGGATTGGTGGCATAGTGACCTTGACACTACCCGGAAACAGCAGGCGTGCTGGAACCAGGCTGGGCAACAGGCAGTCCCCGTGCCAAAGACACTGCCGAGCACCAATTGACGTTGTTGGAGCCCAGGGACAATCATGGTGTAGACCGAGGCCTACTTGGTGGTAGTTTTAGATTGTTTGTAGGCTACAACAGACTGTCAACGTGCTCCAATTAGGCATCTGTCTCCACTCTGTTTCCAGGATTTCACGTGACCAACAACACCGCCAGTTTTTGCGTACAGCAGCCGTCTGCCCAATCCACACGTGTTGCTGTGTTACTGGGATTCTGTAATGTCAGCAGATCCCCTGATGTGTTTCTGCCACTGTCTCCTGCTCTGTCCACTTTCCCACCGCTTGCAGTGGGAAGGTGGACAGCGCAGGAGACAGTGGCGGACACATATTGGGGGATCTGCTGACGTTACAGAACCCCAGTAACACAGGAACACGTGTGGAATGCGTGGACGGCAACTGTGAGCAGGAACTGGCGGTGTTGGAGGTCAGGGGAAATACTAGAGACAGAGTGGAGACAGAGGCCAAATCAGAGAATGTTTAAATCTGAAGTAGTTACAATTTGGAGGCAGCAGCAGTTTGCCCTCCACACAGCAGGGGATCAGCTGACGTTACTGAACCCCACTTTCACATGAACGAGTGTGTTTTTCTGTGTGGACAGCACTTCCGAGCACCAACTGGCGGTGTTGGAGCCCAGGGACAATCATGGAGCAGGCCGAGGCCTACTAGGAGCCAGGTGTAAAGCTGAGGTATTTTGACTTTGGAGGGAGCAGGACAATTTGCCCTCCACACAGCAGGGGATCAGCTGACGTTACTGACCCCCACTTTCACATGAACGAGTGTGTTATTCTGTGTGGACAGCATTTCTGAGCACCAACTAGCGTTGTTGGAGCCCAGGGAGAACCAGGGTGCAGGCCGAGGCCTACTTGGTGGCAGTTTTACATTGTTTGTAGGCTACAACAGACTGTCAACGTGCTCCAATTAGGCATCTGTCTCCACTCTGTTTCCAGGATTTCATGTGACCAACAACACCGCCAGTTTATGCGTACAGCAGCCGTCTGCCCAATCCACACGTGTTGCTGTGTTACTGGGATTCTGTAATGTCAGCAGATCCCCTGATGTGTTTCTGCCACTGTCTCCTGCTCTGTCCACCTTCCCACCGCTTGCAGTGGGAAGGTGGACAGCGCAGGAGACAGTGGCGGACACATATTGGGGGATCTGCTGACGTTACAGAACCCCAGTAACACAGGAACACGTGTGGAATGCGTGGACGGCAACTGTGAGCAGGAACTGGCGGTGTTGGAGGTCAGGGGAAATACTAGAGACAGAGTGGAGACAGAGGCCAAATCAGAGAATGTTTAAATCTGAAGTAGTTACAATTTGGAGGCAGCAGCAGTTTGCCCTCCACACAGCAGTGGATCAGCTGACGTTACTGAACCCCACTTTCACATGAACGAGTGTGTTTTTCTGTGTGGACAGCACTTCCGAGCACCAACTGGCGGTGTTGGAGCCCAGGGACAATCATGGAGCAGGCCGAGGCCTACTAGGAGCCAGGTGTAAAGCTGAGGTATTTTGACTTTGGAGGGAGCAGGACACTTTGCCCTCCACACAGCAGGGGATCAGCTGACGTTACTGACCCCCACTTTCACATGAACAAGTGTGTTTTTCTGTGTGGACAGCACTTCTGAGCACCAACTAGCGTTGTTGGAGCCCAGGGAGAACCAGGGTGCAGGCCGAGGCCTACTTGGTGGCAGTTTTACATTGTTTGTAGGCTACAACAGACTGTCAACGTGCTCCAATTAGGCATCTGTCTCCACTCTTTTTCCAGGATTTCACGTGACCAACAACACCGCCAGTTTATGCGTACAGCAGCCGTCTGCCCAATCCACACGTGTTGCTGTGTTACTGGGATTCTGTAATGTCAGCAGATCCCCTGATGTGTGTCTGCCACTGTCTCCTGCTCTGTCCACATTCCCACCGCTTGCAGTGGGAAGGTGGACAGCGCAGGAGACAGTGGCGGACACATATTGGGGGATCTGCTGACGTTACAGAACCCCAGTAACACAGGAACACGTGTGGAATGCGTGGACGGCATCTGTGAGCAGGAACTGGGGGTGTTGGAGGTCAGGGGAAATACTAGAGACAGAGTGGAGACAGAGGCCAAATCAGAGAATGTTTAAATCTGAAGTAGTTACAAATTGGAGGCAGCAGCAGTTAGCCCTCCACACAGCAGGGGATCAGCTGACGTTACTGAACCCCACTTTCACATGAACGAGTGTGTTTTTCTGTGTGGAGAGCACTTCCGAGCACCAACTGGCGGTGTTGGAGCCCAGGGACAATCATGGTGCAGGCCGAGGCCTACTAGGAGCCAGGTGTAAAGCTGAGGTATTTTGACTTTGGAGGGAGCAGGACACTTTGCCCTCCACACAGCAGGGGATCAGCTGACGTTACTGACCCCCACTTTCACATGAACGAGTGTGTTTTTCTGTGTGGACAGCACTTCTGAGCACCAACTAGCGTTGTTGGAGCCCAGGGAGAACCAGGGTGCAGGCCGAGGCCTACTTGGTGGCAGTTTTACATTGTTTGTAGGCTACAACAGGCTGTCAACGTGCTCCAATTAGGCATCTGTCTCCACTCTGTTTCCAGGGTTTCACGTGACTACCAACACCGCCAGTTTATGCGTACAGTAGCCGTCTGCCCAATCCACACATGTTCCTGTGTTAATGGTGTTCTGTAATGTCAGCAGATCCCCTGATGTTTGTCTGCCAATGTCTCCTGCTCTGTCCACATTCCCACCACTTGCAGTGGGAAGGTGGACAGCGCAGGAGACAGTGGCGGACACACATTGGGGGATCAGCTCACGTTACAGAACACCAGGAACACAGGAACAAGTGTGGAATGCATGGACGGCAACTGTGAGCAGGAACTGGCGGTGTTGGAGGTCAGGGGAAATACTAGAGACAGAGTGGAGACAGAGGCCAAATCAGAGAATGTTTAAATCTGAAGTAGTTACAATTTGGAGGCATCAGCAGTTTGCCCTCCACACAGCAGGGGATCAGCTGACGTTACTGAACCCCACTTTCACATGAACGAGTGTGTTTTTCTGTGTGGACAGAACTTCCGAGCACCAACTAGCGTTGTTGGAACCCAGGGACAATCATGGTGCAGGCCGAGGCCTACTAGGAGCTAGGTGTAAAGCTGAGGTATTTTGACTTTGGAGGGAGCAGGACACTTTGCCCTCCACACAGCAGGGGATCAGCTGACTTTACTGACCCCCACTTTCACATGAACGAGTGTGTTTTTCTGTGTGGACAGCACTTCTGAGCACCAACTAGCGTTGTTGGAGCCCAGGGAGAACCAGGGTGCAGGCCGAGGCCTACTTGGTGGCAGTTTTACATTGTTTGTAGGCTACAACAGACTGTCAACGTGCTCCAATTAGGCATCTGTCTCCACTCTGTTTCCAGGATTTCACGTGACTACCAACACCGCCAGTTTATGCGTACAGTAGCTGTCTGCCCAATCCACACGTGTTCCTGTGTTACTGGGATTCTGTAATGTCAGCAGATCCCCTGATGTTTGTCTGCCAATGTCTCCTGCTCTGTCCACATTCCCACCACTTGCAGTGGGAAGGTGGACAGCGCAGGAGACAGTGGCGGACACACATTGGGGGATCTGCTGACATAACAGAACCCCAGTAACACAGGAACACGTGTGGAATGTGTGGACGGCAACTGTGAGCAGGAACTGGCGGTGTTGGAGGTCAGGGGAAATACTAGAGACAGAGTGGAGACAGAGGCAAAATCAGAGAATGTTTAAATCTGAAGTAGCTAAAATTTGGAGGCAGCAGCAGTTTGCCCGCCACACAGCAGTGGATCAGCTGACGTTACCGAACCCCACTTTCACATGAAAGAGTGTGTTTTTCTGTGTGGACAGCACTTCCGAGCACCAACTGGCGTTGTCGGAGCCCAGGGAAAATGAGGTAGTAGGCCGAGGCCTACTTGGAGCCAGGTGTAAATCTGAGGTTGTTTGACTGTGGAGGGAGCAGGACACTTTGCCATACACACAGCAGGGGATCAGCTGACGTTACCGAACCCCACTTACACATGAGCGAGTGTTTTGTCTGTGCGGACAGCACTTCTGAGCACCAACTGGCGGTGTCGGAGCCCAGGGAAAATCAGGTAGTAGGCCGAGGCCTACTTGGTGGCAGTTTGCGATTGTTTCTAGACTACTACTAACTGTCAACGTACTCCAATTAGGCCTCTGTCTTCACTCTGTTTCGAGTATTTCCTCTGGCTTCCAACCACGCCAGTTGCTGCTCTGAAATGCCGTCTGCACAACCCACACTTGTTCCTGTGTTACTGGGGTTCTGTAACAGCAGCTTCTCCCTAGAGGTGAGTCAGGCAATGTCTCCTGCTCTGTCCACATTTCCACTACAAGTAGTGGGAATGTAGACAAAGAAGGAGACATTGCCGTGCTCAACTCTGGAGATGAGCAGATGTTACAGGACCCAGGTACCACAGGAACAAGTGTGGATTGTGCAGACGGCACTTGAGAGCAGAAACAGGTGGTGTTGTAGGCCGGAGGAAATACTCAAAACAGAGTGGAGACAGAGGGCAAATCAGAGAACATATTAAATCAGAGGTAGTCAGAAGTTGTAGGCAGCAGGAGAGTTTGCCGTACACACAGCAGGGGATCAGCTGACGTTACCGAACCCCACTTACACATGAGCGAGTGTTTTGTCTGTGCGGACAGCACTTCCGAGCACCAACTGGCGTTGTCGGAGCCCAGGGAAAATGAGGTAGTAGGCCGAGGCCTACTTGGAGCCAGGTGTAAATCTGAGGTTGTTTGACTGTGGAGGGAGCAGGACACTTTGCCATACACACAGCAGGGGATCAGCTGACGTTACCGAACCCCACTTACACATGAGCGAGTGTTTTGTCTGTGCGGACAGCACTTCTGAGCACCAACTGGCGGTGTCGGAGCCCAGGGAAAATCAGGTAGTAGGCCGAGGCCTACTTGGTGGCAGTTTGCGATTGTTTCTAGACTACTACTAACTGTCAACGTACTCCAATTAGGCCTCTGTCTTCACTCTGTTTCGAGTATTTCCGCTGGCTTCCAACCACGCCAGATGCTGCTCTGAAATGCCGTCTGCACAACCCACACTTGTTCCTGTGTTACTGGGGTTCTGTAACAGCAGCTTCTCCCTAGAGGTGAGTCAGGCAATGTCTCCTGCTCTGTCCACATTTCCACTACAAGTAGTGGGAATGTAGACAAAGCAGGAGACATTGCCATGCTCAACTCTGGAGATGAGCAGATGTTACAGGACCCAGGTACCACAGGAACAAGTGTGGATTGTGCAGACGGCACTTGAGAGCAGAAACAGGCGGTGTTGTAGGCCGGAGGAAATATTCAAAACAGAGTGGAGACAGAGGGCAAATCAGAGAACATATTAAATCAGAGGTAGTCAGAAGTTGTAGGCAGCAGGAGAGTTTGCCGTACACACAGCAGGGGATCAGCTGACGTTACCGAACCCCACTTACACATGAGCGAGTGTTTTGTCTGTGCGGACAGCACTTCTGAGCACCAACTGGCGGTGTCGGAGCCCAGGGAAAATCAGGTAGTAGGCCGAGGCCTACTTGGTGGCAGTTTGCGATTGTTTCTAGACTACTACTAACTGTCAACGTACTCCAATTAGGCCTCTGTCTTCACTCTGTTTCGAGTATTTCCTCTGGCTTCCAACCACGCCAGTTGCTGCTCTGAAATGCCGTCTGCACAACCCACACTTGTTCCTGTGTTACTGGGGTTCTGTAACAGCAGCTTCTCCCTAGAGGTGAGTCAGGCAATGTCTCCTGCTCTGTCCACATTTCCACTACAAGTAGTGGGAATGTAGACAAAGAAGGAGACATTGCCGTGCTCAACTCTGGAGATGAGCAGATGTTACAGGACCCAGGTACCACAGGAACAAGTGTGGATTGTGCAGACGGCACTTGAGAGCAGAAACAGGTGGTGTTGTAGGCCGGAGGAAATACTCAAAACAGAGTGGAGACAGAGGGCAAATCAGAGAACATATTAAATCAGAGGTAGTCAGAAGTTGTAGGCAGCAGGAGAGTTTGCCGTACACACAGCAGGGGATCAGCTGACGTTACCGAACCCCACTTACACATGAGCGAGTGTTTTGTCTGTGCGGACAGCACTTCCGAGCACCAACTGGCGTTGTCGGAGCCCAGGGAAAATGAGGTAGTAGGCCGAGGCCTACTTGGAGCCAGGTGTAAATCTGAGGTTGTTTGACTGTGGAGGGAGCAGGACACTTTGCCATACACACAGCAGGGGATCAGCTGACGTTACCGAACCCCACTTACACATGAGCGAGTGTTTTGTCTGTGCGGACAGCACTTCTGAGCACCAACTGGCGGTGTCGGAGCCCAGGGAAAATCAGGTAGTAGGCCGAGGCCTACTTGGTGGCAGTTTGCGATTGTTTCTAGACTACTACTAACTGTCAACGTACTCCAATTAGGCCTCTGTCTTCACTCTGTTTCGAGTATTTCCGCTGGCTTCCAACCACGCCAGATGCTGCTCTGAAATGCCGTCTGCACAACCCACACTTGTTCCTGTGTTACTGGGGTTCTGTAACAGCAGCTTCTCCCTAGAGGTGAGTCAGGCAATGTCTCCTGCTCTGTCCACATTTCCACTACAAGTAGTGGGAATGTAGACAAAGCAGGAGACATTGCCATGCTCAACTCTGGAGATGAGCAGATGTTACAGGACCCAGGTACCACAGGAACAAGTGTGGATTGTGCAGACGGCACTTGAGAGCAGAAACAGGCGGTGTTGTAGGCCGGAGGAAATATTCAAAACAGAGTGGAGACAGAGGGCAAATCAGAGAACATATTAAATCAGAGGTAGTCAGAAGTTGTAGGCAGCAGGAGAGTTTGCCGTACACACAGCAGGGGATCAGCTGACGTTACCGAACCCCACTTACACATGAGCGAGTGTTTTGTCTGTGCGGACAGCACTTCTGAGCACCAACTGGCGGTGTCGGAGCCCAGGGAAAATCAGGTAGTAGGCCGAGGCCTACTTGGTGGCAGTTTGCGATTGTTTCTAGACTACTACTAACTGTCAACGTACTCCAATTAGGCCTCTGTCTTCACTCTGTTTTGAGTATTTCCGCTGGCTTCCAACCACGGGCGTTGCTGTAGCCCAGGAAATAAAGTTCAGGTCATAGAAACATGAACACAACAGGAGACCTGGATCCTGTTGCCAGCCAATTATTTATTCTGGAAGAGGACTGGCAAATTCAGGTGAGATCCAGGCCTTGTTCATTTTCACAAAAGTAAGCCGGTCAACATTATCGGCGGATAGTCACGTGCGACGGTCTGTTACCACACCACCTGCAGCACTAAAGACACGTTCCGATAATACACTGGCAGCAGGGCAAGCCAGCACCTCCAATGCATACTGGCTAAGCTCTGGCCATGTATCCAGCTTAGAGACCCAATACTTGAACGGGGAAGAGCCGTCTGGGAGAACACTAACAGGGCACGACAAGTAGTCTGTCACCATCTGACGGAAACGTTGCCTCCTGCTGACTGGAGCCGTCTGTGATGGTGTAGCCGTTTGTGGCGGTCCCACAAAACTTTTCCACATTTGGGCCATACTGGCCTTGCCTTGTCCTGCGGCACTGCCTCTGCTACCTCTTTGTGCAAAGCTTCCTCCACTGCCTCTACCCACATGGCTGCTTTGAAAAGCACTACCAGCAACACTTGTGGGGGGAATGGAGAACATGATGGCCTGCACAAGTGTTTCTTGTTACTCCCGCATTTTTCGCTCCCGGTTCAACTGTGGTATGAGGCTTTGTAAGTTGTCCCGGTAGCGAGGATCTAGGAGGGTGTACACCCAATAATCAGCCGTGTGGAGAATGTTGGCGATGCGGCGGTCATTTAACAAGCACTGCAGCATGAAATCAACCATGTGCTGCAGATTGCCAACTGGACCGGAAACGCTGTCCCCAGCTTGAGGCAGCATCTCTGCCTGCTCAGCATCACCCCACCCTCGCTGTACACACTGACTACTAGAGCCTTGTGTACCTCCCTCCTCTGGAGAGATGTGTTCCTCCTCCTCCATTGACTCCTCGTCATCCTCCTCACTAAGTGTCCCCTGCCTGGGCCTTTGTGTGGAAGCACGTTGCGCAGACTTGCCAGAAGCAGATGGCATTTCTGACTGCTCATCCTCGACCTCTTCAAAATCCTCCTCACTTAGTGCTTGTAAGGTTTTTTGAAGCAGACAGATGAGGGGGACAGTCATGCTGATTAGTGCATCATCTGCACTGGCCATCCGTGTGGAGTCATCGAAGGCACGCAAAACTTGGCAGATGTCCCTCATAGTGGCCCACTCAGTGGTGGTGAAGTGTGTCCGGCGCACAGTGTGACTTGTTTGCGCCTGATGCAGCTGGTACTCCATTACTGCTGCCTGCTGCTCACACAACCGCTCCAACATATGTAACGTTGAATTCCACCTGGTGGGGAGGTCACATATGATGCAATGTTCTGGCAGGCGGAATCGGCGTTGCAGAGATGCAATGCGCGATCTTGCCATGCTGGAACGCCGCAAGTGAGCACACTCTAGGCGAACCTTGTGCAGCAGTGCATCAAGATCCGGATAGTCCCTCAGAAAGCTCTGCACAACCAAATTGAGCACGTGTGCCAGACATGGTATGTGAGTGAGGTTGCCTAGGCCCAGAGCTGCCACTAGATTTCGGCCATTGTCACTCACTACCAAACCTGGCTGGAGATTCGCTGGCACAAACCACACATCGCTCTCCTGCTTGATGGCATTCCAGAGCTCCTGTGCTGTGTGGCTCCGATTCCCCAAAGAAATTAATTTAAGGACGGCCTGTTGACGTTTGGCCACACCTGTGCTCATATCTGGCCTAACAGGCTCACGCAGTGCTGATTCCGAGGAACTAGAGTAGGAGGAGGACTCAATATGTACAGACTGCATTCCTGCAATCCTTGGAGTTGGCAGAATATGTACAGAGCCACTCTCCAGATCTGTACCCGGCTCCACAACATTGACCCAATGGGCAGTGAGGGAAAGGTATCGTCCCTGTCCATGGCTACTGGTCCACGCATCGGTGGTCAGGTGGACCTTGCTACTGACGGCATTTAGTAGCGTATTTTTAATTTTTCCCTCCACATGCTTTTGTAGGGCAGGGACAGCTTGCCTGCTGAAATAAAAGCGGCTGGGCACATTGTATTGTGGAACTGCCAATGACATGAAGTTCCGGAATGTGTCAGTCTCCACCAGCCTGAATGACAGCATCTCAAGGGCCAGTAGTTTGGCAATGCCGGCATTCAGAGCCAGTGCTCGGGGATGGTTTGCCGAGTATGGCCGCTTTTTCTCCCATGCCTGTGCTACCGATTGCTGGTGAGTGGCCTGGGAGGGTGCTGATGACTGCGAACGTGGTTCAGTGGGTGGAATTTCACTGGGTCTCTGGACAACAGTGGCAGTGGTTCTTCCATGGCGTTCCAGTGAGGAAGCCGAACCAGCTGTGTGTGAGCTGGAGGAAGAGGCCCCAACACGAGCTGAAGAGGTGGTAGGTGCTGCTGAAGGTTGGCCTACATCTTCAGTGTGTCTGTGTAACTCCACCTCGTGCTTGGTACGCACATGTTTCCACATATTTGTGGTATTGAGGTTGGTCACATTTTTGCCTCGTTTCACTTTCTGATGACACAGCTTGCATTTGACAAAGCAAATGTCATCTGCATCTGTGTCAAAAAAAGACCACGCACTGCAAGTCCTGGGAGCGCCCGTTTTGTGTTTTGGAAGAGGATTGCTCCTCACGGGTGCCAAAGTGGAGGCTACAGGCAACCAAGTCTGCCCCCGCCCTCTCCCTCATCTTTTGGCCGTTCGGGGAATCTCTTCCTCAGAGCTGCTCCCACCACCTTCCTGTGGCTGACGCCATGATGGGTCAAGGACCTCATCATCTCCACTCCCCTCTTCAAGCACCGGCTGGTCCTGGGTTGTCTCGCCAGCACCGTACGCACCAGAAATTGGCAACTGAGTCTCATCATCATCTGATGCATACTGAGGTGTGCTGACCATAGGCACTGGCCCACCCGCCTCTTCAGATTCAGAGGGACAAAGCAGTTGCGCATCACTGCATACTCCCTCTTCTTCACGCTCTAGAATGCTGCTTGGCTGGCCACCTCTTTCCAAGCCAACAGATTCTGAGAACAGAAGTAAAGATTGAGATGGCTCCTGTCCAGGGCTCTCAAACTGCCTGGGCAATTTGGCAGGTGGTGAAGAGACAGATGGTTGCTCTTCAGTGCTCTGGCCTTGGGAGGATGCGGAAGTCATTGAAGTGGATGCGTTAGCTGCCATCCATCCGACAACGGCTTCAATTTGTTCGTCACGCAGCAGTGGGGTACGGCGAGGTCCTACAAAGCTGCGCATGAAGGACTGTTGCCTGGTAAAAGTGGGGGATGCCGGGTCACTGGTGGCCGCAGCAGATACCGAATCCTCACGTCCTCTCCCTGCTGAATCCCCCCGTCCTCTCCCTGCTGAAACTCCATGGCCACGACCACGTGCCTTACTCCCTGCCTTCTTCATCTTGGTAGACTGATAAAGATAGGCAGAAAAGTAAAAAAGGGGTGGCTTAGTGTTCTTATTCCTGAACACCTGCTAACCAGTATAAGAAACACTAATTTGGCTAAGAGTGTGTGTACTACACTTTAATATGATCTAATGTGGTTTAGACAACTGTAAAGTGGAGTGTTTGGTGAACTTTATTTCCTTTTTTTTTTTTTTGGGTGGGGGGAAAGGAAAGGATGTGACCAAAGTTTGAAAGCTATAGTATCACAAACTTTTTGGAGCGATTACAATGCAGGAAGCTAACCTACAATGCAATTGATGAGGCTCCAAAAAATAGGGTGATACTAGCCTGGCTGGCCCTGAAGGGCACAAGCCAGCAAAAAGGCTCCTCTATCTAATCCTATATAGTGTTTGCAACCAACCAATGACAATGGATGCGGTTGGAAGCACACTAATATAGGAGCAAAAATCTGGCTAAATTTGCTGCAAAAAAAGGACTATGTATGAGGCAGTGACGCACGCTGAGCGGACTACAGCTAGCGGTGGCTGTAGAACACACTGCAACGTGAGCTGCACTCACACACAGAGAGACCTATCAGACAGCCAAAAACAGTGCAGAGAAATAGGCTATAGCACTGAAAGGCTGCTGAAAGGCTCCGCTGTCCACTCCTTTAGTGTTTGCAACCAACGTATATGGATACGTATGGAAGCACACTATACAGGAGAAAAAAAAAGCAGCAATAAAAGAAAAATGTGTATGAGGCAGAGACACACGCTGGCCGGCCTACAAGCAGACGTGCCTGCAGGACACACTACACAGCGTGGATCTGCACTCACACAGCCCTTGCAGACAGCTGTGAAAACAGCGCTGCTAGGGAAAAGCAAGCTACAGTGGTGGTTTATGTAGCCTGGGTTAAGCACTATATGTTTTGTGGAATCGCTATTTCTAACTGTCCCTCACAGTCTTCAACAGCAGCCTGTCCCTAACTGAATTCACAGCAGAGTGACCAGAAATGGCGGCTGCAGCGCTTTTTATAGTGCATCATGACATCATTTCAGCAGCCAATCACAGCCATGCCAGTAGTTAACATGCCTACATGCCTAACAGGATATGCCCACACTTCTGAGGATCCCCATTGGCTGAATCAAATCGAGCGGGCTCCTAGCATTATGGGAACTTCCGATTCCGGTATTCGATCTGAAAAAAGTATCGGAACTAAGTATCGGAATTCCGATACAGCTAATATCGGCCGATACCCAATACTTGCGGTATCGGAATGCTCAACACTACTGGTAACTCGATTTCTTCGAGTTATTTTAGATCTTCTCCCCCGTTCGGTGAATTGAGCATCCTGGACAATGCATCCGCATTAGCGTTCTTATGTCCTGCTCGGTACTTGATGTGAACTCGTAGTTGGACAGCTGGGCCATCCATCGCTGCTCAAGTGCCCCAAGCTTTGCCATTTCAAGGTGGGTTAGCGGATTATTGTCCATGTAGATGGTGAACTTTGCGGAAGCCAAGTAGTGCTTGAAGCGCTCTGTTACCGCCCAGAATATGACGAGGAACTCCAGCTTAAAGGAACTGTAGTTGTTGGGGTTCCACTCAGTGGGACAAAGCTTCCTGCTGGCATAGGCAATCACTCTCTCTCTGCCTTTCTGCACTTGTGACAGCACTGCTCCCAATCCCACGTTGCTGGCATCAGTGTAAAGTACAAATGGTTGGTCTTAGTCAGGGTAGGCCAGGACCTCATCTCCTGGGAGGGCCAATTTCAACTTGGTGAAAGATTCTTCTATCCCTTTGTTCCACTTGAATGGAAGATTTTTGTTCTTGGCCTTCTTGGATTGTCCCACTAGAAGATCTTACAGCGGTGCTGCTATCTTAGTAGCCTACTAACCCAAGAAAATGCCTCACTTCATGGATAGTGCTGGGTCTTTTCCAGTCCCAGATAACGGTGACTTTGTCAGGATCGGGTACCACACCTTCCGCGCTCACCACATGGCCTAGGTACTGCACCTTGGGTTTCAAAAGGTGATATTTGGACTGTTTTATTTTCAGGCCAAAGTTTGACAGGGCTTCGAATACCTCGGCTAGGTGCTTCAAATGGTCTTCGTAGGTTTTGGAGAAGACGATGATGTCATCCAGGTACAGCAGAACAGTTTCAAAGTTTTTATGTCCAAGGCAGCATTCCATTAACCCCTGAAATGTTCCTGGCGCATTGCTGAGCCTGAACGGCATATAGTTAAACTCACAGAGGCCCATTGGTGCTGTAAATGCCTTCTTCTCTTTGTCTGCCTCTGCCACAGGAACCTGCCAATATCCACTGGTGAGATCTAAGGTAGAAAAATAATTAGCAGTTCTCAGTGCAGCTAGTGATTCCTCAATTCTAGGCAATGGGTACGCGTCTTTATGTGTAATGCTGTTAATCCTCCTGTAGTTTACACACATTCTCATAATACCGTCTTTCTTCTTAATGAGGACTAATGGAGCTGCCCAGGGGCTACAAATATCTCTGATTACCCCAGCCTCCTTCATCTCTCGTAACATACTCTTGGCACATTGGTAGTGTGCTGGGGGTACAGGCCGGTGTCTCTAATTAATGGGTGGATGATCTCCGGTGGGGATAAGATGTTGAATCCCTTTTGCCTGCCCAAAATCTAGAGGAAGCTTGCTGAAGACCCGTTCAAATTCTCGAGCCACCCGGTAAGACCCATGCTTTTGGTGTGAAGGGGTGGAGTCAGTGCCTATGTGTAGCTGCTGACACCAATCCTCCTGTTGCCCTTCAGAGCCATTCTCTTCCACCTTGTCGGCGACAGATGGGCTGTCCGTTCTCATCATAACGATCGCTTTCTCTCCCTCTGGTTGGTGGGATCCTCTTCTGCTGTCGCCACGGGACGTCTTCTGGACTGGAGGCCAGCTGGATCTTCTTCTTTGGAATCAATTGCAGGGACTGCACAGTTTTTGTGAGTGTAGCCACACTTTTAGTTAGTTCCTTGACTTGGAGACGTAAGTCTGCAGCAGAATTATCATCTTGGGACGGCTTGTCAGTCTCAATAGAGGTCTTTTGAAAGGATGCTGTCTCCTGCTGGTATGTAATTGCAGGATGCTTAGAGGGCTCTGTGCTGCTAGGGTTCGGTTCCCCAGCACTCTGATGGCTCTATCCTTAAAGTGTGCAAAGTCAAATTCAGGATTTTGTAGGGCCATTATGCGCAACTGTATCCTTTGGTTGTTAGACTGGAGTCCCTCTATGAACTGCTTTGTTAATAATCTATCTTCATCTTGCACGCTCTCAGGATCAACCTGCTTTACAGCCTGTAGTGCCTCCTGAAGATTAAGGGCATAGTCCCGTATACTGTCCTGCACTCTCTGTTTGCACCCAAAAAATCTCATTTGTATCTCTTGCAGTGCGGGCATCAAAAGTGTCTTTCAATCTGGCTAAGATTTGTTTGACAGTTCTTTTATCAGTGTCCGGCCAGGACTTTACTTCCCTCTGAGCCGCACCAGTTAAATGGCCAATGAGGATACTGACTTTTGGGCTTTCTGACAGGGGGTACACTTTGAATAAACTACCAGAATCTGCCTGTCACATTGCGGTGTAATATAAACAGGGCCTGACAGAATCCAACTGTGTCCTGAAGTCTAGAGAGATTCAAATTCTCCCCACTACTATATATACATCTTTCTTACACCATCCAGAATCTGCCTGTCACATTGCGGTGTATTATAAACAGGGCCTGACAGAATCCAACTGTGTCCTGAAGTCTAGAAAGATTCAAATTCTCCCCAGTCCTCTATACACCTTTCTAACACCATCCAGAATCTGCCTGTCACAATGCGGTGTAATATAAACAGGGCCTGACAGAATCCAACTGTGTCCTGAAGTCTAGAGAGATTCAAATTCTCCCCACTACTATATATACACCTTTCTTACACCATCCAGAATCTGCCTGTCACATTGCGGTGTAATATAAACAGGGCCTGACAGAATCCAACTGTGTCATGAAGTCTAGAGAGATTCTAATTCTCCCCAGTCCTCTATACACCTTTCTTACACCATCCAGAATCTGCCTGTCACATTGCGGTGTAATTTAAACAGGACCAGACAGAATCCAACTGTATCCTGAAGTCTAGAGAGATTCAAATTCTCCCCAGTTCTCTATACACCTTTCTTACACCATCCAGAATTTGCCTGTCACATTGCGGTGTAATATAAACAGGGCCTGACAGAATCCAACTGTGTCCTGAAGTCTAGAGAGATTCAAATTCTCCCCACTACTATATATACATCTTTCTTACACCATCCAGAATCTGCCTGTCACATTGCGGTGTATTATAAACAGGGCCTGACAGAATCCAACTGTGTCCTGAAGTCTAGAGAGATTCAAATTCTCCCCAGTCCTCTATACACCTTTCTAACACCATCCAGAATCTGCCTGTCACAATGCAGTGTAATATAAACAGGGCCTGACAGAATCCAACTGTGTCCTGAAGTCTAGAGAGATTCAAATTCTCCCCAATACTATATATACACCTTTATTACACCATCCAGAATCTGCCTGTCACATTGCGGTGTAATATAAACAGGGCCTGACAGAATCCAACTGTGTCCTGAAGTCTAGAGAGATTCAAATTCTCCCCAGTCCTCTTTACACCTTTCTTACACCATCCAGAATCTGCCTGTCATATTGTGGTGTATTATAAACAGGGCCTGACAGAATCCAACTGTGTCCTGAAGTCAAGAGAGATTCAAATTCTCCCCACTACTATATACATCTTTCTTACACCATCCAGAATCTGCCTGTCACATTGCGGTGTAATATAAACTGGTCCTGACAGAATACAACTGTGTCCTGAAGTCTAGAGAGATTCAAATTCTCCTGTTGTGAGTTCATTCTCCCCTTCACCTTTGATGTCTGATGAACTCCCTCTGCTGGTGAAGAGAGGTAGTGAAATTGATTGGGATGGGAAGAACCTGTCATCTGAACAGGCGGAGTGTGATTGGACATCTGTAATTTCTTAGTGGATATAAGGCAGCCGACGCCCTGCAGGGCTGCTGGTGATCCTTTCTGCTCTGAGCTCTTGCATCCAGCTTAGATCCTGTCTACTGAAAGCTAAGTTTTTGGTTTTTGCCCTGCTATTATTCCATGAGATATTGTCTGGTTTCCTTAGTGTTTGTATTCAGCCAGTCCTGGTTGGGACTGGCTGAATTCCATTTTTGTCTCTGATCAGTTGATCTCTTTGCTCTGTTTTCAGAATATACCTGAGTGCTGATATAGTGATTTTGAAGTCTAGCGACTTCAGGGCCTTTTTCCCTATCAGGCGGTTGGGACAGTTTTGGTAGGGTTTTTGCAGATTGCAGCCAGCATCTTTTCTGTCCTGTCCTATCTAGTTAGTTGGGCCCCATCGTTTGCTCAGCCTGTCGTTCTGTCTGTGTTTGTGTTTTCATCTGTTTTTCACCGACAATACATGTTGGGGGCTGTCTATTGCTTTGGGGTCTGCTCTGGGGCAGTTTAGATTTCCCCTTTCCTTCTTTAGGCTTATGTAGTCCTCCGGCTGTGACGAGGGGTCTAGGGCACCGTAGGAACCCCCCATGGCTACTGTTAGTTGTGGTGTATAGGATCAGGGGTCTGCAATCCGATAGCTACCAACCTCTCTGGTTTTCTGGGCTTAGCTTGTATTTTTGTTTTCTCCTCCTCCGGTGACTCATTCATAACATTCTCCCCAATCCTCTATACACCTTTCTTACACCATCCAGAATCTGCCTGTCACACTGCGGTGTAATATAAACAGGGCCTGACAGAATCCAACTGTGTCCTGAAGTCTAGAGAGATTCAAATTCTCCCCAGTCCTCTATACACCTTTCTAACACCATCCAGAATCTGCCTGTCACATTGCGGTGTAATATAAACAGGGCCTGACAGAATCCAACTGTGTCCTGAAGTCTAGAGAGATTCAAATTCTCCTCACTACTATATGCACGTTTCTTACACTATCCAGAATCTGCCTGTCACATTGTGGTGTAATATAAACTGGGCCTGACATAATACAACTGTGTCCTGAAGTCTAGAGAGATTCAAATTCTCCCCAGTCCTCTATACACCTTTTCTTACACCATCCATAATCTGTCTGTCACATTGTGGTGTAATATAAACAGGGCCTGACAGAAACCAATTGTGTCCTGAAGTCTAGAGAGATTCAAATTCTCCCCAGTCCGCTATACACCTTTCTTACACCATCCAGAATCTGCCTGTCACATTGCAATGTAATATAAACAGGGCCTGACAGAATCCAACTGTGTCCTGAAGTCTAGAGAGATTCAAATTCTCCCCACTACTATATACAACTTGTACCTTGTTTTACAGTGCAATGTACTTGGTGGTTTTTTGGGTACATTTTCCCCAAAAAATGAGGAAGTGTGGTGGAAGAGTCCGTGGAAGTGGGCGGGGATTGACAGCTGGTAATGATGGTGTTGGTGTTGGTGGTGGATCTGCTGGTAGTGGCAAAATCAAAATAGCACCTAATGCAGGAGGTGTTGAGCCTGCGTCATCGCCTGGCTCCACAAGGCCTCGAAGGCTCCCTTTTCTGGGAGTAGGTAAACTGCTTTTAAAGCCGGAGCTTCAAGAACAAGTTTTGGCTTACATTGCTGACTCAGCCTCCAGCTCTATTGCCTCCTCTTCTGAAGTTTTAAAAAATAAAAGCACTGAGTCGTCATTGGAGGCTCATGGTCATGAACCACACCTTTCCTTGGGTCCTTCACCCCCACCAAAATTGAAGGATGCGGCAGGCCACACACAAAGATTACTCCATGGAGTTGTTTTCACATACCATGCCTGGGTTATCAAGTCAAATTGTGAATTACCCAGGCCAAGATGAATCTGACATGGAGTGAACTGATGCACAGCCACTGATAGATGATTCTGCTGGTACATTCACTCAGAGCACTACATTGTCCTCGCAGTATACTGAGGCAGAATCTGACCCTGATGAAACTCAGGTGCCCCTTCCCGCATACTATACCACCATACACGGTGACACAGAGGAAGGTGCACATGACATTGAAGAGGAGGTGATGGATGACCCACTTGCTGACCCAGATTGGCATCCATTGGGGGGAGAGGGTGCCGCTGTCCAAAGCTCAGAAGAGGAGGAGGAGCATCCGCAGCGGGCATCGACATCACAACAGCTGTTATCTAGCAGGCCCGGAGCAGTCCAAAAACAGGTTACAAAAGCCATAAGAGTTGCAGGACAGCTTGACCAGACGGTCAAAATAGCAAAGCGTGCAAGGCCTCAAAATGTCTTCCATAGTAGGAAGAGTGCAGTGTGGCACTTTTTTGAACAAAATCCTAATGATCAGGCAAAGGTTATCTGTAAGAAGTGTGCAAAGACCTTTAGCCGAGAGGAAAATCTGAGAAGTTTGATTACCAGTTGCATGCTAAGACATTTAACCACCATGCACTAGCAAGCGTGGACGGACTACCAAAACTTACGTACCACATGTGCAACTGCTCCCAAAGAAGGTAGTCAGCAACACTACATTGTTTCCCCCACTGTAAGCCCACCGGTTTGCTGGAGCAAATGTTGAGTTGTAGTCGCAAGGGCAAATCAGTCAGGAAATCACACTGTTATTGCAGCAAAAGACTGAATCTAGGCCATCAGAAAGAACACCAACTCAATCACCATCATCAACCCTCTCTCAGTCCGCCATGTCCAACGCTAGTTCCACCATATGCAGCTCTCAAGTCCAGCTCACCCTACCAGAGACCATGAGTAGGACAAGAAAGTACTCATCCTCTCATCCGTGTACACTGGGTTTGAACGCCCACATTGCCAAACTAATCTCGTTAGAGATGATGCCCTATCGGTTGGTTGAAAGCGCAGCTTTCCGCGAACTCATGGCCTACGCAGTACCACGCTATGACCTACCCAGTTGGCACTTCTTTTCTCGCAAAGCCATCCCAGCCCTCCACCTTCCTGTGAAAGACCACATTGTACATGCATTCAAGTAATCAGTGGGTGGAAAGGTGCACCTCACAACTGATGCATGGTCCAGTTGGCATGGCCAGGGCCGTTACGTGTCCATCACTGCGCACTGGGTTAATGTGGTGTATGCAGGGTCCACAGGAGACAGCGGTGGTGGGACAGTGCTGCCTAGCCTACGGTATAGGAAACACTTGGCTGTAAACGTTCGACCCTCCTCCTCCTCCGGAAGCGAAAGCTCATCCACAGAACGCAGTCGCACGAGCACTCCATCTGCAGCTGCTAGTGATGCACATGAGGTGTCCCCCTATCGATTAGCTAGTGAAAAGCGTCAGCAGACTGTGTTGAAGATGATGTGTTTGGGCGACAGACACACCGTGGAGGTACTGGCCGACTACTTTCAGCGACAAACTGAGTCATGGCTGGGCAGTCTACATCTTGAGGCAGGCAAGGTAGTTAGTGATAACGGCTATAATTTTGTGGCAGCCATAGCCCTTTCAAAACTCAGACATATACTTTGCTTGGCTCACACCTTGAACCTGGTGGTGCAGTGCTTCCTCAATAATTATCCGGAGTTAACAGGCCTGCTCCAGAAGGTCCAAAGACTGTGCTCGCACATTCGCCAGTCGCCGGTACACTCCAGTCGTATGCAGAAGCTGCAGCGATTGCTCCACCTTCCCAAGCACCGCCTAATTATCGACATTGCAACAAGGTGGAACTCCACCCTGCACATGGTTGCGCGGCTGTGCAAACAGAGGCAGGCTGTAATGCATTTGTGGGAGGATACACGGGCAGGCACTTTGAGGGCAGACATGGAGTTGACAGGTGTGCAGTGGTCGAAGCTGAAAGACCTCTGTAAAGTCCTTCAGTGTTTTGAGGAATGCACACAGCTGGTAAGCGCAGACGATGAAATCATAAGCATGAGCATCCCACTTATGCGTCTGCTCATGCAAACTTTGACGCACATTAAGGAGCAGGCGTCTGCAGCCGAGGATGATGAGGAAGAGGAGGAGGGAAGCCTTGATGACAGTCAGCCATTGTCTGCTCCGGGAACTCTCCTGGACGAGGTGGAGGAAGAAGAGGAAGAGGAGGAGGAGGATGATGATGGGGATGATTATTTAGGGGAGGATGATGCTTCTCGTGGGGCAAGAGAAAATGTTGGCGTGCCAAGGTCTGGTACAGGGTTTGTGCGTGACTGGAGGGATGTGGATTTGCCAGAAAGTGCTCCTCCAACCAGCACTCGCAGTGCATCATTGACACCGGGAACATTGGCCCACATGTCAGATTATGCCTTGCAGATCCTAAAAAGGGACCCCCACATTGCCAAAATGATGAACGATGATGACTACTGGTTGGCCAGCATCCTGGATCCACGCTATAAAGGCAAATTCCAAAACATCATGCCACAGGAGAACCTTGACCTAATATTGGCTAACAAACAAGCAACTCTGGTAAACCGATTGGTTGAGGCATTCCCAGCACACAGCAGCGGTGATGGTTCTCACACGAGCAGTAGGGACCGCAGGCAACTTGGAAGAGGTGTTGGTGGTGCACACATCAGAAGTGGCATTGGAGACAGGGGTTTCATGACCATATTGTGGACTGATTTTTCAAGTCCCGCTCACACGACTGGTAATACTGCATCGATTAAAAGTGACAGGAGACAGCACTTGTCAACTATGGTTACAAACTACTTCTCGTCCCATATCGATGTTCTCCCTCACAGGGGATTCCCATTTGACTATTGGGCCGCTAAACTGGACACCTGGCCTGAATTGGCACAATATGCCTTACAGGAGCTTGCTTGCCCAGCTGCAAGTGTGCTATCGGAAAGAGTCTTCAGTGCTGCTGGATCAATCCTGACAGAAAAAAGGACCCGTCTCTCGACCCAAAATGTGGATGATCTAACCTTAATTAAAATGATCCATGCATGGGTTTCCAAGGATTTTGTCACACCTTACCCTGATGACACATAGGTTGACAGAAAAATGGCTTTCTTTGGTCCTCCTCTTCCTGGGACTTGACCAATTTCGCCTTTAGCAGCAGGTGAATGTCCCACATCAACATATGCCATTTTGTAAACCTCCCTAACTGGGCTGCCTCCCCCCCCCACGGGGTCACCACCTAGCGCAAGCAACCGTGCGAGTGCCATTGCCCTGGACAGGTGGGTGGGCCGACTCTTGGGCATGGGCACTGGCACAGGGTCCCTCATAGTGCAATCAAGTGTCTCTGATGGTGGGGTGCACACCCACCGTCAGACACACCGCTGTACTATGAGGGTCCCAGTGCCAGTACCGACACCCACGAGTGGGCCCCCCTTGCTTGGGCAGGGCCCCAGCATTTGCAATGTTTACCTCTCCCTGTGTAGTCTGGGCTGTCAAATCCTTCACTGGGACTGCCACTACAAATTTGGTGAACTGATAGAAGATGATGGTTGAGACGTAGCTATGCCCTGTCCCGCTGGCCTGGCTCTAGCTTCAGATGATCAATGGCTTCCATTTCTTATGGGCGTCGACTCACAATGAGATTGAGTGGTGGTTTCTCATCAGCTTTCACAGTTTTCCTAAACACAGACGTGTGACATTCCAGTGCACATTTTTAAATGTGCCCTCTCATGCCAATCCAATTGAATCGCCTACGGCCTGTGGCTTCTGTGTTTTGCACTCCAAAGTTACGTGACAGATCATGATAGGCAGTGAGCACCATGTTTACATCTCTACCTGTGATCAAAATTGGATGGATATGAGTAAAGGCGATGGGATCAACGGTACTGCAATACAGCAACACTTTCTTCACAAAGAAATGTTTTTGCTGTCTCCACACACTAATTAATTGAGGGTCAGCATCGCCTCTGAGAATTGTGACGGAAGTTTTTCCCGTGAATAGTAATTGCTAGATTTCTGCAATCACTAGACTTTATGTCAGTAATTGTATGCATCTCATTTCCTATTGCGGAGAGACTGGACTGTCTTACTGAGACAGAAATATATATGAAGATTAAAAAATACCACCAAAAGTGTATACTGGTGTACGCTTCAAATACATTTCCTTTTTTCGACTTTTTAGATTGTTGTCTAATCCATACTGAGAACACGGAGATTTTAAATGTTTAAACTATGCTATATATACCTGCTATCCAGTGATAATGTACCCTTTCTCTTTGTACAATCTGGTCAAATCCATACTGGACTTGAGAACGTCTGAGTCTGCCTCCTGATCTATAGACATATATTTTTAATGTGTAAATTATGCTATACATACCTGTTATCCAGTGATACGGTACCCTTTCTCACCTTTGTCCAATCACGTCTAATCCATACTGGGCCTGAGACCGTCTGAGCCTGCCTTCTGATATATAGACATAGGTTTTTAATGTGTAAACTATGCTACATATATACGTGTTATCCGCTGAAACTGTACCCTTTATCAACTTTTTAGAATCGTGTCGAATCCATACTGGGCCTGAGAATGGCTGCCGAGCTGTTAAGCAAGCTACAGCACCTGTGGTTTGGACACGTAATTTTTAGCATTTTTTCAAGAATGCCGGTTAGGCCTAATTCAGGAATTGCGGATGACCTGCACTTACTGGGAAATCATCGTTCGCGGGGAACAATTGGAATCACAGATCCCCATCACTAATGGTGTTCAGCGGGTTATCTGCACCTGTAAGCGACAAAGGCTGGTCCTTTTAGTGTAGCACGCATGCAGCCACGGACATGTAAGGCCATGATAGACCTGTTATTGCTCGATCTCGCGTGCCAGAGCCTCGCGTATCCCTCTAGTAAGCTTGACGCGTACCGCGGGGGCATGCCAGAGTCTCGTTCGTTAACGGAATAATGCTGACAAATCACTAGCACAACTACAAACGGACATACCACACCACACACAGAATCAACAAAACTTTCAATGTGTGCATCTTTTCTTGAGGTGGCATGGTTGTGGTTTCCCGGGTGGAAGTCCGATAGTATATGATCGTGTTCGATTTCAGAATATTTTTGGGGGGGTTTGTATTTTACATTTTTATTCCATCCTTTCTTGACATCATAAGGGCAAGACAAGCCTATATCTGTGTCTCCTCCACCTCCTCCTTTTACTCCTCCACCTCTTTTCTAAATGTAGTTGCCCTTTTCCATATGTTAATTTTTGTCTTCTGAGCATTTTTTCGGCTTTGGGACACCTTTTAAGGTGTTTTGTAATTGTTTTCTATGTGTTTGTATGTGTTTGTCTGCCATTGTTTTCAATGTGGTTCGAAGAACATTCGGCGAACTTGCCTCCTGTGCGACGAACCAAAACACTAGCGGGGTGGCTCAACACTACTCCTGATATATAGACGTACTTTGTTAATGTTTAAACTTTGCTATATATACCTGCTATCTAATGATACTGTACACTTTGTCTACTTTTTATATTCTTGTCTAATCCATACTGAGCCTGTGAGCGTCTGTGTGACTGATGGAATATATAGGGAGATTGACAATTATCCTTTGACTGATTAGAGCTGTACGCTTCTGATACAGTGCAATATATCTGATGTTATTTTGGGTCTATTTTCTGCAAAATTTTGAAATTTGGTGGAAGAGGCCGCGGACGTGGGCGTGGTGGGGCCAGCTGATGGTGGTGGTGCATCTGATGGTAGTGGCAAAAGCACAATAGCAGCTAAGGCAGGAGGTGTTGAGCCTGCATCATGGTCTGGCTACGGAACGCCTGGAAGGCTACCTTTTCTGGGAGTAGGTTAATCGGTTTTAAAGCCGGAGCAAGAGGAACTGGTTTTGGCTTACATTGCCGAAACAGACTCCAGCAAATATGCCCTCCTCTTCTGAAGTTTCAAAAAATGCAAGCACTGAGTCGTCAAGTGCTGGCTCCTGGTCAGGAAGAACCCCTTTCCTTGTGTCCTGCACCCCTACCTAAAGTGAATGATGCAGCAGGCCACACTTCACATTAGTCCATGTAGCTCTTTTTATCATACCATGCCTGGGTTATCAAGTCAAATCTTGAATTCCCCAGTCCAAGATGAATCTGACATGGAGTGTGGGTGGCCAGCCAGGGCATTGGGTTTAATCGGTACCGGGCCGGTGTCTCACAGGGATGTGTCACGGTGGTGGTGACCCGTTCCGTGGCCCTTGGTGTCCATGCAAAGGGGTGAATTACATTTATAGGTGAATGATACGTGACACCACCTGTGGTTTCTGATTAGATTGACCAACGCTGCAGTGTCGCTTCTCTGGGACAGATGTTGTGGTGCAGCTAAGATGTAGAAGCCCTGCACAGGTAGGGCCGTAGTCGCAGGGCAGATGAAAGAGTTGGTAGATGGTGTGCAGTGCAGGATGTAGCAGAGCCGTGTGCCAGGCGCAGGAGAAAGATGACAGACACAGTCGTGCAGTTCCTTTACCTGTACCTGGTAAGTGCCGTCCAGGACCCAGAGTACAGATGGAGAAGGAGTTGGTCAGCCTGGAAGCCAATTTGGAATTCTCTCTCTGCAGACAGGTAGTGTGGCCTCCGTTCTAGCGCTTATCTGAGGTACTCGCAGTGCTGAGTTCAATGAAGTTCCCCCTGTTGACTCTCTTTTGGAACTCTCTCATATGGCATGCAGCCATAGCCTTTTCCTTCTGGCTCCCACACGTCGCTGCTGTGGCCTCCGAGCCTTAGTTGGGTACAGAGCATTTACAACTGCTACTTCCTCCGGTTTCGGCTGCAGGAACGTCAGTGTCCCTACAAACTCGGAGACCGGAATCCGGACCATGCGCTCCAGCTAGGAGTGAGCTTTAACTCTGTTCATCCTCCAGCTCCCCTTCTCACGTCCACACACTTCCCCTTCCCTTCACAGACTGCCCTAACTTACCTCCTCCCGACCACAGAGAGCAGCTCCTCAGCAGTCAGGTTCAGAGGTCTCCCTGCTGGCCTGGAGTGGGAAATGTGTTGTGTGTTGGTTTCACTGCTAGAGAGATCCTTCGTTGCTCCCAAACATGACATCACACTCCCTGGGAGGAAGGTAATGCTACTGTGGCGACCGTACTCCTGGGGGCACCACAAGTGCACTGATGCCCAGTCACTGCTAGATGATTCTGCTGATACATTGACCCAGACCACTACATTCCCCTCGCACTCTACACAGCCAGAATCTGACCCTGATGAAACTCAGGTTACCCTTCCCATATACTGTACCACCTTACACGGTGACAAAGAGGAAGGTGCAGATGAAAGTGCAGGTCCGGCCCACCCGCCATCAGACACACCGCCGTACTATGAGGGGCCCTGTGCCAGTGCCGCCGCCAATGAGTGGGCCCCCCTGCTTGCTCAGGATCACAGCACTTGCAAAGTTGAAATACTTATGTCACGGAGTCCTTCTCTGGTATCACACAATCAACAGAGCAAGCGAAAAGTGAACAATTCCAAGACCTTTATTCAGGCAAAAATACGAAAAGGTCCATATTCAGTCCACCACACAAAGGATAAGATAGTCCAGAATAAGAATGCAGTCCAGTAACAGGATAAAATGTCCAGGGAAATGAGATTCCAAAACTCTAGCAGCAGAGGATAAAATGGGTCCTTCTCTCTCTGAAGTGCTGTCTGAACACGATCCTGTCCACTCCGGAACTGACTTCCCAGCTCCTGTTCTCCCCCGACCCCCTTCCTTGTCCAGGGAAAGTCAAACAAGTTGAGGCGGTTTCCAGGCCCCCCAGAGGAGAACAAAGGGCCTTAGGGATTAATGCACTACAGGGGGTCATCAAGAGCCAGATACAGTGAGGCTGTAGACTTACAATGTAATAAGAAAAACACTATGAAAATAACTGGAATTGTTAAAAATAGGAATATACAAAAAATGACATCCACATAACATATCACACCAACACAACCTTTCCCCCCATAATAAGTGAGCACGCCATGAGGTCTACACAGACCTCTGGCCTGCTCACTTTAGTCCACATTGCTCAGTTATTTATAGTTCCTTGGACAGTGGCAGGGGTAGGTTGGCCTGGGGAGCCTATGGTTCTTCTTGTCGAGACAGTCCATCGGCGTTCTGGTGTTGGCTTCCCCGCTTGTATTGGATGGAGACGCTGTAGGGTTGTAAGGACAAGCTCCACTGCAGCAATCTTCCATTGTCCCCTGATACGCGATTCAGCCATGTGAGGGGGTTGTGGTCTGTAACAATCGTAAAGTCTCTGCCATACAAGTATGGCTGCAATTTTTTTAGCGCCCATACGATGGCAAGGCACTCCTTTTCAATAGTGGCATAGGCAACTTCCCGATCCAGTAGTTTCCGACTGGCAAAAGCAACAGGATGTTCTTCTCCGGCGGTGTTCACTTGTCTAAGTACTGCCCCAATCCCAAAGGTGGATGCATCTGTCTGCACGAGGAACCTGCGTTTATAATCCGGGGCAGCCAAGACAGGAGCAGTGACGAGGGCATTCTTTAACGCTGAAAGGGCATCCTCGCATGCCGTCGTCCACGTCACATTCCTAGGAATGTTCTTGCGGGTCAGGTCGGTTAGGGGCTTGGCCAAGGTGCTGAAGCTAGAAACAAATTTGCGATAGTATCCAGCAGTTCCTAAAAATGCAAGTACCTGCTTTTTTAGTCTGGGGTCTACACCAGTTGCTAATGGCTTCCACCTTGGCAGGCTCAGGCCTTAGTGTCCCACCTCCTATTCTATGCCTGAGGTACTGCACCTCAGCCATCCCTATTTGGCACTTATCAGGGCGAATGGTCAGTCCTGCAGTAAGGATACTGTCCAGTACTATGCCCAAGTGTTTAAGATGTTCCTCCCAGGTTGTGCTAAAAATGGCGATGTCGTCTAAGTAAGCACAGGCAAAGTCCTGACATTGTTGTAACAGTCGATCCACCAGTCTCTGGAACGTAGCGGGGGCAGTATTCATCCCAAAGGGCATTCCCAGGAACTCATAAAGCCCAAATGGAGTAATGAAGGCTGAGCGCTCCCGAGCGTCCTCCGTTAGGGGTATCTGCCAGTACCCCTTGCTCAAGTCTAACGTGGTCACAAATTGGGCACTGGCCAGACGATCCAATAGATCATCCATCCTGGGCATGGGATAGGCATCACTCTTGGTGGCATCATTTAGTCGTCTGTAATCAACGCAGAATCGTGTTGTACCATCCTTCTTGAGGACCAGGACGACAGGAAAGGCCCAAGAACTGTGAGATGGCTGAATAACTCCCAGTTGTTTCATCTCCTCCAGTTCGTTCTTTATCATGCCTTGAACAGCCTCTGGAACCCGGTAGGCAGCCTGCTGGATGGGGAGTTGTCCGGGGGATTCCACATGGTGGCTGGTGAGAGTAGTCCTCCCCGGCTTTGAGGAGAAAACAGCAGCCCTCGGCCTTAGTACGGCGACAATATCGTCCTTTTGTATATCCGATAAATGGGAACCCAGGGGCACTTGTTCCAGTGATCCTTCCACTTGGGCAACCTGGAGGAGATCTGGGAGATACTCGTCGTCGGCGGTTTCACTAGGGGGGTGGCAGACAGCTAGAACAGGCAGAGATCGGTCGTGGCAGTCTTTCAGCATGTTAATGTGGACGGTTTTCTGTCGTCGACCACTAGAGTCCAGGGCAATAACATAGTGTCATTAATTTTCTTGACAACCTGATAAGGGCCTTCCCACACTGCTTGAAGCTTGTTGGCAGGGGAAGCAGTAATCATGAGCACTTGCTGTCCTTCCATAAATTCCTGGTTCCTGGCATTACGGTCATACCAGGTTTTTTGTCTGGACTGGGCCATTCGCTGATGTTCTTTAGCGAAGGTAGCTAGCTGGGCGAGACGGTCTCTGAGCTCTAGAACATAGGGAATGATGGGCATTCCGGTATCTGAGATGTCTCCTCCAAATGTTCTTTCAGAAGAGTGAGAGGCCCACGGACCTTCTGGCCAAACAGTAGTTCGAAGGGAGAGAACCCTGTGGACTCTTGGGGAACCTCCCAATAGGCAAAGAGGAGATGTGACAGGTACTTTTCCCAGTCTTTCTCAACGTCAACAAAAGCCCTCAGCATATTTTGTAGGGTTCCATTAAAGCGTTCACATAGTCCGTTGGTCTGCGGGTGGTATGGGGTGGTGCGAATGGCTCGAACACCACAGGTATGCCATAGGGACTGGACCAGATCTGACATGAACTGAGTGCCTTGATCCGAAAATATTTCACTAGGAAACCCTACCCGGGTAAAGATGGTAACAAGGGCCTCGGCTACCTTTACTGCTGTAATACTGGACAGGGCCACAGCTTCAGGATACCTAGTGGCATAGTCCACCATGGTCAGGATATATTTTTTCCCTGACCTGCTGGGGTGGGCCAGAGGACCTATGATGTTGACGGCTACACGTTGAAATGGTTCCTCAGTTATGGGCAGGGATTGCAGGGGTACCTTATGTCGAGCTCCTGGATTGTTGGGGTTACACTCCACATTGCGTTACTCCCTCTTTCAAGCTCCATTGCTTCCTGTCTCCGCTGTGCCCAGCGGGCAGCCTCCTCCTTGTACTCCTGAGAGACGCCGGGGCCCAGAACTGCCATCTCTTCTTCATACCACACCAACCACTGGCTTTTCTGGAAGGGGATCCCTGTCTCCAGTGCTCATCCTTCAGACATCTGGGAGGAGGTGGCCGGGCTAGCACCCACCAGTAGATCGATTAAGGCCTCTTTAGTCAGTCCCTGGTAGTCCAGGCCCAGGTCTCTGGCTCTCTCCGGTAAACTGCATACAGTCCAATTTCTGTACTCACTCTGTGGGTGGTTCTCCATTAGGTTACGCTTTGTTGATCCCACCGCTGCCACCAGTTGTCACGGGGTCCTTCTCTGGTATCACACAATCAACAGAGCAAGCGAAGAGTGAACAATTCCAAGACCTTTATTCAGGCAAAAATACGAAAAGGTCCATATTCAGTCCACCACACAAAGGATAAGATAGTCCAGAATAAGAATGTAGTCCAGTAACAGGATAAAATGTCCAGGGAAACGAGATTCCAAAACTCTAGCACCAGAGGATAAAATGGGTCCTTCTCTCTCTGAAGTGCTGTCTGAACACGATCCTGTCCACTCCGGAACTGACTTTTCCAGCTCCTGTTCTCCCCCGACCCCCTTCCTTGTCCAGGGAAAGTCAAACAAGTTGAGGCGGTTTCCAGGCCCCCCAGAGGAGAACAAAGGGCCTTAGGGATCAATGCACTACAGGGGGTCATCAAGAGACAGATACAGTGAGGCTGTAGACTTACAATGTAATAAGAAAAACACTATGAAAATAACTGGAATTGTTAAAAATAGGAATATACAAAAAATGACATCCACATAACATATCACACCATCACAACCTACCTCTCCCTGCTCCACCGCCATGACGTCTTCCGCATTTCCTGACAGTGATATTCTGATCAGAGAGCGCAATGACATCACGTCTGTACGCCCACACTAGTACAGGGATTCCTTAGGGAGGAGACTTATTTGAGGAGACTTATTTAATTGTTTTCAATGTTGGGACAGCAATTTTTGGGGAGTACTATACTCTGGAGAATGATATATGGGGCCCACCATACACTGGAGCATTCCAAAGGTGGACATCAGACACTGGAGCAGCATTTACAGGGCCCATTATACACTAGAGCATTAGAAATGGGGCCCATTATATATGGAGCATTATTTGGGCCCATAAGACAGTGCAGCTTCATCCATGGGGACCAACATATACTGTAGCATTATGTGGAGCTCATCATATACTGTTTCAAACATTATATGGGACCAATGATTCTGCATGGAGAAATATATGGGCCTCATTAGTCTGTATAGCGCACTAGGCGGTGGCCATAATACTGTATGGAGCAATATACTGTCCGTTTTTGGAGCTATTGGAGAATTTAAAATGGATATCAGTCATGAGATGTAAAAAGTGAAGTATTTTTCATTGTACTATACCGCTATTTCTCTGCCGTATCGGAGCATCATGAGTTGTGCTATGTGTTAAAGGGGCGCTCTTTGGCCCAGGGCACATGAAAACCTGGAGCCAGCCCTACCCCCCCACAAATTTAGCCAAATAACCCCCATTTTTCAGTGCGTAACTAGTATTATGAAGTAAATTAAGGTTGAAATGCTTCAGTAATAAGAATTGATGTTTTTGGCATTCAAAAGGGCACTGTAGGTGTGTTTCCTGTCCTCCACTCCCTGCCGACTTTGTTTCCTCATTGACTTGCATTGGGTTTCGTGTTTCAGTCGGCCTTCGACTTTTCACAAAAATCGGCCGACTTCGTTCGACCCGACTTTTGCGAAAGTCGGGTTTCATGAATCCCGACTCGACCCGAAAAAAATCAAAGTCGCTCATCTCTAATTAGATGGTGAAATACGTGATGCCACCTGTGGTATTCTAGTCAGAGGTGACCAGCGCTGCGGTGTTGCTTCTCTGGGATGGATGTTGGGTGCAGCTATGATATTGTAGCCCTCCACAGGTAGGGCTGTAGTGAGAGGGCAAAGATGTTAAATAAATAGTAAAAATGGCTGTGAACGCTGGGGTGCAGAGAAATGAGAGAAAGACGCAGAGAGGTGCAGTGTCTTTACCTTTTACTGGTAATTGGTTGTAGTCCGGAGTACCACATACAGGTGATGGAATGAGTCCGGCTCACCTGAAGGCATTCAGGGGATCCACCTTGCCAAGTGGGGATTTAGGACCTTCCTTTCTGCGCTTTGTGTGTGGGTCTCCGCTGTATATAACTGTGCTGCGACCCTCTATTCGTGATGGTTTCACTAACCTGTACGGCTGTCAGCATGAGCCTATTCCACGAACACCGTTCTCTTCACCATCGGCCCCGGGTTCCTTATCTGCTGCCGTGCCCTCAGGTGATTAATGTGCACAGGAATTTACAATCCCCTGTACTTTCAGATTCGGCTATCAGGGTGTACAGTTCCTGTCAGCCTTGGACTCTGATGTCCCTCTTCTCTTTATTAGCGTTTCACTCAGGGGTCTGCTCTATGCAGTATTTTAGCTTCCCTAGAGTCTCTTATCTCTGCTCGTGTCCTTTTCCTCTTGTCAGATCATCTGCCTGTCTTGAACTGACAGGATCTTCCAGAAATATCCTTTTACCTCACATCCTCACGTTTAACTTTCATCATTTCTCCTCACAGCTCACAGCTGTTTTGTTTCCATGACAACCCCCTCAACTTACCTCTAGCTGACTCACCAACCCCCTCTGCTGGACAGAATTTGTAAGGCATCTCCCTTTTCTGACCTGCAGCAGGAAATTGTGATTAAATCTATGCTGCCTGGCATGGGGGTCCCTTTCTGCCTCCAGCATGACTTTACCCATTAGAGGGAGGTAATGTCACTGTGACAACCGGACTCTGGGGCATCACACATGCTTTGCTTTCTCTCATATCTCCTGTACTGTACCCTGTGCATGCTCTGCTCTGTCCAGGTCTCCTATACATTACCCAATACACGTTCTGCTCTGTTCTGGTCTCCCGTACGTTACCCAGAACATGCTCAGCTCTGCACTGACCTCCATCACATTTCCCTGTGCCACCTGCCCTGCCTTTGTCTCTATCTCCTACGAGCTGGTCAATGGTACTAGCGATTGTGGTGTGCCTACCCCCCGGGCCTGCTCCTAATGCTCCCTGTATAGGGGGCAGTTCCACCTGGTCAGCTCGCCCGGGATTGGTTGATCCCATTAACCAGTGGGTCCACTCTAGGAACCGTGACACCTCCATTAACTGTTTGATGAGGTGCCCTTGCTTGACAGGTGTGCCTGCTGATGTAAGAAAGTTCTTTGGCCTCCATATAGGACCGTAGTCGTGTGCCACCCCAAAACAATATCTAGAGCTGCTGTATATTGTGAATCGCTTACCTGAAGCCCCTTTAAGTGCTTCAAGGAGTGCCGTCAAATCCACCTCTTTTGCAGACATGTGAGAGGGGAGTGGTTCTGCTTTTACTACCTCATGCTGTGGGACCACTGCCTACTCAATGTAGAACCCGCCGTCTTCACCGGTGCTCCTTGAACCATCTACAAAAACTCAACATCTGGATTAGTGAGAGGTACATCAGAAACGTGTGAGAAACCTACAGTTTCTTGAGCCACAAAGGCTGTACAGTCTTTGTCAAATTTTGCAAAAAACAGTGGTTTTCCTATCCCTCTTTCCTTCTCCTCCCCCCTTTTGAATCCACTACATGAATGGGAATTAGAGTAGCTGGATTCAAAATCATACAAGTTTTAAGGTTACATTGGGAGGCATGAGGGATTAAAGATACACATTGAAATTGAAATGTCTAGCTACAGAAATGTGTTTGGGTAGTAAGGAGAGATAGAGATTAGAAAGTTTATTTGCAAGTATGCTTTAGAATAAGGAGAGAGGAAGAAAAGAAAACATTTTTGGCAAGAAACTAAATTTTTAGAACTTCAATAGCTTTTTAAGCAAATAAGTGCAGACAATTTTGTTCTTAAGGTAAGGTGCCCTTGGGACACAGAACCTATGTTGTTCAAAGCTTGGAGGAAAAGAGGTCTGTTGGGTTATAACGTACATAAAAAGCTGACTGGCATTGCCTTCATGCTAAAGCTTTGGGGTTGTAGAGACGTAATGAAGGAATTTATAATGAGGCAGATTGTGAAAAGTTGGAAGTCCGGTGTCTTTTGCATTATTGACACAGTTCATTAATTACTTAAGTGTGGTTACTCATAGTTCTTTTGAATCGTGCTAGTTTTCATCCACTTTTTAGTTGGAATTTTTTGCTGCATTGCACGTCAGTGAGTTCTTGTCCCCTACAGCAAGGGTGTGAGCGGTTTGGCAGCAAGTGACGTTATCATACAACAGGGTTATTTGAATGTTTGTGTATGCAGGTCAAAAATTGATCAGGAGGGAAAAGGGTTCTGGCTCACAAAAAAGGTATTAGATTTATTTTTGCCCAGTTCAAGTAGTTAGAGAGTACATGTTAGGGCGCCTTGCGTGAGGGCAATTTTTAGTTCATGACCCTGGTGCTTCATTGACATTGTATCAGTTTGAAGCCATTTTCAAGGCATGCTTAAAATAGGTAGGCAAGGATGCGTCTCAGTTAGAGACACATTCTTTTAGAATGGGGCAGCCACCAAAGCAAATGTTTTAGGCATGGGCGAGGAAGCAATAAAGAAGTTGGGTAGATGGAAGTCTTTGTGTTTCCTTAAGTATGTGAGACCGGACCTGTTGTAAAATGGGAGATAGTTTGTGTTGTTTTTGGTTTTATCATTTCAGCTACATCAACACCTCATCTATGGATCATCGGCCATTCATTTTTATATTGGGCAGAGCGACGAGTGATTCTTGTTGGGTGGCTGTAGTCAGAGGATCAAAGAGGTTTTTCAACCTCCTTCCTTGGCAGAAAACTTTGGCCCATTGAGATAACATGCTCACTGTGGTACAGGGATAGGCATGCTGGGCGTGTTAAAGAAAAAATTTGGATCAAGGGATTGTGATGTTTTTAATTAGGAAAAATAATAAAATAAAGCTGTTGTCACTTTTTCATCCGTCAGGAAGTTGTTTTGTCTTATTATTTACGATATACGAGATCATCCAGGTTAAGTTATATAGAAGCAGTCTTGTAGTAGGCACCACAATAATTAATGAAGGTGAGGGTTAAAGATAAGTTAAATAAGTGTTGGGGATGAGGTCTTTTGAATATGGTACATGGGGGAATATAATTGGTTACAGGGAAAGAGAGAGGGTCAAAAAGAGGTATATAGATTAAGGTGCGGGAGGAACCCCCCACTTTCCTACCGCTCTCCTGAGGAAAACACCAACCCTCACTCCCCCTTTGTAAGTTTGTTTTCTGGTTGTTTCGTTATTGCCACAGCTTCCGGAAAATTTTGACTCATTGAGATAACATGCTCCCTATGGTACAGTGACAGACATGTTGGGAGTTGTTAAAGAAAAAATTTGGGTCACATGATTGCGTTGTTTTTAATGAAGGAAATTAATAGCACAAAGCTGTGGCAATTTTTGCACGCAACAGGAAGTTGTTCTGTCTTATTGTTCGCGATATACGAGACCATCCAGGCTAAGCTACTGTATATAGAAGCAGTATAAGGTGTTTAAATAAAACTGACAAATATTTTAAACTATGACAATTTATGATAAAACTGAGGTATCCAGCGGTGCAAAATGAGGTATCGCCATCACGGCCAGTAGAAGCCCCTTTAGAAATGATAGCTGATGCACAATGCCTCTAAGTCTGTTTAGGTTCAAAAACATTATGCATACTATGTATTTCTCAAAAGTGATGTGATGTTTAGACAAAAAAATTGAAAATAATGCGAAAAAATAAGCTGATAAATTGATGGCAAATTAAAACGTTTATCCAGCAAGCAATACTTACAAAAGGATTTAAAGCCATTGCTGATCTAATATTCATGTCCAATTTACATTTTCAGAGGTTTTCATTTTTAAGACATTAAAAAAGGAGTGAGCAGTGTACAATATTAAAAGATTCTAATACAATGGCATCGATCTGGGGCAAAAATAATTATACAGATACACATTACACACAAGAAATAAAGGTCGACAACTGCATTTATTTTATGTAATTACTGTTATTTTATTGTCATCTAAAAAAGTTTGAAAAGCACAGCCAAAAAAAGAAAATTGTTATCATTTAAATTACCTTTGTAACATGGCATTCTCGTCATTATTTGCAACAGTGTTTCTAGAGATGAGGTAAAATGATGAAGAAATAATAATAATAATAATAATAATAATAATAATAATAATAATGGAACCCAAAATACAGAACTTTCCATTCCTTATTTACTTTACTTTCAATGTGAACTTCTAGGCTTTAAGGCCCCTTTACATTTAGCGATGCACCAGCGATCCCGACCACGATACGACCCGGTCAGGATCGCTGGTGCATCGCTCAATGATTACTAGTGAGCTGCCACACAGACAGATCTCAGAGCGATGCAGCAGCGATACAGCGGTCATTACTTACCTTTCGCATGCAGCGATCCTGACGTCCTCCCATCCGTGTCCACGCGTCGCTCGTCGGCACCAGCAGGAAGCCCAGCAGGAAGCGCCCGATGAGAAATGGATCTGCGCAATCTCGCACGATTAGCAACAGACAGCGGGGAGCCGGTCGGAGGTGAGTATCACACATAGCGATATCGCTAGCAATATCGCTGCTGCGTCACCAAATCGGTGATGCCTTAACGATATTGCTAGTGACATTGCTATGTGTAAAACCCCCTTAACTCTTGGTTGCTGATAGCAAAGTGCTAAAAAGGTTAAAGATAAAGGCCTGAAATGAGCTGTCAATCCCAAACATTTCCAGCCAGAAAAGATTATGTAACATTATATTGAATAATTAAAAAATATATATTTCTCAGCTTCTGATCCACATCTTCACCCTCTCCTCCTTTTCCCTGAATGCAGGATGTCCTACAAAAAACAGCTGCAATTATTTTTGCTCTGGACAAGTCAGATTGCCTGTTCAATGAGCAATCTGATTTAAGTGCATATTAAAGTGCATGGAAAGAAGTAGAGAGGAGCATCAAGAAAATTAAAAGTCGAATATGATTGTATTCTAGTAAATGGTTATCTTATCTGAAAGTTTTATTCACAGCAACACAGCTCAGTACTGCTGTATTGTGTCATCCATGTTGCTACTCATGAGAGTTTGCTACTTAGGGCAGAAGCATATAAATCTCGTATGGCTTTTTGTGCTATATTTTGGAAACATTATAATAGATAGATGTCTATGAGCTAGTGGGTAGAAACTGATAATTAAAGATAGAGTCTACAAAGATTACAACTGCTAAAAATACATATGTTGTATTATGGCCAAAAAATATTATTGCCGATGTGGACACAAATGATAGCTTATCATGAAACATCACCTGTAACATTAGCTATGCTATGAGATTGTGGACCTGAATGATATTACAACCTATTTACACCTTATATTACATCTCTATAATTTACGCCTCTATACTGATTTTAAATATTTTTATAACCTCTTTTTTAGCTATTAAAATGCTGAACGTTATTAAAAGTAATTAGGTTGAGCTACCCAACTTCTCCCAACAACTTCCCTCCTTCTAAATGAGAAATGAGAAAAACACAATATTATTTAATAAACAATAATAATAATAATGATAATAATGCTAATAATCAGCACATCAGCTGCTGTTCAGTAATAAAATCACACTGTTTATTTCTTGTATGCATCATTCATTCTTTAAACACCACTTATAAGGCCATATGTTCTTATTTATGGTATAGCAAAGAAGATACCTGCAATGTATTATTATCAATTCTTCTGATAGCTTATACTAAAAACAGCAATAAAATGCTCATCTTCAGAAACATATCTGTACAAACCAAAATAATTAAACATGATATATCATTATGGCATTATTTAATCCTAAATTAATTACAAATATATGGCGAAATCTCAGTAGGTCTTATTTCACTTTAATGTCACCATCTTGCATTCCAACAGCTATAACAGTTGGGTAGCATGAGGGTTTGTTTTTTGGGGTAATAGCTCAAGCTTGTAATGGCACTATTCTTTTTCATTTTGGAATTGACCGTTTGTGAGCAATATTATATTTTATTAGTTTAGACAAATTCATTCATTGTTTTTTTTTTACATTTTTTTATTATTCCCCCTAGGGAGGCTTGTACCAGAGAAGGCACAACACACTGAAATGCAGCAATGCTTTGTAAAGTGCCGGTTAGCAGCATCTAAGGTCTTATAATACTGCATTTAAAACTAGCTGCCATCACAGCCTGCACCAGAGCTTTATGGAAAAGGCTCAGTTACTAAACCTGCCCTATATATGTAGTTTGCAGAGGGCTGAGTCGGCATTCCATGCCCAGTGACTCTGGCACTTCCTTTGGTTTACAATATACTAGCACAAGACTTAATCACAAATCTTAAAAAGGGATATTCTAATGTCTATCTATTATTGCCTAATGCCTGGAATGCAGGTAAAGGTGAAAATAATGAGAGTTACTGAAACAGCCTAACTAGTAAGTGGAAAATAATGCTATGAACATGACCTAAATGTTTGTTATCACAATAATGTTTTCAGTTTTGATAATGTTTGCCAGCATTTAAAAAGAGTCTTCAAAGAGACTGTCACTACAGTGTGCACCAAAAATGGATTTTACTTGTCAAATCCCTTCTTACAAAAGTGATTACACTCTATTTATCACCCTAATTACATTTAAAAAGTTTCAATATGACTTTAAGGCTAAGTGCACACGTTGCAGAACTCTAAAGTTACTGCGGGAATTCCGGAATTCCATTCCGCAGGAAAACCGCATTTTAAATTCCCGTGATTTTCCCGCGGAAAAACTAGCGTTTTCCACGCGATCTGTAGCATCGCTTGGAGAACTGACTGACAGGTTGGTCACACTTGTCAAACGCAGTGTTTGACGAGTGTGACCAACTTTTTACTATTGAGGCTGCCTATGCGGCATCAGTAGTAAAAAGATCTAATGTTAAAAATAATTTTAAAAAATAAAAAATCTTGTTTTTCTCACCTTCCAACGTCCCGCGCAGCGTCCCTGATCATCGCGATGCTCCCGTTCCCAGTAATGCCTTGCGAGACCTTTGATGACATAGCAGTCTTGCGATACTGTAGCGGTCTTACGAGACCGCTACGTCATCACAGGTCCTTGCCGCAAGGCATTACTGGGAACGGGAGTTTGCAGGAGCATCGGTAAGGCTGTGCGGGATGCCGGAAGGTGAATATAACCCGATTTTTTATTTTAATTCTATTTTTTACAGGGATATGGTACCCAGAGCCCGGAGGACAGTCTCCTCTCCTCCACCCCCTGGGTACCATCCGCCAATGTTCTGCTTACTTTTTGCATGGTGGGCACAGCCACATGCGGAAAGTAAGCAGGACAATGCATTCATATGTGGGCAGAATCGCCGCGATTCTGCAAATTAATGAGCATGTTGCATATTTTTCCGCGATGCGATTCCGCTGCAGGAAAATCCGCAGCATTAGCACAGCATTGCAGAATCCCATAGGATTGCATGGGATGTTGTTTTTTTGTATTTTCGTGGCAAAATCAAGCGTTAAAAACCGCCGCGAAACGCGAAAAAAACGCAATGTGTGAACGCAGCCTAAAGCAGCATTATGGAACCTAAAGTAGCCCTTTTAGGCTGCGTTCACACGTTGTGTTTTTTTGGCGTTTTTGAACGCGCGGTTGTGCCAATAATAGTTACCATTACTGCAAAGCTGCTATGTGCATAATACACTAAAATTGACAAGCTCAAAACTATATGTATATTAGCCCCTATTAATTTAATAGCAAATGGCTGTTTCCTTGGGGAGGAGAGCAGGAAGTAACTGGAAATTCTATGCCTGAGAACAAATCAGAATGAAGAGGCAAATCTGGTACAAAGTTTCAGCTGGGACCCCTCCTAAACACAGATTAAGTGGTGTGAGTGGTCATCATGTGACCTCTCATATGCGATTTGCACACTTAGTCATGAGCCAACTAGCTGCCTTTCCAACATCATCTAATATGTAGTGGAAAATTGCATCAACTACTTCATTAAGAGAAGCAGGAAGAGAAGATAGTTAGCACGTAATCGTAAGTATGAAAATTGCATATGAGTGGTAATGTGATGACTGCTGAAATTTGCAAACAGATCTGAAGCCCATCAGTGAGTATATTATATGCTGTTAGCATTTGGTATGCTACAGTGCCTAATTTTCAAAATAATACTACTAAATAAATACTGAATGTATGAATCTTTAACTTGTTAGACCACACAATTTTTTTTGTTAATGTTACCATGCATCACGTCATCGGTCAAGTTATGGATTGCTACATGTGTAAAGGTTTATCACCATTAATAATACATATATGCATCAGTAGAACCACCATAAATGCAGAAATGCATCACCAGAAGCAAACGCAGTACAGGCAGATATCACTAGAGCCCTCATCAGTATATAACCTCATCCCCAGAAACATCAAGAGTACATGAATACATCACAAGAACAACCAACTTTATAGAAATACAGCAACACAACCACCATCATCACACAGGAATTCATCTTCAGATCCATCATTAGTGATCTTTTCTGATTGGAATCATTTGATTCTTCTCTATGTTGTCCGAATGCTATGATTAGAGATGAGAGAATATGTTCAGAAAACAATTGCCAAACATAAATTCAGCATGAATATGGTACATAAGGATTCGTGATCGGTAACACAAGCATTTTTCTTAAAATCGGAAAAAGTCGGTAAAATTCTGTAAAAGATAGAATAAACGCCGGCAATTCATGTGCCACATTTAGTAAAATCACAGCGTGACAGGTTAGAACAGAATAGATAGAACAGATATACAGTGGGTACGGAAAGTATTCAGACCCCTTTAAATTTTTCACTCTTTGTTTCATTGCAGCCATTTGGTCAATTCAAAAAAGTTTATTTTTTCTGCCTTTTCTTGGCAGTTGTAGGCTGCTATTTTGAGCCTGGGGGGGGTCAATATCCATGGTCCCTTACCATCCTGAGAATACCAGCCCCCAGCTGACTGTATTAGGCAGGTTGTCAAAAATGGGCAGGACCCCAAGATGTTTTTTTAAATTATTTATTTAAATAATTAAAAAAATGACATGGGGACTCCTCTATTCTTGTATTCTTGATAACCAACCTTGCTAAAGCTGACAGCTGAGGGTTGCAGTCCTCAGCTCTGAGTTTTGCCTGGCTTGTTATCAAAAATAATGGGGAACCCAAGCAGGTTTTATTTAAGGATTTATTTACAGCGCACGAGAGGCTGATTAATACCCCCATCATCTGCTCCTTCTCTCACTCTTATTAGTGGCTGCAGGTGTCAGATGATGGGAGCAGTAGTCCCATCAGCTGACACCAGTGACCTGAGATAAACTTTATACCTCCCATCACAGCTGAGCACTCATGCTGTCTTTGACAGCGTGGGAACTTTGGCTCTCTGACAGGCGGGGATGGTTTCACCACCGATCAGAAGTGGTGTTTACCACACTGTCATGCAAATGACAGCTTGTCAAACACTGTATTGTCTGCCCCCCATTCAAGTGAATGGGGTTCAGGTCCGATCTGCTGGATAAAAGGCTGAATGGACGCATCATGCAGCCTACCATCTAGATGTAGTGGAGCTGACTGTAAGGTCACATCCTGCTGTCCTTGACTGTTCTAGAGCACATACACTGCAAAAATAGTCAACAAGCATATTTGCAGCATTTTTCACCATCCATTCAAGTCAATGGTTGAAAAACTCTGCAAAGCGCTGAAAAAAGCTGAAAGAAGTGACGTTGATATACTATATGCCGGGGGTCTGTGCGGGCCTGCCGGGGGTCTGTGCGGGCTGCCGGGGGTCTGTGCAGGCCTGCCGGAGGTTTGTACGGGCCTGCCGGGGGTCTGTGCGGGCCTGCCGGGGGTCTGTACGGGCCTGCTGGGGGGTCTGTGCGGGCTGCCAGGGGTCTGTGTGGGCTGCCGGGGGTCTGTGCGGGCCTGCCGGTGGTCTGTGCGTGCCTGCCGGGGGTCTGTGCGTGCCTGCCGGGGGTCTGTGCGGGCTGTGGGGGTCTGTGCGTGCCTGTTGGGGGTCTGTGCGGGCTGCCGGGGGTCTATACGGGCCTGCCAGGGGTTCTGTGCGGGCTGCCGGGGGTCTGTGCGGGCCTACCGGGGGTCAGTGAGGGCCTGCCGGGGGTCTGTGTGGGCCTGCCGGGGGTTTGTACAGGCCTGCCGGGGGTCTGTGCGGGCTGCCGGGGGTCTGTGCAGGCCTGCCGGGGGTTGTGTGTGTGTGTGCAGGCATCTTCCGATGGGACTACAAATCCCATTGGGCAATCCCATTGGGCTATGCCTGCTACAATGACAGTGATTGACACATTAGCCAATGATGGGACAGTAGTAGTCCCATCATTCGGCTAATGTGTTGAATGTAAAAAAAACATACATACTACATACATACTACATATATACAACATTCATACAACATACATACATACATACATACTTCATATATACTACATTCATACAACATACATACATACTACATACATAATACATATATACTACATTCATACAGCATACATACATACTACATGCATACTACATACAATACATTTATACATTCATACAATACATACATATAGACATACAGTACATGTAACATAGAGTACATACTCACCATCACTTGTCACTTTGATCCCCGAAGCCAGTGACATCTCACTGTAAAAAATATTAAAATAACAAACAACCAATATACTCCCTGATCCACAGAAATCCACGAGTGTCTCCAGACGATCTCCCGCAGTGCATCACTGAGAGGTTACTATAGTTCACTGGGCTCACTTTATGGCAAAAGCTGCGTGGGAACTTTCTCACACAGCAAAGCCAAAAGTGAGACTAGGGACTATTTTTTTACAGTGGCAGAGGAATACAGTGTGGAAGGATACCTACCTCCTGTCATTGGAATCCTGGAGCCCCAAGAGAGCGGTCGCATCAGCTGATGCTGCAGTTCTCCACGGGAGATCATTGTGGGACACTCATGGATTTCTGCGGATCAGGGAGTATATTGGTTGTTTGTTATTTTAATATTTTTTACAGATGACACTGGCTTCTGGGATCAAAGTGACAAGTGATGGTGAGTATGTACTCTATGTTAAATGTACTGTATGTCTATATGTATGTATTGTATGAATGTATTGTATGTAGTATGTATGTAGTATGTATGTTGTATGTCTGTAGCATGTTTTTTGTATGTATGTAGTATGTATGTAGCATGTACTATGTATGTTGTATGAATGTAGTATATATGTAGTATGCATGTAGTATGTATGTATGCTGTATGAATGTATTATATATGTAGTATGTATGTAGTATATAGTATGTATGTATGTATATTGTATGAATGTAGTATATATGTAGTATGTATGTATGTTGTATGAATGTAGTATATATGTAGTATGTATGTAGTGTGTATGTATGTTGTATGAATGTAGTATATTTGAAGTATGTATGTAGTATGTATGTTGTATGAATGTTGTATATATGTAGTTTGTATGTAGTATGTATGTAGTATGTATGTTTTTTCTTTTTACATTGAACACATTAGCCGGATGATGGGACTACTACTGTCCCATCATTGGCTAATTTGTCAATCACTGTCATTGTAGCAGGCATAGCCCGATGGGACTTGTACTCCCATCAGATGATGCCTGCTCACACACACAACCCCCGGCAGGCCCGCACAGACCCCCGGCAGCCCACACAGACCCCCCCAGCAGGCCTGCACAGACCCCCGGCAGCCCGCACACACCCCCAGCAGGCCGGTGCAGACCCCCGGCAGGCCCGCACAGACCCCCAGCAGCCCGCACAGACCCCTGGCAGGCCCGCACAGACCCCCGGCAGCCCGCACTGACCCCTGGCAGGACCGCACTGACCCCCGGCAGCCCGCACAGACCTCTGGCACGCCCGCACAGACCCCCGGCAGGCCCGCACAGACCCTGAGAGGCCCGTACAGAACCCGCCCTCACACACACATGCACAGTCTCCGCCCACGCACTGCCCACACTCTTCCCCCCTCCTGAACTGGATGTGCAAGGAAAGAAAGGGTTTATTTTCATTCCGATATTTGTGCCCCATTGACTTGCATGGGTTTCCGGTATCGGAATCGGCGATACCCGATATTTTAGGGGTATCGGTCCGATCCAATCCGATTCTATATTTCCCGATATCGGAAGGTATCTCTCAACACTACTGATGACAAAAAAATGTGTGTGCATGAGATTTCTGAAATATCATAGGCTTTGCTGGTACTGTAAAAAGCAGCTGAAATTAGCATAAACAATGCAGCAAAAATAACCAGTGTGAACTTACCCTAACACTGGGCCGAGGTCTACGTGATGTTTTCTCGAGTTGCACTCTCCTGTATTCTACAGTAATGTGACGTCAGCCCTGCATGGGTTCCTCTGTATTTTTTATAACCAGCCAGGTAAAATGCACAGCTGTGGCTACAACCCTCAACTGTCAGCTTCAGTAAGTCTGTTTAACAAGAATAAAGGGGTCCCCATGCCATATTTTTTAATTATTTAAATAAATAATTTAAAAAAATGGCATGATGTCCCCCTCATTTATGACAACTAGCCTTGCTCAAGCAGACAGCTGAGGACTGGTATTCTCAGGCTGGTATGGGGCCATGGATATAGCCCCTCCCCAGCCTAAAAATTGCAGCCCAAAGCCACCCAGAAAAAGCACATCAATTAGATGTCCCAATTCTGGAACTTTTCCTGGCTCTTCCCACTTGCCCTGTAGTGGTGGCAAGTGGAGTTCATATTTGTGGGGTTGATGTCACCTTTGTGTTGTGAGGTGACCTCAAGCCCACATATTAGTAATGGAGAGGTGTCTATAAGACACCTCTCCATTACTAATCCTATAGTTGTATGGTAAATAAAGACACAGCCAGAACAAAGAAATAACAAATAAAATAAATAAGGCTAAATACAGTTTTCCATTTTATTTAAAAATAACAAACAGTGTTATACTCACCTAATGTCTAATTCCACCGTAGCCCTCATTCTCCAGTAATAAAACTAAAATAAAAACAACAATATACCATACCTGTCTCTCATTCTGTCCCAAACCATAATCCATGTCTGGGGGATTAATAGTTTTCAGCCTGGACAGTGCCAAGATGCAATCGTCCAGACTGAGAACCACTGGTAAATGAGCTGCTGCGAGCGCAGCCTCAGTGTCTAGGGGAGATGTCATTGAGGTTACCACTCGACACTGAGGCTGTGTTCACAGCAGGGATGAACTGCCATGAACTCAGCACCATCGGAAAAAGTCAGTGATGAGGTCACTGCAGTTCAAGCTCAGTGACTTCACCACAGATCATGGCGAGAAATTCTCAAGGTGATCTGCTGTGAAGCCACTGTGCTTGAACTGCAGTGAACTCAGTGACTTTTTCCCACGGGGAGCTCACCGAGGTCACAGCAGTTCAGCCCAGCAGGGAACACAGCCTCAGTGACCGGACATTAACTCGATAACATCATCGCTGGTCACTGAGTTTGTGGTCGCAGAAGCTCATTCCCCAGTGGTTCTCAGCCTGGAAGGACGCATCTTGGCACCATTCAGGTTTAAAACTATTAATTGCCCAGACAGGGATTATGGAGTGAGACATAACAACAGACAGGTATGGCATATTGTTGTTTTTCATTTTAGTTTTATTACAGGAGAGCGACGGCTTCGGTGGAAATAGGCATTAGGTGAGTATAACTGTGTTTGTTATTTTTAAATAGGGATCCAAGAAGTAAAGTTTCTCCTTGCGGACAGTGACATGTTAAGCATGCCGAGATGAGGATATGCAAATAGTCTCTTCAGAGAGGAAAGGGACTAGATCCTGGTCAGACGCATCTCACACAGCCAAACCATATCTCACAATTTGCACTGATGAGGGGCAGTACCCCAAAGGACAGTGTCTGCAAATTGACATTCTGGTTTTGGCTTTTATCCTAAGCCATGTGCTTTTGTGCTGTGTATTTTCGGCTATATTCGGTGATTTAATCGATGATTCAATCAGTGAATATTTCAAATTCTGTGATCATGAGCTGAACCGAACATTGAAATATTCCCTCATCTCTAGCTATGACTTTTCATATGCGTTACTTGTCTCTACAAATTACTATCGTCTCCAGTTTGCGCTTAACCCCTTCATGACCCAGCCTATTTTGACCTTAATGACCTGGCCATTTTTTGCAATTCTGACCAATGTCCCTTTATGAGGTAATAACTCAGGAACGCTTCAACGCATCCTAGCGATTCCGAGATTGTTTTTTCGTGACATATTGGGCTTCATGATAGTGGTATATTTAGGTCAATAATTTTTGCATTTATTTGTGAAAAAAATGGAAATTTGGCAAAAATTTTGAAAATTTTGCAATTTTCAAATTTTGAATTTTTATTCTGTTAAGCCAGAGAGTTATGTGACACAAAATAGTTAATAAATAACATTTCCCACATGTCTACTTTACATCAGCACAATTTTGGAAACAACATTTTTTTTCGTTAGGAAGTTATAAGGGTTAAAAGTTGACCAGCAATTTCTCATTTTTACAACAAAATTTACAAAACCATTTTTTTTAGGGACCACCTCACATTTGAAGTCACTTTGAGGGGTCTATATGGCAGAAAATACCCAAAAGTGTCACCATTCTAAAAACTGCACCCCTCAAGCTACTCAAAACTATATTCAAGAAGATTATTAACCCTTCAGGTGCTTCACAGGAACTAAAGCAACATGGAATGAAAAAATGGACATTTTAATTTTTCCAACCAAAATTTTATTTTAGCATCAGTTTTTTCATTTTCACATGGGTAACAGGATAAAATGTATCCGAAAATTTGTTGGGCAATTTCTCCTGAGTACACTGATACCTCATATGTGGTCATAAACCACTGTTTGGGCGCACGGCAGGGCTCAGAAGGCAAGGAGCGCCATTTTACTTTTTGAATGTAAAATATGCTTGAATGTTTAGCGGTTGCCATGTCTTGTTTTAAGAGTACCTGTGTGCCTAAACATTGGAGCTCCCCCACAAGTGAGCCCATTTTGGAAACTAGACCCTCCAAAGAACTTATCTAGATGCATAGTATGCACTTTGAACCCCCAGGTGCTTCACAAATTGATCTGTAAAAAAAAAAAGTACTTTTTTTTTCACAAAAATTTTATTTGGCCTCAGTTTTTTCATTTTCACATGGGCAACAGGATAAAATGGATCCTAAAATTTGTTGGGCAATTTCTCCTGAGTACATCAATATCTCATATGTGGTCATAAACCACTGTTTGGGTGCACCGCAAGGCCCGGAAGGGAAGGAGCGCCATGTGACTTTTTGATTGGAAAATTAGCTCCAATCGTTAGCGGACACCATGTCGCATTTGGAGAGCCCCTGTGTGCCTAAACATTGGAGCTCCCCCACAAGTGACCCCATTTTGGAAACTAGACCCCCGAAGGAACTTATCTAGATGTGTGGTGAGCACTTTGAACCCCCAAGTGCTTCACAGAAGATAATAACGCAGAGCAGTGAAAATAAAAAAATATTTTTTTTTCCTCAAAAATGATTTTTTAGCCCGCTATTTTTTATTTTCCCAAGGGTAACAGGATAAATTGGACCCCAAAAGTTGTTGTCCAGTTTGTCCTGAGTACACTGGTACCCCATATGTGGGGGAAAACCACTGTTTGAGCGCACGGCATGACTCAGAAGGGAAGGAGCGTCATTTGACTTTTTGAATGGAAAATTAGCTCCAATCGTTAGCGGACACCATGTTGTGTTTGCAGAGCCCCTGTGTGCGTAAACTTTGGAGCTCCCCCACAAATGACCCCATTTTGGAAACTAGACCCCCTAAGGAACTTATCTAGATGCATAGTGAGCACTTTGAACCCCCAGGTGCTACACAGAAGTTTATAACGCAGAGCCATTAAAATAAAAATATTTTTTTTCCCTCAAAAAATAAATTTTTAGCCTGCTATTTTTTATTTTCACAAAGGTAACAGGATAAATTGGACCCCAAAAGTTGTTGTCCAGCTTGTCCTGAGTACGCTGGTACCACATATGTGGGGGGGACCACTGTTTGGGCACACGTTGGGGCTCAGAAGGGAAGTAGTGACGTTTTGAAATGCCGACTTGATGGAATGGTCTGTGGGCGTCATGTTATGTTTGCAGAGCCCCTGATGTACCTAAACAGTGGAAACCCCCCACAAATGACCCCATTTTGGAAACTAGATCACCCAAGAAACTAATATAGATGTGTGGTGAGCACGTTGAACCCCCAAGTGCTTCACAGAAGTTTATAACGCAGAGCCGTGAAAATAAAAAATTTTTTTTTTTTCCTCAAAAAATTATTTTTAGTCCACTATTTTTTATTTTCACAAGGGTAACAGGATAAATTGGACCCCAAAAGTTGTTGTCCAGTGTGTCCTGAGTACGCTGGTACCCCATAAGTGGGGGGGGACCACTGTTTGGGCACACGTTGGGGCTCGGAAGGGAAGTAGTGACGCTTTGAAATGAAGACTTGATGGAATGGTCTGTGGGCGTCATGCTACATTTGCAGAGCCCCTGATGTACCTAAACAGTGGAAACCCCCCATAAGTGACCCCATTTTGGAAACTATATCACCTAAGGAACTAATCTAGATGTGAGGTCAGCACTTTGAACCCCCAAGTGCTTCACAGAAGTTTATAACGCAGAGCTGTGAAAATAAAAAAATATTTTTTTTTCCTCAAAAAGTGATTTTTACCCCACTATTTTTTATTTTCACAAGGGTAACAGGATAAATTGGACCCCAAAAGTTGTTGACCAGGTTGTCCTGAGTACGCTGGTACCCCATATATGGGGGGGGACCACTGTTTGGGCACACGTTGGGGCTCGGAAGGGAAGTAGTGACGCTTTGAAATGCCGACTTGATGGAATGGTCTGTGGGCGTCATGTTACGTTTGCAGAGCCCCTGATGTACCTAAACAGTGGAAACCCCCCACAAGTGACCCCATTTTGGAAACTAGACCCCCCAAGGAACTTATCTAGATGTGTGGTGAGCACGTTGAACCCCCAAGTGCTTCACAGAAGTTTATAACGCAGAACCGTGAAAATAAAAAATCTTTTTTTTCCACAAAAATAATTATTTTAGCCCCCATTTTTTTATTTTCCCAAGGGTAACAGGAGAAATTAGACCCCTAAAGTTGTTGTGCAATTTTTCCTGAGTACCCTGATACCCCATAAGTGGGGGTACACCACTGTTTGGGCACACGTCGGGGCTCGAAATGGAGGGAGCACCGTTTGACTTTTTGAACGCAAAATTGGCTGGAATAAACGGTGGCTCCATGTCGCGTTTGGAGAGCCCCTGATGTGCCTAAACAGTGGAAACCCCTCAATTCTATCTCCAACCCTAACGCCAACACACCCCTAACCCTAATCCCAACCCTAATCATAACCCTAACCACAACCCTAATCCCAACACACCCCTAACGAAATCCCAACTCTAACCCTAACCACAAGCCTAACCGTAATCCCAACCCCAACCCTAATCCCAATTCCAACCCTAACCCTAAATTCAACCCTAACCCTAAATTCAACCCTAACCCTAAATTCAACCCTAACCCTAGATTCAACCCTAACCCTTAATCCAACCCTAACCCTTAGTCCAACCCTAACCCTTAGTCCAACCCTAACCCTTAGTCCAACCCTAACCCCTAGTCCAACCCTAACCCCTAGTCCAACCCTAACCCCTAGTCCAACCCTAACCCTTAGTCCAACCCTAACCCTAACCCTAGCCCTAACCCTAGCCCTAACCCTAGCCCTGGACCTAACCCTAATGGAAAAAAAAAAAAAAAAAAAAAATATTATTTGTCCCTACCTATGGGGGTGATAAAGGGGGCGGTGATTTACTTTTTATTTATTTTGATCACTATGAAAGTTTATCATAGTGATCAAAATAAATGAATGAATCTGCAGCGTTGCAGATTCGATTCGGCGCACTGCGCATGCGCCCGCCATCTTGCAAGATGGCGGCGCCCATGACGCTGGACGGCAGGACACCGGGACGGATAGCGGGAGATCGGAGGCACAAAGGAGGGTGAGGGGGTGATCGGAGGGTGAGAGGGGATGATCGGAGGGCTGGGGGGGGCGGAGAGAAGGCGGGGGGGCAGATCATGACGGCGGCTGCCGATCGGTGCCGTCAGAAGGTGGCGGCAGCCGATCGGTGCCGTCAGTCGGTGTGGGGGGGGTCGGGTCTCGGTGTCCAGCCATGTCCGATGCTATTTCAGCATCGGCCATGGCTGGATTGTAATATTTCACCAATTTTCATTGGTGAAATATTACAATCGCTCTGATTGGCAGTTTCACTTTTAACAGCCAATCAGAGCGATCGTAGGCACGTGGGGGCTAAGCCACGCCCCCAGGTGTTAACTCTGAAGGGTCCTTTGTGTGCGGGTCGGGTGACCTTTCAGTGACCCCGGTCACCCGACCCACAGGGGGGCTATTTATAGCATGACGCCTACGTAGGCGTCATAGGTCGTGAAGGGGTTAAAAATAACAGTGCCATTATAATGCTCCTGAATAAAAATATCAATCAATCAATCAATCAAATTTATTATCGCCAAGTACATATTACATATATACAAGGAATTCTTTGTGGCAAAGAGGCAACATAATATATAACAACAGATACAACAAGTAACATCTAACAAGACAGATACAGTATATAGTCTACACATGACGATTTAATTGTTGAACAGAGAGTGGATAGAAGCTGTTCATATGGCGGTTGGTACTGCATTTGGGGACTCTGAAGCGACGTCCTGAAGGGAGTAGTTGGAATGAGGAGTGTCCCGGGTGAGAGGGATCGGATGAAATTTTCAATGCGTGGGATAGAATACTCTTATCATAAAGATCCTGGATTTTAGGCAGGGGGGAACCTATAATTCTCTCTGCTGTTCTGAAAGTCCTTTGTAAGCGGAGTTTGTCATGCGCAGTGGCTCCCCCATACCAGACTATCAGAGAGGAACAAATCACAGATCTGATAACAGCATTAAAGAATAAGATCAGCAGATTCTTAGACAAACCATATCTTTTCAGCTGACGCAGGAAGAACATCCTCTGTTGTGCTTTTCTTATAACAGCATCCACGTTTTTCCCCCATTTAAGATCATGAGTAGTGTTGAGCATTCCGATACCGCAAGTATCGGGTATCGGCCGATACTTGCTGTATCGGAATTCCGATACCGACTTCCGATATTTTTTCAATATCGGAATTCGGCATCGGAATCGGAAGTTCAGTTGATTGACGGCCTGACGTCATCATGATGCGCGGTGTGTGCGCATCATGATGCGCCGTCATTTCGGGCCTTCCGGGGGTCTCTGCCGGCCTGCCGGGGGGGCTGTGCCGGCCTGCCGGTGGTCTGTGCACCCTGTGGGGGTCTGTACCGGCCTGCCGGGGGGCTGTGCCGGCCTGCCGGGGGGCTGTGCTGATGTCCGGGGGTCTGTGCAAGCATCGTCCGATGGGACTACAAGTCCCATCGGGCGATGCCTGCTACCATGACAGTGATTGACACATTAGCCAATGATGGGACAGTAGTAGTCCCATCATCCGGCTAATGTGTTAAATGTAAAAAAAAAAAAAAAAAAAAAAAAAAAAATTACATGCTACATACATACAACATGCATACTACATACATGCTACATTCATACTACATACTACATACATGCTACATTCATACTACATAAATACTACATGCAACATACATACTACATATATACTACATGCATGCTACATACATACTGCATGCTACATACATACCACATATATACTACATACATACTACATGCATGCTACATGCTACATACATAACACATATATACTACATGCATGCTACATACATACTACATACTACATGCATGCTACATACATACTGCATGCTACATGCATGCTACATACATACTACATACATACTACATATATACTACATGCATGCTACATACATACTACATGCTACATACATACTACATATATACTACATGCATGCTACATACATACTACATGCTACATACATACTACATATATACTACATGCATGCTACATACTACATGCTACATACATACTACATATATACTACATGCATGCTACATACATACTACATGCATGCTACATACATACTACATGCTACATACATACCACATATATACTACATACATACAATACATTCATACAATACATACATAGACATACAGTACATATAACATAGAGTAACATACTTACCAATACTTGTCACATTGTTCCCCGAAGCCATTGTCTTTTCCGGGATAAATATTAACATAACAAACCACAAAAATACTCACCCACGATCCGAAGCAGTCCACGAGTGTGTCCCACGACGATCTTGGGTAGAGAACTGCAGCATCAGATGATGCTGCCGTTCTCTACGGGCTGCAGGAATCCAATGACGGAAGGTAGGTATCCTTCCGCACTGTATTCCTCCGCCACTTAAAAAAAAAAGTCCCTAGTCTCACTTTATGCCATTGCTGTGTGGGAATTTCCCACACAGCAATGGCATAAAGTGAGACTAGGGACTTTTTTTTTTTTAAGTGGCGGAGGAATACAGTGCGGAAGGATACCTACCTTCCGTCATTGGATTCCTGCAGCCCGTAGAGAACGGCAGCATCATCTGATGCTGCAGTTCTCTACCCAAGATCGTCGTGGGACACACTCGTGGACTGCTTCGGATCGTGGGTGAGTATTTTTGTGGTTTGTTATGTTAATATTTATCCCGGAAAAGACAATGGCTTCGGGGAACAATGTGACAAGTATTGGTAAGTATGTTACTCTATGTTATATGTACTGTATGTCTATGTATGTATTGTATGAATGTATTGTATGTATGTAGTATATATGTGGTATGTATGTAGCATGTAGTATGTATGTAGCATGCATGTAGTATGTATGTAGCATGCATGTAGTATATATGTAGTATGTATGTAGCATGTAGTATGTAGCATGCATGTAGTATATATGTAGTATGTATGTAGCATGTAGTATGTATGTAGCATGCATGTAGTATATATGTAGTATGTATGTAGCATGTAGTATGTATGTAGCATGCATGTAGTATATATGTAGTATGTATGTAGTATGTATGTAGCATGCATGTAGCATGCAGTATGTATGTAGCATGCATGTAGTATATATGTAGTATGTAGTATGTATGTAGCATGCATGTAGTATATATGTGTTATGTATGTAGCATGCATGTAGTATGTATGTAGTATATATGTGGTATGTATGTAGCATGCAGTATGTATGTAGCATGCATGTAGTATATATGTAGTATGTATGTTGCATGTAGTATTTATGTAGTATGAATGTAGCATGTATGTAGTATGTAGTATGAATGTAGCATGTATGTAGTATGCATGTTGTATGTATGTAGCATGTAATTTTTTTTTTTTTTTTTTTTTTTTACATTTAACACATTAGCCGGATGATGGGACTACTACTGTCCCATCATTGGCTAATGTGTCAATCACTGTCATGGTAGCAGGCATCGCCCGATGGGACTTGTAGTCCCATCGGACGATGCCTGCACAGACCCCCGGAGCCTGCACAGACCACCGGCAGGCCGGCACAGCCCCCCGGCAGGCCGGCACAGCCCCCCGGCAGGCCGGCACAGCCCCCCGGAGCCTGCACAGCCCCCCGGCAGGCCGGCACAGCCCCCCGGCAGGCCGGCACAGCCCCCCGGAGCCTGCACAGACCACCGGCAGGCCGGCACAGACCACCGGAGCCTGCACAGACCCCCTGGCAGGCCGGCACAGCCCCCGAAAGGCCCGTACAGACCCCAGAGAGGCTGTACAAGGGCAGGAAAGGGTTTTTCTTATTCCGATACCGGAAGTCCCATAGACTTGAATGGGACTTCCGGTATCGGAATCGGCGATACCGATACTTTTTTTAAAGATCGGCCGATACCATCCGATACGATACTTTGAAGTATCGGACGGTATCGCTCAACTCTAATCATGAGAGATGATAACACCAAGCAATTTGGTCTCTGTGACCCTAAGAACCACTTCGTCATGGATGTAGATTGGAAGTATCTCATGTTGATCTTTTCTAAAATCCACAACCATCTCAGCAGTTTTTTTAGTGTTGAGTACAAGATTATTGGCTTTACACCAGTCACATATTCTTTCCACCTCACTCCGATACAAGTCTTCAGCATTTCCCCTGATAATATATCTGCCCTGTGCTGTGGCTCTGAAAAATAATTGTCCCTCACTGTGCTCACTACAGAAAATATGACACTCACACAATCCATCTTATTGTATATTGCCTCCACACTGACCTATCCTATAAGTTCCCTTTAATTTAGAACATTTTAGCTTAGAGTTGTAATGATAAGCTTTTCATACAGGGAAAAAAATAATCATAAATAAATCAATATCGCTGACTTTTTATGGATTTTAGTCAATAATTTATGACATCTGATATTTTTTAAAAATCCAATATTTTATATACACATTGGGAACCTCTGAATAATAATAAAAAAAATCTAAAAACTTTTTAGACTTTAAATACAAATCTTCTTCCACTTTTTTTCTTTGAATTGTACAGTGAAAACTTTTTTCAACTGTTTTATGATCTGTAAAACAGTTTTGTCAGTAAGGCCATTCTATTATCTGCTGAATGATTTTGCAAATATATACATAGAGATGAGTGGTGAGCTTCAGAAATAGAGTTGTCATACATCCATTATGGTGTCAATTCCATGACTGACTTGCTCCTCACTGGTAGGTTTTATAAATTATAGCTGTTCATCTATTACTAAAATAAATGCTATCCTTTATGGCTTGGACACAGCAGTGACAATCAAGCAGAGAGAGTAGGTGGACAATAGACAAATGATTACTTAGGCTAATATATAAAGGTTTTGCAGAGCTATAGACTTCAAAGTAAAATAGAACAAAAATGATATGTAATGTACATTATTATTATTAATTACAGTAGCTAATTGTATAGAATTATTTTTTGACATAATTAGCAATAAATGAAGTAATATGCAAAGACAGACTTAAAGTCCCTGCACACATCAATAAGTAATGACTTGTCATTTTGCTATTAGATTATTGTTCTTGCTGTCTGAAGGCTTCGGTCATCTCCTGCGCATTTTCAATCCTATAGTCAACCTTAATGGATATCGGATACAATGTGATTATATTTAATTATAGGATATCGACAAGGGTGAGCGAACGTGCTCGGTGATACTCGGTTATCTATCGAGTATCACGTTGCTCGGATGTGCTCATTACTCAGTGAGCAGTGAACAATACTCAAGTTCAACCTCGAATCTCCACCCTACTTTGGTGCCTATTACACAGCCAATTAGCATGTGGGGTTTGCCTAGGAGTCACTGTAATGCCGTGGCCATCTTGGTTGTTGCATTACTATGATTGGCTGGCTATCTCACGTGTTCAGAGATTATAAAAGGACAGACTCCACCCAGCTAGGCATGCTGACACCATTGCACAGCTCTGTGACACTTCGTATTGGAGTGAGAGAGTGTTTGTCTATGCCTATATGCACAGTATAATTAATTATTTTTAATGAAACATTTTTATAGATTGAATTTGATTGTCATCCATACACTTTTGGGAACTTTCTGTTACATTATGGTGAAGTAAGCTCTCAAAAACCACTTTGATTGCTGTAGGTGACCAATTTTTTTCTTTTTATTAAAAATAAACTTGGTTTTCACAACCCACCTAACTACAATCTTTAATCTCTCCCTCTCCTCGGGCATTTTCCCATCCTCCTTCAAACACGCCATCGTTACTCCACTACTAAAGAAACCTGCTCTCGACCCATCCTGCTCAAACAACTACAGACCAGTCTCCAATCTCCCCTTCATCTCTAAACTTTTGGAACGCCTAGTTAACTCCCGCCTTACCCGTTACCTCTCCATTCACTCCCTTCTAGACCCTTCACAGTCCGGCTTCCGCCCCCTACATTCGACTGAAACTGCACTCATCAAAGTGACCAATGACCTTCTGACAGCAAAACGTAACAGTGACCACTCTCTGCTCATTCTTCTTGACCTATCTGCAGCTTTCGATAATGTTGACCACCATCTCCTACTCTCTAGGCTCCAGTCACTAGGCATTAAGGACACTGCACTCTCCTGGTTCTCTTCCTATCTCTCTGACCGCTCCTTCAGTGTTTTGTTCTCTGGCTCCACGTCATCTCCTCTTCCTCTTGCTGTCGGGGTACCTCAGGGCTCAGTCCTTGGCCCCCTTCTTTTCTCTCTCTACACGGCCCCAATTGGACAGACCATCAGCAGATTTGGCTTTCAGTACCATCTTTATGCTGATGACACACAACTATACACGTCTTCCCCCGACCTTACCCCCGCTGTACTACAGAACGCCAGTGACTGTCTGTCCGCAGTCTCCAATATCATGTCCGCTCTCTATCTGAAACTCAACCTCTCCAAAACTGAACTTCTCCTGCTCCCGCCGTCTACTAACCTCCCTAAATCTGACATTTCCTTCTCCGTGGGTGGTACCACAATAACACCCCGGCAGCAGGTGCGCTGTCTGGGTGTTATGTTTGACACCAATCTCTCCTTTACATCCCATATACAATCCCTTGCCCGCTCTTGCCGCTTACACCTAAAGAACATCTCTAGAATCCGCCCTTTTCTCACTATGGAAACAACAAAAACCCTCACTATTGCATTGATCCACTCTCGCCTGGATTACTGCAACGCTCTATTAATTGGCCTCCCCGTCACTCGACTATCCCCTCTCCAGTCCATACTCAATGCAGCAGCCAGGATCGTCCATCTGGGTAATCAGTACTCGGACGCGTCCGCTCTTCGCCAGTCCTTACATTGGCTGCCCATTCATTATAGGATCCAATTCAAAGTACTTGTTCTCACCCACAAAGCTCTCCACAGTGCGGCACCCCCTTACATCTCTTCTCTCATTTCTGTCTATCGGCCTAGCCGATCGCTGCGCTCTGCAAACGACTTTCGACTAACCTCTGCACTAATCCGTACCTCCCACTCCCGACTCCAAGACTTCTCCCGTGCTGCTCCTATCCTCTGGAATGCTCTACCCCAAGAAATCAGGACTATCCACAATTTGCATAGTTTTAGGTGCTCCCTCAAAACACACCTGTTCAGAGCGGCCTATCACATTCACTAATCAAAGTCATTCTCTGTGTAAGTGTGCGTGCGTAGCCCATTCACTATCTCCATCCATCCTTCACTCCTGCAAGATGGCTGGACCTTCATTGTAAATACACCATTGTAAATACACACCTGTACTCTGTATCTCCCTCACCTCATTGTAGATTGTACGCTCTCACGAGCAGGGTCGTCTTATTTCGTCTTATTTTGCTTTAATTATTGTATTGTTAGCGTTGTTACTTATGACTTGTGTTTTGAAACTGTTAAACTGTAAAGCGCTGCGGAATATGTTGGCGCTATATAAATAAAGATTATTATTATTATTATTAGTTTCAAGAGACCTAGCATTTCCAAAACGTCTAAGGCATGCGTTAAAGGGAAGGTGTCATCCAAAAATTTTTTTTTCAGCAATTGAAAAAATGTGAAGAATTAATGTTTACATTTTCTTAAAAAATATTATTGTTTGTTTTTAAATTTGTAAAATATGAAAAATAATTGTAAAAAGTTTGGCATTTCCACTTGTTAACACTAGAGGGAGCAGCTACTGAAATTTGGCACAAAAACCTAGTGTACACCAAGCTCCCATTACTGCCCTGCAGTAATTATGGGCGGAGTCTGCTGACATGGGTGTGATGTCATCCTCTCCTCCCCTTCTGGGTGTTTGCTAAGGGAAAAGAGAGGATGACATCTAGGAACACAGTGAGCAGCCATTTTGATGGGGCCTGCAAAGTTACTGACTGTCTTTGCACGTAAAGTCTGGATCAGAACAGGCCATCAATCAGCAGAAATGTTTCCTGGATTTCTGTGGGGCTGACAAGCAGACGGTCCATCCAGGTGTATAAAACACAGCGCTCTATGTACAATCCCTGGCACCGAACAGGGCACCCCCATAGACCAGCACACTGCTCTCCTGAAATACTCTGTGCTGCTGTCGCCCTGCTCCTCCACCATATATCAGGCCCCTGTCACCTCACTTTCACACATCGCCAGGACGGGATCTGAGGAGAGGAATGGGGTCTTCAGTCACCGAGGATGGCAGGCAGCAAGGATTCTGGGAGCAGGGTGACAGCAGCACAGAGTATTTCAGGAGAGCAGTGTGCTGGTATAGGGGGGAGGTCACAGAGGGAGATATATGGCGGAGGAGCAGGGTGACAGCAGCACAGAGTATTTCAGGAGAGCAGTATCACACGGGATAAGATTAGATACACGGCTCAGCAGTCAGCATCATACAGGATAGGATTAGATACACGGCTCAGCAGTCAGTATCACACAGGATAGGATTAGATACACAGCTCAGCAGACAGTATCACACAGGATAGGATTAGATACACAGCTCAGCAGACAGTATCACACAGGATAGGATTAGATACACGGCTCTGCAGACTGTATCACACAGGATAGGAATAGATACACGGCTCAGCAGACAGTATCACACAGGATAGGATTAGATACACAGCTCAGCATTCAGTATCACACAGGATAGGATTAGATACACGGCTCAGCAGTCAGTATCACACAGGATAGGATTAGATACACGGCTCAGCAGTCAGTATCACACACGAAAGGATTAGATACACAGCTCAGCAGTCAGTATCACACAGGATAGGATTAGATACACGGCTCAGCAGTCAGTATCACACAGGATAGGATTAGATACACGGCTCAGCAGTCAGTATCACACAGGATAGGATTAGATACACAGCTCAGCAGTCAGTATCACACAGGGGAGGATTAGATACACGGTTTAGCAGTCAGTATCACACAGGATAGGATTAGATACACGGCTCAGCAGTCAGTATCACACAGGGGAGGATTAGATACACGGCTCAGCAGACTATATCACACAGGGGAGGATTAGATACACAGCTCAGCAGTCAGTATCACACAGGGGAGGATTAGATACACGACTCGGCAGACAGTATCACACGATAGGATTAGATACACGGCTCAGCAGTCAGTATCACACAGGATAGGATTAGATACACAGCTCAGCAGTCAGTATCACACAGGGGAGGATTAGATACACGGTTCAGCAGTCAGTATCACACAGGATAGGATTAGATACACAGCTCAGCAGTCAGTATCACACAGGGGAGGAGACAGAGCAGAATAACACAGCAGAGCAGGAAGCACAGGGCCGAGCCTGGAGTAAGCAGGACAGAGGAGCATAGAGGAAAGTCACCCGCACTCACCACTCTCCATCCTCCGGCTCCAGTGAGCGGTTCTCTCCTCTGCTGACCACCATCTCCATATCTACAGCCTCTCCTCACAACACAGTACCTGTTATGCCACAAGTGGTCCTGTGATAGAGGGTAAGTGGAGCTCAGCAGATAGCACTGGGCTACAGTAAAATGGAGCCCAGCCACACCTACAGCAGTGAATGGTGCAGTCCACAGGGGCATGCCCAGTTCTCTGCTAATGAGGCTGCATGGTGGGGTCGGAAGCCGACCGCAGTCTCCTATGTCCAGGGACGGCCATATTTGCAGACTGTATGAGTCTTCCACAGATCTGCAAATCAAGATGGCAGCGCCCAGTGGCTACATTAAAACATTATTACAAACAAACCATAAATCCTAGTTAGTACAACATTTGCTGAAAAAACATGTTTTGTTACTTACTCTTTTTTTTGCAAATTATATAAAATTGCGGCACCATCCCTTTAAGGGATGGGGAAGTAGAAGTGATGATGATGGTGCACGCAGATGCCGAGGAAGCAGGGCAGATGAGACTATGCTTGTTGCTAGTGCACCAGAAACATACCCATCCGTAACTCATAGCTTCTTGTCTCACTTTGCAGGAAGGCACGGTACACCACTTCTGAAGCCGGAGCAGTGCTAAAAGGCAGTTGGTTGAATAGCAGATAATGACTCCCCCAGGCTTGGCAGAACCATTCTTCCAAATGGTCCAGTCTCACAAGGCTCAAGTCTGCATCACTTAATCCTCACCGTGATCCTCCTTCCTCCCACCATGTTTAGTCCCAAGAAACTAGTGATCACACACTAGGACTCTCCAAGGAGCTGTTTACAACATAATTTCTTACTGTGGCACTCAAACTGCATGCTCCAAATGGGACAGGAAGACATGATGTTTAGTGATGCACAAACCTTAGAGCAGCCATGACCACAAGAACATGATGGTAGGGAATGTCAAATTTGGGCTAAGATGGAAGATGATAATGAGACACAGTTGCTGCTAAGTCTTGTTGTTAAGTCACAAAGTCAGGAGGATGAGGTAGTGGATGATGAAGTCTCTGACCCAACCTGGAAATCAATCAGCAGCACTAAAACAGACATAAAGAGGCATTTTGGTGACCAGTGGCCAAGTTCAGAAACTGTTCCGCAGAGCACTGTCACCCGTGTATTTCTCCGTGAAAGAGTTAGGTGTTCCCCAGTTTGGGACATTTTTAAAGAGAATTCTGAGACCAACAAAATGGCCATTTGTAAGCTGTGCCATGCCAAGATCAGCGGGGGGCAATATCACTAAGAACGTAACCACCACCAGCATCATCAGGCACATATCATCTTAGCACCCGACTCGATAGGCAGAACACTTGGGTCCACAATTGGTGCCATTTGGTGACACTGCTGTCTCTTCCTCTGTGCTAGATGCTTCTCTATCCCCTGTCCAAAACAGTGGCACAGATGCCTCGTGCCTCGCACATTCTTACTTACCATCAACAGGTACTTCCAAATCCTTGTCCTAGCATAGTGCTCAGCTGTCCCTACCCCTAGCCTTGGGACAAAAAATAAAGCTCCAGCCTCCCACCCACTGGCCCAAATGCTAAATGGGCACATTTCCAGGCTTCTTGCTGTGGAAATATTGCCATTTAAGATGGTAGAGATGGAGGATTTCCACTGACTCATGGCAGCAGCCGTCCCTCGGTACTTGGTCTCCAACCACCATTTTTTCTTCCAATGTAGCATCCCCGCCTTGTACTAGCATGTGTCCAAGAACATCACCGTGATCTTATTAACACACTTACTGGCACTTTCCAATTTACGACTGACACATGGGCAAGTGCTTGTGGCAAGGGACGCTACGTTTTCATGACTTCACACTGGTTGAACATTGTGGAGGCTGGAGCCAAGTCAGACCCTAGCACAGCATATTTGTGTCACACCGTTCTGTCTGTATCTGCTTGTCGGCGTGACAATGCATATTTCTGCTTTAACCCCTTACTCCTTTCCCCCTAATTGAGCTCCGATACTGCTGGCTGTTACCTGTATGGAGCCTGCTCAATTCCCTGCTCTGCTGCGTAGCTGCACATGTGGTGCTAGGTCTTTGCTCTGCTGCTTGACCATTCGCATGTGTGGTCCCTGGTCACTGCTGTGGAAGCTGTCCACAGGTTGTGAGGTCATTTGCAGCTGGTGCATGACTTTCCACATGTGTCTAGGCTTGCAGACGATGCCAGGTGCTCTAAGCTGCAGTTCCTGCACTGATTGTGTGTGTATTTGAAATGCTGTCTCCAGCCAATTGCTGAGGGGCAGATACTTTATAAACTTACTCTGCCCTATGGGTAGGGCCAGAGCTACTCACAACTCACAAAGCTCCTGGATTTTGCTATGTGTGTCTCTTGTCTGTGGACCTCACCTGTCTCGGTTATAGTACCAAAGTCCCCGCCTTGATTCCTGCTTTGTCCTGTACCCTCGCCCTGCCCCGGAGGCGGTATATTCGGGCCTGAATCCTTGATCCTGTACCTGTCCTGTACCTAACCCTGTCTAAATTCGCCCTGGCCTGGAGGTGGTGTATCCAGGCTTGAATCCTTGATCCTGTACCTATACTGTACCTGACCATGTCTGAACTGTCTGCTGTGTTATGTTCCTGGAATCCCTCTGTGTTTGGAGCCCTGCACTCAGTGACTCTGAGACTCTTGTAACCGGTGTTCCTGCTGAGCATTTACTATGCTGTGCTCTAACTACCATGTGGTGCTAGCTCCTTGCAGGCCCAGCAATCCTCATGTGTCCTGATGTCCTGCCTGTGTCCCGATGTCCCACTTATGAGTGCCTTGGTGATCCGATGGTGCCTTGGGGTCCACTGGGTGGTACCCTTCTGGGAGGTGTGGAATCGGGAGCCTGGTTTAGCCCTGTTTTGTCTATGTACTGTGACTTTACTTTAAGTAAACTTTACTTTATTTATACCTGAAATTGTGCGGTGTTATCTAGTCCTACGTGTCTTCTTTGTCCACATGCTCAGCTTCCACAGAATCCCAGTCGCTGCCCTTCCCCAGTTTGGGCAGGCCCAGGTCCCCCTCTGTGGTATAGAGGGTCCATATTGCATCCCGGGGGATGCTCGCCCCTCGCCATCGGGTGGCTAGGGCGCTTAGCAAGCTCACACAAGTACCATGTTTTTCACATGTGCTTCCCTTGGTAGTTCTGTGGTTTCTGAAAGCATACCCAAACATTCTGATCAAGATACATGGGTCAGCACCCATTTCCATAAGTCGGCTTCAGCTGCTGCCACTCTGGTGGTGTTGTGCTGCTGCAGGGCATGCAAGTGCCAGATAACTGACTGATGTTCGATTTCACCACACACTGGAACTACACACTGCACATGTTGGCAAGGCTTTCTGAGCAGAAAAGGCTAGTGGTTAAGTATCAGCTCCTACATGCCCGTTTGGATTCTGTTCAGCTTCCGCACATAAAAACTGAAGAGCGTGCATGGATGTTTGACATTTCTGTGGTTCTCCAAAACATTGAGGACTCCACAAAGATGAAAAGCGGTGAAAATGCCATAGTCAGTGCAACTATCTTGCTTCTGTGCTTACTTAAACTTGAAGCTTAGCATGCAGAGCAGGTGGAGATGGAGGAAGACACAACACAGAGAGATTGTAACCAGCCCAGTTTCATCTCATCTGCTCAGTGCAGATTGGGTATCAATGAGGAGGTTGATGCTGAGGAGGAGGAAAAGGAGGAGGAGAAGGAGAAGTAAGAAGAGGAGGAGGTAGAGGAAGAGGAGGAGGTGGAAGAGGAAAAGAAGAAAAATGAGGAAGAGGAGCAAGAGGAGGAAGTGGAAAAAAGGAGGAAGAGGAAGAGGAGGAAGAAGAGTAGGAGGAAGAGGAGGAGGAGGAAGAGGAAGGAGAAAAAGGAATAGGAGGAAGTGGAGGAGGAGGTGGAGGAGGAAGAGGAGGAGGAAGAGGAAGAAGATGAGGAGACAGAAGAGGAAGAAGGAAGAGGAGGAGGAAGTGCCTTTCAAGTAACCTTCAGGTTACATTTATCTTGGCCAAAGCAGAGTATTGGTTGTTCATCTTGCTAGACTCAAACTACAAGGAGAACTTTGCATCTACAATTCCTGAGGTGGAATGCTTTTTTAAAATTGTGCTATACCAGAAGGCCACTGTGGAACTCATTAGCGTGGGAAAGTTCTTTAACAATTTCCCACGCTGTCAAGTTCACCTCAGGTTAGGCGGGGAGTTTGTGCAGCCTCATTGACGTCAACGGTAGTCACTGAGGCTGTGCAAACTCACCGCCTGGCCTATGGTGAACTGACAGTGTGGGAAAATGTTCAGAAACTTTCCCACACTAATCAGTTCATCTCTGGTCAGTTGGGGAGGCTGAACAGGAAGCTTTACATCCATTCCTCCGTAGTTTACAGCCCGGGCGGTCGCATTAGCACCACTCCCGGTTCTAAACTAATTAACCACCTTGAGATGGATTGCAGCATGGGACATGACTGTAGGGTGGATAGGTATGGGATATTGTTGCTTTTTTATTTTGGATTTTTTACAGGAGAACAAGGACTTCAATTGGATTGGGAGTTAAATAAAGATGGCAAAAATGTGTGTTTATTTAATTAAATGTCTTTATTCTTGATGTGTGTTTTTAACCCTTTCAGACTAGTGGATTAATAATGGAGAGGTGTCTTATTGACACCTCTCCATTATTAACCAGGCTTAATATCACCTTTCAATAGCAAGGTGACATTAACCCCTTATTACCCCATATGCCAACCCCTATAGGGCAATGGGAAGAGAGAGGCTAAGTGCCGGAATAGGCGCATCTAACAGATGCACCTTTTTAGGGGTGGCTGGGGGCTGATTTTTTTTTAGCCATGGGGGCGCCAATAACCATGGTCCTTCTCTAAGCTATTAATATCTTCCCTCAGTTACTAGCTTTCCCTCTCTGGCAGAGAAAATTGTGTAGGAGCCCTGGCAAGTTTTTTCTGTGAATTAAGCCTACAATTTAACACCTACAGCTCCAAAATTTTACAGATACACACTACTAACATAATTAGTGAGCAAAATATATAAATGTAACATATGCAAAGGTTTACTGTATGTAAACCATGTGTCATATCTTTCAGGTTCTGTAAGTAATAATTTTACAGAAGCTGACAATTGAATTATTGACTATTCTGCTATCCTGCTCAGTATGAAATATATATATATATATATATATATAATTTCACAAATATTTGAGGCCATGGATCCATTATATGTCCATTTTTCAAGCCGGCAAGAAAATCTCGCCATACGGATGTCATACGGATGTCACGCGAATGCTTAGATGCGAGAAGATCGCATCCTCGCATTGCACACGGATGGCTTACGGATCACTGTTCAGGGAACATTTCTGAAATTCTCGTCCATGTAAAACAGACCGTATTTTTATACATTGTGCGTGACTCCAGCCTAAGAGTATTACATGTTCATGGGTACATTTCTTTGGTATATGATCCTCAAAAAACTTGTTCAAAATGTAATCATTATTATATTGATTACCCATAGATTATTATGTGTTCTTGAGTCCATTTAATTGCTGTATAACCCTCAAAAAACTTGTTCAAAATTGTATTGGTGTTGTGTTGCTCACCTATAGACTACTCCGTGGTGTATGGAGTCCATTTCATTGGTATATAGCCCTTAACAAATTGTTTAAAATGTATTGGTATTATATTGCTCATCCATATGGTATGATATCTTCTTGGGTACATTTTGTTGCTATATAAGCCTTAAAATACTTGATCAAAATTTATCGGCATTATATTGCTCACCCATAGGGTATTACAAATTCTTTGGTAAATTTTGTTGCTATATAAGCCTCAAAATACATGTTTAACCCTTTAACGACCAAGCCATTTTGTGGGTTAAAGACCAGGCCTTAATTTTGAAATCAGACCACTGTCACTTTATGTGCTTTTAACTCTGGAACGCTTCAACGGATCCCGATGATTCTGAGAATCTTTTTTTGTGACATACTGTACATCATGTTAGTGGTAAAATTTCTTCAATATGACTTACGTTTATTTAAGAAAAAAATGGAAATATGGTGAAATTTTTTAAAATTTTGCAATTATCAAATTTTAATTTTTTGCCCTTAAATCAGAGCGATATGTCACAAAAAATAGTTAATAAATAACATTTTCCACATGTCTACTTTACATCAGCACAATTTTGGGAGCAATTTTTTTTTTTTTGCTAGGAAGTTATAAGGGTTAAAAGTTGACCAGCGATTTCTCATTTTTCCAGCAAAATTTACAAAACCATTTTTTTTAGGGACCAAATCACATTTGAAGTCACTTTGAGGGGTGAATATGACAGAAAATGCCCAAAAATGACACCATTCTAAAAACTGCACCCCTCAAGGTGTTCAAAACCACATTCAAGAAGTTTCTTAACCCTTTAGGTACTTCACAAGAATTGAAGCAATGTGGAAGGAAAAAATGAACATTTACTGTAACTTTTTTTCCCCAAAAATTTTTTTGGACACAATTTTTTTTTACTTTCTCAAGGGTTTCAGGAGAAAATGAACCACAATATTTGTTGTGCAATTTCTCCTGAGTTCTCATGAATACACCGATACCCCATGTGTGGGGGAAGACCATTCTTTAGGTGCACAGCAGTGCTCAGAAGGGAAGGAGCATCATTTAAGATTTTGAATGTCAAATTGTCTGGAATCGACAGTGCCATGTTGCATATGGAGAGCCCCTGATGTACCTAAACAGTGGAAACCCCTCAAAAGTGACCCCATTTTGGAAACTAGACCCTCCAAAGAACTTATCTAACTGTGTGGTGAGCACTTTGAACCCCCAAGGTCTTCCACAAAAATGATCTTTTCACCTGCAATTTTTATTTTCCCAAGGGTAACAGGACCCCAAAAGTTATTGTGTAATTTGTCCTGAGTACACTGATACCCCATATGTGGGGGTAAACCACTATTTGGGCACATGGCAGAGTTCAGAAGGGAAGCAGCGCCATTTGACTTTTTTGGCTGGCATTGAGATCGGATGCCATGTCCCATTTTGAGAGACCCTGATATGCTTAAAGAGTGGAAACCTCCCACGAGTGACCCCATTTCGGAAACTAGACCCCCCAAGGAACTTATCTAGATGTGTGGTGAAAGCTTTGAACCCTTAGGGGCTTCACCGAAGTTGATAACATAGAGCCGTAAAATTAAAAAATCATTTTTTTCCACAAAAATGATCTTTTCATCCACAATCTTTATTTTCTCAAGGGTAAAAGGACCCCAAAAGTTGTTGTGCAATTTTTCCTGAGTGCGCAGATACCCAATATGTAGGGGTAAACCACTGTGTGGGTGCATGGCAGAGCTCAGAAGGGAAGGAGCGCTGTTTTGGAATGCAGAATTTGATGGAATGGTCTGCGGGCATCATGTTGCGTTTGCAGAGCCCCTGATGTGCCTAAACTGTGGAAACCCCCCACAAGTGACACCATTTTGGAAACTAGACCCCCCAAGGAGCTTATTTAGATGTGTGATGAATAGTGTTGAGCATTCCGATACCGCAAGTATCGGGTATCGGCCGATACTTGCTGTATCGGAATTCCGATACCGACTTCCGATATTTTTTCAATATCGGAATTCGGCATCGGAATCGGAAGTTCAGTTGATTGACGGCCTGACGTCATCATGATGCGCGGTGTGTGCGCATCATGATGCGCCGTCATTTCGGGCCTTCCGGGGGTCTCTGCCGGCCTGCCGGGGGGCTGTGCCGGCCTGCCGGGGGGCTGTGTGGACTGCCCGGGGTCTGTACCGGCCTGCCGGGGGGCTGTGCCGGCCTGCCGGTGGTCTGTGCACCCTGTGGGGGTCTGTACCGGCCTGCCGGGGGGCTGTGCCGGCCTGCCGGGGGGCTGTGCTGATGTCCGGGTGTCTGTGCAAGCATCGTCCAATGGGACTACAAGTCCCATCGGGCGATGCCTGCTACCATGACAGTGATTGACACATTAGCCAATGATGGGACAGTAGTAGTCCCATCATCCGGCTAATGTGTTAAATGTTAAAAAAAAAAAAAAAAAAAAATACTACATGCATGCTACATACATACTACATGCTACATACATACTACATATATACTACATACATACTACATACATGCTACATACATGCTACATACATACTACATGCTACATACATACTACATGCATGCTACATACATACTACATATATACTACATACATGCTACATACATACTGCATGCTACATACATACTACATACATACTACATACATACTACATGCATGCTACATACATACTACATATATACTACATGCATGCTACATACATACTACATGCTACATACATACTACATACATACTACATACATACTACATACATGCTACATACATACTGCATGCTACATACATACTACATACATACTACATACATACTACATGCATGCTACATACATACTACATGCATGCTACATACATACTACATGCATGCTACATACATACCACATACATACTACATATATACTACATGCATGCTACATACATACTACATGCATGCTACATACATACCACATACATACTACATATATACTACATGCATGCTACATACATACTACATGCTACATACATACTACATACATACTACATACATACTACATACATACTACATGCATGCTACATACATACTACATGCTACATACATACCACATACATACTACATACATGCTACATATATACTACATGCATGCTACATACATACTACATGCTACATGCATGCTACATACATACTACATACATACTACATGCTACATACATACCACATATATACTACATACATACAATACATTCATACAATACATACATAGACATACAGTACATATAACATAGAGTAACATACTTACCAATACTTGTCACATTGTTCCCCGAAGCCATTGTCTTTTCCGGAATAAATATTAACATAACAAACCACAAAAATACTCACCCACGATCCGAAGCAGTCCACGAGTGTGTCCCACGACGATCTTGGGTAGAGAACTGCAGCATCAGATAATGCTGCCGTTCTCTACGGGCTGCAGGAATCCAATGACGGAAGGTAGGTATCCTTCCGCACTGTATTCCTCCGCCACTTAAAAAAAAAAAGTCCCTAGTCTCACTTTATGCCATTGCTGTGTGGGAATTTCCCACACAGCAATGGCATAAAGTGAGACTAGGGACTTTTTTTTTTTTTAAGTGGCGGAGGAATACAGTGCGGAAGGATACCTACCTTCCGTCATTGGATTCCTGCAGCCCGTAGAGAACGGCAGCAACAGCTGATGCTGCAGTTCTCTACCCAAGATCGTCGTGGGACACACTCGTGGACTGCTTCGGATCGTGGGTGAGTATTTTTGTGGTTTGTTATGTTAATATTTATTCCGGAAAAGACAATGGCTTCGGGGAACAATGTGACAAGTATTGGTAAGTATGTTACTCTATGTTATATGTACTGTATGTCTATGTATGTATTGTATGAATGTATTGTATGTATGTAGTATATATGTGGTATGTATGTAGCATGTAGTATGTATGTAGTATGTATGTAGCATGCATGTAGCATGCAGTATGTATGTAGCATGCATGTAGTATATATGTAGTATGTATGTGGTATGTATGTAGCATGTAGTATGTATGTAGCATGCATGTAGTATGTATGTAGCATGCATGTAGTATATATGTAGTATGTATGTAGCATGTAGTATGTAGCATGCATGTAGTATATATGTAGTATGTATGTAGCATGTAGTATGTATGTAGCATGCATGTAGTATATATGTAGTATGTATGTAGCATGTAGTATGTATGTAGCATGCATGTAGTATGTATGTAGCATGCATGTAGTATGTATATGGTATGTATGTAGCATGTAGTATGTATGTAGCATGCATGTAGTATATATGTGTTATGTATGTGGTATGTATGTAGCATGCATGTAGTATGTATGTAGTATATATGTAGTATGTATGTAGCATGTAGTATGTATGTAGCATGCATGTAGCATGCAGTATGTATGTAGCATGCATGTAGTATATATGTAGTATGTATGTAGCATGTAGTATGTAGCATGCATGTAGTATATATGTTGTATGTAGCATGTAGTATGTATGTAGCATGCATGTAGTATATATGTGTTATGTATGTAGCATGTAGCATGCATGTAGCATGCATGTAGTATGTATGTAGTATATATGTGGTATGTATGTAGCATGCAGTATGTATGTAGCATGCATGTAGTATATATGTAGTATGTATGTTGCATGTAGTATTTATGTAGTATGAATGTAGCATGTATGTAGTATGTAGTATGAATGTAGCATGTATGTAGTATGCATGTTGTATGTATGTAGCATGTAATTTTTTTTTTTTTTTTTTTTTTTTTTTTTACATTTAACACATTAGCCGGATGATGGGACTACTACTGTCCCATCATTGGCTAATGTGTCAATCACTGTCATGGTAGCAGGCATCGCCCGATGGGACTTGTAGTCCCATCGGACGATGCCTGCACAGACCCCCGGAGCCTGCACAGACCACCGGCAGGCCGGCACAGCCCCCCGGCAGGCCGGCACAGCCCCCCGGCAGGCCGGCACAGCCCCCCGGAGCCTGCACAGCCCCCCGGTAGGCCGGCACAGCCCCCCCCGGCAGGCCGGCACAGCCCCCCGGAGCCTGCACAGACCACCAGCAGGCCGGCACAGACCACCGGAGCCTGCACAGACCCCCTGGCAGGCCGGCACAGCCCCCCGAAAGGCCCGTACAGACCCCAGAGAGGCTGTACAAGGGCAGGAAAGGGTTTTTCTTATTCCGATACCGGAAGTCCCATAGACTTGAATGGGACTTCCGGTATCGGAATCGGCGATACCGATACTTTTTTTAAAGATCGGCCGATACCATCCGATACGATACTTTGAAGTATCGGACGGTATCGCTCAACTCTAGTGATGAACACTTTAAACCCCCAAGTGCTTCCCAGAAGTTTATAACGTAGAGCCGTGAAAATAAAAAAATCATATTTTTTTCCACAAAAATGATCTTTTTGCCCCAAAATTTTTATTTTCACAAGGGTAACAAAAGATATTAGACTCCAACGTTGTTGTGAAATTTGTTCTGAGTATGCTGATACCCCATATGTGGGGGTTAACCACTGTGATCACCTTACTGCGATCCTTGGGAGGCAGAATGCACAAATCCACAAAAGGTGAAGAATTGGTTTTATTTTTTATGCTGTTCCTCGTGTGGTATTAGTCATATGTTGACTTTATTCCTCGGGTTGGTACAATTACAGTATTACCAGATTTATACCTTTTTTCATGTTTAGCTTCTGTCACACACTAAAAGACGCTTTTTTTGTAAGAATTTTTTGTAAGAAATTTTTGCATCGCAGCATTTTGAGAGCTATCATTTTTCCAATTCATAAATCGTTCTTTTTTTTTCATCGATCCGTGTGTGGTAAAATTAGTATGACAGCTTTATTCTTCGGGTATATAAAAACTTATATAGTAAAAATAATTATTTTTGCATCACTTTATTCTGCGAGCTATAACTTTTTTATTTTTCTGGTGATGGAGCTGTATGGCGGTTTGTTTTCTGCAGGACAAGATGACGTTTTCAGGGGTACTATGTTTATTTATATCTGTCTTTTTGATCGCGTGTTATTGCACTTTATCCAAGCTTGGAAAAAGTATAATTTGCTACTTTTTTGTGTTTTTTTACGGCGTTCACTGAAGGGGTTAACTAGGGTGATGCTTTTATAGATGGGATTTTTACGGACGCGGCGATATGAAACGTGTACTTTTTTGTTTACTTTATTTTTTTACATAAAAATGTGTATTTTTAGGGGAATTTTTAGGGTTTTCATTATTATTTTTCATAATTTTTAAAATATTTAAAAAAAAAATGTTTTTTTTAATCTTGTCCCTTTATGGGACTTTTACTTTCGGTATAATACGTTGCAATGCTCCAGCCTTATAATGCATTATACCTATGCTGAAAGATGCTGACACCAAGCTGTGAGCATGGTCTCAACAGCTTTCCGTAGGTGAAGGACCCGGAGGATGCCATTACACCTCCGGGTCATCATGGCACAGGTCGGGCCCTGCGATTACATTGCGGGGTCGCCGACCTGAGGCAGAGGGAGCACCCTACCCTTTACCTCCCCCTCTGAATGTTGCGATCGCGCTCGATCGAAGCAGTGAGGGGGTTAACAGCAGGGGGTGGTGGGGACGCTCCTCCCAGCTGTCAGTGCAGAAGCTCAGCCACTGCAGTGCTGAGCTCCTGCACTGAGATCGGGCAGGAGAGGCTGACATTTCAGACTCTCCTGCCCGATTGCTCCTGTGTTTGGTCAGTCAGATTGACTGACCAGTCACAGCGCTTGGGGTGCAGGGACCGACTGCAAGGGTCCCTACACCTCTTGCCGTGCCTGACAGCTGTCATAGACAGCTGTTAGCACTGAACTGTCACTGCGTGTTTACACGCAGTGGCAGTTCAAAGCCATTACGTGCACAGTCCATCCTGGTGCGGTAACTTACAACTGCCCTTGATGGACTGTGCACGTCAATGGACATTAAGGGGATAAAAATGTATCGGTATTATATTGCTCATTCGTGCGGTATTACATCTTCTTGGGTGCATTTTGTTGGTATATAACCCTCAAAAAACTTGTTAAAAATTTAGACTGTGTGCAGATATTGGAGATTTTATGCATTTTTGTCTAATTTTTTCTGCACTGCTTTGCGACAAAATCTGAAGCAAAACCTGATGCCAGCAGAGTGAATGAAAAACCTGACATGTCATATACATGTTGAGTATTTTTGACTTGCAGATTTTTTGCAGAAAATAATTTGCTGCATGTCAATTCTCTCTGTGTTATTGCCCTGAGTTTTTCATCATTGACTTTTCCTAAATCAATCAAAGACAGAAAAAACACACGAAAAACGTGCGTTTTTGCGACTACAATTTTCTGTCAAGAAATACAGAAATGATGCACAAATTTTACTTAATGTATGCACATACCCTTATCGGTATTATATTGCTTACCCATAGACTATTCCTTTGTCTGGAGTACATTTTGTTGGTGTTAAACTCTCAAAAACTTGTTAGAATATGTTTTGGTCTTTTATTGCCCATCCATAGATTATTACATGTTCTTGGGTACATTTTGTTGCTTTATAAGCATAAAAAAAATTAATTGGTATTATATTGCTCATCCATAGTCTATCCCATGGTCAGGAGTACATTATGTTTGCTATATAAGCCTCAAAAAACTTGTTCAAAATTTTATCGTTATTATATTGCTCATCTGCATACTATACTGTGGTCTGGAGTGCATTTTGTTGGTATATAATCCTCAAAAAACTTGTTTAAAACGTATCGGTCTTATTTTGCTTATGCTCATGTTATTATATCTTCTTGTGTACAATTCGTTGGTATAGAACCCTCAAAAAATTTCTTCCAAAATTTAGGCTGTGTGCACATGTTGCAGATTTGTTGCATTTTTGTTGAGTTTTTTTTTTCTGTGTGAATTTGTGACAAAACCTGAAGAAAAACCTAATGTCAGCAAAGTGAATGCGAAACCTGACATGTCATGCACACATTGAGTATTTTTGACTTGCAGATTTGGTGCGAAAATAATCTGCTGCATGTCAGTTCTCTGTGTGTTTTTACCCTGGGTTTTTCAACTTTCACCTCCCTTAAATCAATAATAAATGCAGTCAAAAATACACCAAAAACTTGCGCTTTTTCTGCCAAGAGAAGCAGAAATGTTACTGAAGTTGTACTTAACGTGTGCACATACCCTTATCGGTATTATATTGCTCACCCATAGATTATTTTGTGGTCTGGAGTACATTTCCTTGGTATATAAATCTCAAATGTACATAGCCTTTATGTGTGTAGATGAACCAATACATGACAATTTGAACAGAATGTGCATGAGGCCCTCATTTATGTCTAATACAGGGTCTATTTGAGTCCCTTACTTTTGGCAGTTTTTGCTTCCTTCATAAAATAGACTGAAATTTCCTATTTTTTAATTTAAAAAAGTAAATTTTGGCTTATTAAATTACATATTTTTTAAATCCTATTTAAATTTTGCCTTATATTCAAGTCATTGTGCTGGAAAAAAATGTTTCTTAACTTTTTTCCTGTAAAATGCAATTTCTCTTCAGTTGGGAATGTTTTATTGTTACTAAGTGAGGTAAAAGTGTGACACAATTGTTCTCAGCAATTAGCTAGGAGACAGAGATGCTTCCAGGTGTCTTCCCCATGGTGTTCTCCTTCTGTTCTGTCTCCGACATTTAATTTATAATCCCTGAGTATCTGCTTGTTAATGTTTACAGTGTTTTCTGACTCCATCTAGTGACCAGAGTCATAACCGCAGTGTTAGTGTGTGTTTTACTTTCACTTTGCCATTTTCCTCCGTTTGCAGTACATTCTGGTAAGGTTGCAATGCACCCTGGTAGCCATTTGCAAAGGATTATGGTTAGTTCAGCCAGATTTTCCCTCCAGTCCACCATTTTCCTTCTGCCTGCATTCAGGAAGCATCTCATTTCTCTTCTCCCTTTGTGACAGCATTGCTGCTATGTATTTATGTTTCCTGTATCCAATTCCTGTCTCATACTAGCTGCTTAGTTAGTTCTCCCCTGGTTAGCTAGTAGTGCAGATGTTGATTTATAATGTATATATGTATTCCAATGTACCCCATACTGACTGAGTGTATATATGTTTGTATTGTAGTTTCATTGCGCCAATATACCATCACGTTCAATAAAGCACAGATTCAACCTACAGTCTCCTTATAGGACCCCGGTATATCGATTTAGCTGCCTGTATAGCTACATGAAGTCTGCTTCTTTTAGTGAGGACAGAACACCTTCCATTCAGCACTTTTCTTATCCATTTGAACATATTCACTGCCTTCCAGACTTCTTTGTAGTGTCTGCCGGACAAAAGTTTTCTTTCCCAGTGACTCCCATTATATTTGTTACTGGAAACAAGCATGCGAGTATTAGGAATTTCTCGATTCGAGCAACGAGCACGCAAGTATTTTAGTGCTCAAACATTTCTAATATTGACACCTTTGACACTAGAAAAAAAATATTTTTACATAAATTAATGGTTCCTCTTTCAATAAATTGCACATTTCCTTTCTGTAGTCTTCATTCTGTCATTCATTTTTATTATGCAATTTGCAGCCTGATCAAAGTTTCAGAGTTTTCTCTTGTGGTAGTATCTCTCCTTGGTTGCATATGAGCACTGTATGCCTCCAAGATTGTGTTTTCTTCATTAGATCATATATCAGCACAGCTTTTATCCTGCGCTTGTGTAATGCACTGGACTTTGCTTTCCTCCTTTTCTATAGTATATTTTCTCTGCACTCCGTAAGATTTTAAATCCTTTCTTCTTTCTCCACACTGTAGAGATCTATGTGTAAACGAGAGAAGAAGCTATCCACACAACCCGTGAAAATCTTATGATTATATAATGCATTGCTAAGTTTAAAATTTTTTTTTATCTATTGTGTGCTCAGCAACAGTGAGTTCAGCAGACAGGGTTAATTATTGGGACTAGCCCAGGATGGAAGGAGTTACGTGGGCACTAGTGTTGAGCTTTCCGATACCGCAAGTATCGGGTAACGGCCGATATTAGCTGTATCGGAATTCCGATACTGACTTCCGATACTTTTTCCATATCAGATACTGGAATCGGACGTTCCCATAATGCTATCAGCCCGCTCTCTTTGATTCAGCCAATGGGAATCCTCAGAAGTGTGGACACATCCTGTTAGGCATGTAGGCATGTTAACTATTGGCATGGCTGTGATTAGCTGCTGAAATGATGTCATGATGCACTATAAAAGCCACCGCCGCCGCCATTTCTGGTCACTCTGCTGTGAATTCAGTTAGGGACAGGCTGCTGTTGAAGACTGTGAGGGACAGTTAGAAATAGCGATTCCACAAAACATATAGTGCTTAACCCAGGCTACATAAACCACCACTGTAGCTTGCTTTTCCCTAGCAGCAGTGTTCACGGCTGTCTGCAAGGGCTGTGTGAGTGCAGCTCACGCTGTGGAGTGGGTCCTTCAGCCACGTCTGGCTGTAGGATGCCCAGCGTGCATCACTGCTGCCTCATACATATTTTTCTTTTTGAGCTGCTTATTTTTCTTAAATTCTAGTGCTTCCATCCGTATCCATATACGTTAGTTGCAAACACTAGTAGTAGACAGCGGAGTCTTTCTGCAGCCTTTCAGTGATAGTGCCCACTTAGCTGCACTGTTCACGGCTGTCTGAGAGGTCTCTGACTGTGTGTGAGTGCAGCTCACGCTGAGTAGTGTGTCCTGCAGCTACGTCTGGTTGCAGGCCGCTCAGCGTGTCACTGCCTCACACATTTTTCTTTTATTGCAGCTCATTTTTTCTCCTATTAGTGTGCATCCATCCGTATCCATATACGGTGGTTGCAAACACTCTAAGAGTACACAGTGGAGCCTTTCTGCAGCCTGTCAGTGCTAGTGCCCACTTAGCTGCACTGTTCACGGCTGTCTGAGAGGTCTCTGACTGTGTGTGAGTGCAGCTCATGCTGAGTAGTGTGTCCTGCAGCTACGTCTGGTTGTAGGCTGCTCAGTGTGCGTCACTACCTCACACATATTTTTCTTTAATTGCAGCTCATTTTTTCTTCTCCTATTAGTGTGCATCCATCCATATCCATCTACATTGGTTGGTTGCAAACACTATATAGGAGTAGATAGAGGAGCCTTTTTTCTGGCTTGTGCCCTTCAGCTGCAGCCAGATTAGTATTACCCAATTTTTTTGGAGCCTCATCTTTTGCATTGCAGGTTACCTGCCTGCATTGTAATAGCTCCAGAAAGTTGGTGATACTCTCACTTTCAAATCTTTGGTCACATCCTTTTAGTTTTTTTTCCCCCAAAAAAAAACAACAAAGTTCACCAAACATTACATTTGAAAGTTATGTAGGCCACATTAGCTCCCATTAAAGTGTAGTCGACACACACTTCATAAAATTAGTGTTTCTTATACCTGTAACCAGCTGTTCAGGAATAAGCACACTAAGGCCCCCCTTTGTACTTTTCTGCCTATCTTTCTCAGTCTAGCAAGATGAAGAAGGCAGGGAGTAAGGCACGTGGCCGTGGGCGTGGAGTTTCAGCAGGGAGAGGATGTGGGGATTCTGCAGGGAGAGGACGTGGGGATTCTGTGCCTGCTGTTGGCACCAGTGAGTCAGCATCCCCCAGTTTTAGCAGGCAACAGTCCTTTATGCGCAGCTTTGTAGGACCTCACCGTACTCCACTGCTGCGGGAGGAACAAATTGAAGCCGTTGTCGGATGGATGGCAGCTAACGCATCGACTTCAATTACTTCCATATCCTCTCAGGGCCAGAGCACCGAAGAGCAACCATCTGTCTCTTCACCACCTGCCAAAGTGCCCAGGCAGTCAGAGAGCCCTGGACAGGAGCCATCACAGTCTCTACTTCTGCTCTCGGAATCTGTTGGTTTGGAAAGAGGGGGCCAGCCAAGCAGCATTCTATAATGTGAAGAAGAGGGAGTATGCAGTGATGCGCAACTTCTTTGTCCCTCTGAATCTGAAGAGGCGGGTGGGCCAGTGCCTATGGTCAGCAAACCTCAGTACGCATCAGATGATGACGAGACTCAGGTGCCACTTTCTGGTGCGTACGGTGCTGGCGAGACAACCCAGGAGAAGCAGGTGTTTGAAGAGGGGAGTGTAGATGATGAGGTCCTTGACCCATCATGGCGTGAGGAACAGGAAGGTGGTGTGAGCAGCTCTGAGGAAGAGATTCCCCGAACGGCCAAAACCGGAGGGAGAGGGAGGGGGCAGACTTGGTTCTGTAGCCTCCACTTTATCACCCGTTAGGAGCATTCCACTTTCAAAAGGCAAAAAGGGCGATCCCAAGACTTGCAGTGCGTGGTCCTTTTTTGACACAGTTGCAGATGACATTTGCTTTGTCAAATGCAAGCTGTGTCATCAGAGAGTCAAAAGAGGGAAAAATGTCAGCAACCTCAATACCACTAATATGTGGAAACATGTGCGGACCAAGCACGAGGTGGAGTTACACAGACACATTGAAGACGTAGGCCAATGTACAGCACCACCTACCACCTCTTCAGCTCGTGTTGGGGCCTCTTCCTCCAGCTCACACACAGCTGGTTCGGCTTCCTCAGGATCGCCAAGGAAGAACCTCTGGCACTGTTATCCGGAGACCATGTGACATTCCACCCACAGCACCACGTTCCAAGTCATCCTCACACTCCCAGGCCACTCGACAGCCATCGGTAGCACAGGCATGGGTGAAAAGGCGGCCATACTCGGCAAACTATCCCCGAGCACAGGCTCTGAATGCTGGCATTGCCAAACTACTGGCACTTGAAATGCTCTCATTCAGGCTGGTGGAGACTGACACCTTCCGGGAATTCATGACATTGGCAGTCCCACAATACACCGTGCCCAGCCGCTTTTATTTCAGCAGGTGAGCCGTCCTTGCCCTGCAGAAACATGTGGAGGCAAACATAAAACATGTGCTACAAAACGCCGTCAGTAGCAAGGTCCACCTGACCACTGATGCGTGGACCAGTAACCATGGACAGGGACGATACCTTTCCCTCACTGCCCATTGGGTCAATATTGTGGAGCCGGGTACAGATCTGGAGAGTGGCGCTCTACGTGTTCTGCCAACTCCACGGATTGCAGGAATCCAGTCTTTACACATTGACTCCTCCTCCTACTCAAGTTCCTCTGAAACAGCGCAGCAGGAGCCTGTTACGACCGATATGAGCACAGCCGTGGCCAAACGTCAACAGGCCGTACTGAAATTAATTTAATTGGGGAATCGAAGCCACACAGCGCAGGAGCTCTGGAATGCCATCAAGCAGGAGAGCGACATGTGGTTTGTGCCAGCGAATCTCCAGCCGGGCTTGGTAGTGTGTGGCAATGGCCGAAATCTGGTGGCAGCTCTTGGCCTAGGCAACCTCACTCACATCCCATGTCTGGCACATGTGCTCAGCTTGGTTGTGCAGAGCTTTCTGAGGGACTATCCAGATCTTGACGCACTGCTGCACAAGGTCCGCATAGAATGCGCTCACTTGTGGCGTTCCAGCACGGCAAGGTCGCGCCTTGCTGCTCTGCAGCGCCGATTACGCCTTCTGGAACATCGCATCATATGTGACCTACCCACCATGTGGAATTCTACGTTACATATGTTGGAGCGGTTGTGTGAGCAGCAGGCAGCAGTCATGGAGTACCAGCTGCATCAGGCGCAAACAAGTCGCACTGTGCGCCGGTCACACTTGAGCACCACTGAGTGGGCCTCTATGAAGGACATCTGCCTTGTTTTGCGTGCCTTCGATGATTCCACGCGGATGGCGAGTGCAGATGATGCACTAGTCAGCATGACTGTCCCCCTTATCTGCCTGCTTCAAAAAACACTGCAAGCACTAAGGGATGAGGTTTTGGAAGAGGTGGAGGATGAGGTGTCACAAATGCCATCTGCTTCTGGACAGTCTGCGCTACGTGCTTCCTCACAAAGGCCTAGGCAGGGGACACTTTGTGAGGAGGATGAGGAGGAGTCGATGGAGGAGGAAGACATCTCTCCAGAGGAGGGAGGTACACAAAGCTCTAGTCAGTATGTACAGCGAGGGTGGGGTGATGCAGAGCAGGCAGAGAGCACGCCTCAAGCAGGGGACAGCGGTTCTTTGGCAGTTGGTAGTCAGCAGCACATGGTTGACTTCATGCTGCAGTGCCTGAGAAACGACCAGCGCATCGCCCACATTCTCTACACGGCTGATTTTTGGGTGTACACCCTCCTAGATCCTCGCTACCGGGACAACTTGCAAACCCTCATACCAACGTTGAACCGGGAGCGTAAACTGCAGGAGTACCAAGACACACTGGTGCAGTCCGTCATGTTCTCCATTCCACCCGACAGCAGTGGTGCTAGTGCTTTACAAAGCACCTCTGTGCGTCGAGCCAGTGGAGGAAACTCGGCACAAAGAGGGAGCTGAGGCAGCGCCTCAGCACAAGGCAAGACCACTATGGCCCAAATGTGGCAAAGTTTTGTGTGTCCGCCACAATTGTCTATTCCATCACTGACGGCTCCAGTCAGCAGGAGGCAACGTTTCCGTCAGATGGTGACAGACTACATGTCTTGCCCTGTGAGTGTACTCCCAGAAGGCTCCTCCCCCTTCAAGTTTTGGGTCTCTAAGCTGGATACATGGCCAGAGCTTAGCCATTATGCATTGGAGGTGCTGGCTTGCCCTGCTGCTAGTGTAGTATTAGAACGCATCTTTAGTGCCGCAGGTGGTGTACTAACAGACTGTTGCACACGACTTTCTTCCGATAGCGTCGACCGGCTTACTTTTCTGAAAATGAACAAGGCCTGGATCTCCCCAGAATTTGCCAGTCCTCTTCCCGACTAAATAATTGGTTGGCAACTGTATCCAGGTCTCTTGTTGTGTTCATGTTTCTACCATCTGAACTATTATCCCTGGGCTTCAACACAGCCAGTTGTCGCTCAGATGTGTCGTCTGCACAGAGAAAAACACTAGCTCCTGTGTTAGTGGGGTTCAGTAAAGCCAGCTGCTCCCCTGCTGTGTGGACAGCAAAGTCTCCTGCTCCATCCACATTCAAACTACTACTGATTTTTAACCATGCTCCACTAAGGCCTCTGGCTCCACTGTCTCTAGTATTTCCCCTGGCCTCCAACCCCGCCAGTGACAGCTCTTAAGTGGCGTCAGCGAAATCCACACTTGTTCCAGTGTTACTTGGCCTCAGTCACGTCAGTTGATCCCCTGATGTGTTTCCGGCAAGGTCTCCTTCTCTGTCCACATTCCCATTACTAGTCGTGTGAATGAGGGCAGAGCAGGAGACCTTGCCGGAAACACATCAGGGAATCAACTGATGGGACTGAGCCCAAGTAACACAGGAACAAGTGTGGATTGTGCTGACGCCACTTCTGAGCTGTCACTGGCGGGGTTGGAGGCCAGGGGAAATACTAGAGACAGTGGAGCCTGAGGCCTAAGTGGAGCACGGTTACAATCAGTAGTAGTCTACAACCTCTATAAAACGTGCAGCAAGTTGGCCTCAGCCTGCTCCATGCCTCATCCTGGGCTCCAACAACGCCAGTTGGTGTTCAGAAGTTCCGTCTTCGCAGAGAAAAACACACTCGCTACTGTGTCTGTGGGGTTCAGTAATGCCAGCTGTTCCCCTGCTGTGTAGACGGCAAAGTCTCCTGCTCCATCCACATGCCAACACCATCAGGCCTCAGCCTGCTCCATGCCTCATCCTGGGCTCCAACAACGCCAGTTGGTGTTCAGAAGTGCCGTCTTCGCAGAGAAACACACACTAGCTCCTGTGTTAGTGGGGTTCAGTAATGCCAGCTGTTCCCCTGCTGTGTAGGTGGCAAAGTCTAGTGCTGCCTCCACATGCCAACAACATCAGACCTCAGCCTGCTCCATGCCTCATTGTGGGCTCCAACAATGCCAGTTGGTGTTCAGAAGTGCCGTCTTCGCAGAGAAAAACACACTCGCTACTGTGTCTGTGGGGTTCAGTAATGCCAGCTGTTCCCCTGCTGTCTAGAAGGAAAAGTCTCCTGCTCCATCCACATGCAAACTACTACAGATTTGTAACTGTGCTCCACTTAGGCCTCTGGCTCCACTGTCTCTAGTTTTTCCCCTGGCCTCCAACCCCGCCAGTTCCTGCTCTGAAATGGCGTCTGCACAATCCACACTTGTTCCTGAGTTACTGTGGCTCAGTCACGTCAGTTGATTCCCTGTTGTGTGTCCGGCAAGGTCTCCTGCTCTGTCCACATTCCAATTACTAGTAGTGTGAATGAGGACTGAGCAGGAGACCTTGCCAGACACACATCAGGGGATCAACTACCGTGACTGAGCAACAGTAACACAGGAACAAGTGTGGATTGTGCAGACGCCACTTCAGAGCAGCAACTGGCGGGGTTGGAGGCCAGAGAAATTACTAGAGACAGTGGTGTCGGAGGCCATAGTGGAGCACGGTTACAATCAGTAGTAGTCTACAACCTCTATAAAACCAGCTGCAAGTTGGCCTCCGCCTGCTGCATACTTCATCCAGGGCTACAACACAGCCAGTTGTAGCCTAGAAGTGCCGTCCACACAGATTGAAACAGTCGCTCCGGTGTCTGTGGGGTTCAGTAACACCAGCTGTTCCCCTGCTGTGTGGATGGCAAAGTCTCATGCTGCCTCCAAACTCACACTACATCGTATTTTCTCCTAGCTCCAAGTAGGCCTCAGCCTGCTCGGAGCATTGATCCTGGGCTACAACACAGCCAGTTGTAGCCTGAAAGTGCCGTCGCTGCTCTGAAGTGGCGTCTGCACAATCCACTCTTGTTCCTGTGTTACTGTGGCTCAGGCACGTCAGTTGATCCACTGATGTGTGTCTGGCAAGGTCTCCTGCTCTGTCCACATTCCCATTACTAGTAGTGTGAATGGGGACTGAGCAGGAGACCTTGCGAGACACACATCAGGGGATCAACTGACGCAATTGAGCCACAGTTGCACAGGAACAAGTGTGGATTGTGCAGACGCCACTTCAGAGCAGGAACTGGCGGGGTTGGAGGCCAGGGGAAATACTAGAGACAGTGGTGCCGGAGGCCATAGTGGAGCACGGTTACAATCAGTAGTAGTCTACAACCTCTATAAAACCAGCTGCAAGTTGGCCTCCGCCTGCTGCATGCTTCATCCTGGGCTACAACACAGCCAGTTGTAGCCTGGAAGTGCCATCCACACAGATTGAAACACTCGCTCCTGTGTCTGTGGGGTTCAGTAACGCCAGCTGTTCCCCTGCTGTGTGGATGGCAAAGTCTCCTGCTGCCTCCAAACTCACACTACATCGTATTTTCTCCTCGCTCCAAGTAGGCCTCAGCCTGCTTGGAGCATTGATCCTGGGCTACAACACAGCCAGTTGCAGCCTGGAAGTGCCGTTCACACAGATGGAAACACTCGCTCCGGTGTCTGTGGGGTTCAGGAATGCCAGCTGTTCCCCTGCTGTGTGGATGGCAAAGTCTCCTGCTGCCTCCAAACTCACACTACATCGTAGTTTCTCCTCGCTCCAAGTAGGCCTCAGCCTGCTCGGACCATTGATCCTGGGCTACAACACAGCCAGTTGTAGCCTGGAAGTGCCGTCCACACAGATGGAAACACTCGCTCCGGTGTCTGTGGGGTTCAGAAACGCCAGCTGTTCCCCTGCTGTGTGGATGGCAAAGTCTCCTGCTGCCTCCAAACTCACACTACATCGTAGTTTCTCCTCGCTCCAAGTAGGCCTCAGCCTGCTCGGACCATTGATCCTGGGCTACAACACAGCCAGTTGTAGCCTGGAAGTGCCGTCCACACAGATTGAAACACTCACTCCGGTGTCTTTGGGTTCAGGAACGCCAGCTGTTCCCCTGCTGTGTGGATGGCAAAGTCTCCTGCTGCCTACACAGTCACACTAGTACTGATTTTTAACCGTGCTCCACTTAGGCCTCTGGCTCTACTGTCTCTAGTATTTCCCCTGGCCTCCAACCACGCCAGTCGCTGCTCTGAAGTGGCGTCTGCACAATCCACTCTTGTTCCTGTGTTACTGTGGCTCAGGCACGTCAGTTGATCCACTGATGTGTGTCCGGCAATGTCTCCCGCTCTGTCCCCATTCCCATTACTAGTAGTGGGAATGTGGACAGAGCAGGAGACCTTGCCGGACACACATCAGTGGATCAACTGATGTAAATGAGCCCCTGTCACACAGGAACAAGTGTGGATTCTGCACACGCCACTTCAGAGTAGCGACTGGCGGGGTTGGAGGCCAGGGGAAATACTAGAGACAGTAGAGCCAGAGGCCTAAGTGGAGCCCGGTTAAAATCAGTAGTTGTGTACAACCAATATTAAACTCGCTCCAAGTAGGCCTCAGCCTGCTGCATGATTGACCCCTGGGCTCCAACATCGCCAGTTGCAGCTCAGACGTGTCTTTGGCATGGGTACTCCCTCCTGCCCAGCCTGGTTCCAGCCCGCCTGCTGTTTCCAGGTAGTGTCAACGTCACTTTGCCACCGATACGTTGTCCTGTCGTGTTGCGGTCAGGTTAGCCGAGTCTATGGTGCCTGCAGTTTTGGTGCTTCCTATGTGGGCTGCGGGTTCTGGTAATAAAGGCTAGTTCCATAGTGCCAATAGGACAAGCATCCCCTGTTGGACTGTAGGTTTCGGAAACTGCGTCCTGCTCGCGGCTTTGCAACTTTGCTGTTCATGGTTACCTTCTGCTACCCATCCGGGTTCCAGCACCATCAGCTGGCTCTCGGCAGAGCCTTTGGCCTAGGTGCCTTCTTCTCGGTATCCGAGTTCCAGCAACATCTGCTGGTCCTTGGTAGTGCTTTTTAGCACAGGTATCTCCTGCTTAGAAACCGTGTTCCAGCACCGTCAGCTGGTCCACGGTTGTGCCATTGGCTCTTGTTCCTTCTGCTGTCACTCTGGGTTCCAGCACCGTCAGCTGGTCCATGGTTGTGCCATTGGCTCTTGTTCCTTCTGCTGCCACTCTGGGTTCCAACACCGTCAGCTGGTTCTCGGTAGTGCCATAGAGTATTGTAGCTTCTGCTACCCATCCGGGTTCCAGCACCGTCAGCTGGTTCTTGGCAGTGTCTTTGGCATGGGTACTCCCTCCTGCCCAGCCTGGTTCCAGCCCGCCTGCTGTTTCCGGGTAGTGTCACACTACAACTGATTTTTAACCGGGCTCCACTTAGGCCTCTGGCTCCACTGTCTCTAGTATTTCCCCTGGCCTCCAACCTCGCCAGTTGCTGCTCTGAAGTGGCATCTGCACAATCCACACTTGTTCCTGTGTTACTGGTGCTCAGTCACATCAGTTGATCCCCTGATGTGTGTCCGGCAATGTCTCCTGCTCTGTCCACATTCCCATTACTAGCAGTGGGAATGTCGACAGAGCAGGAGGCCTTGCCGGACACACATCAGGGGATCAACTGACGTGACTGAGCCCCTGTAACCCAGGAACAAGTGTGGATTGTGCAGACGCCACTTCTGAGCAGCAACTGGCGAGGTTGGAGGCCAGGGGAAATACTAGAGACAGTGGAGCCAGAGGCCTAAGTGGAGCACGGTTAAAATCAGTAGTTGTGTACAACCAATATTAAACTCGCTCCAAGTAGGCCTCAGCCTGCTGCATGATTGACCCCTGGGCTCCAACATCGCCAGTTGCAGCTCAGACGTGTCTTTGGCATGGGTACTCCCTCCTGCCCAGCCTGGTTCCAGCCCGCCTGCTGTTTCCAGGTAGTGTCAACGTCACTTTGCCACCGATACGTTGTCCTGTCGTGTTGCGGTCAGGTTAGCCGAGTCTATGGTGCCTGCAGTTTTGGTGCTTCCTATGTGGGCTGCGGGTTCTGGTAATAAAGGCTAGTTCCATAGTGCCAATAGGACAAGCATCCCCTGTTGGACTGTAGGTTTCGGAAACTGCGTCCTGCTCGCGGCTTTGCAACTTTGCTGTTCATGGTTACCTTCTGCTACCCATCCGGGTTCCAGCACCATCAGCTGGCTCTCGGCAGAGCCTTTGGCCTAGGTGCCTTCTTCTCGGTATCCGAGTTCCAGCAACATCTGCTGGTCCTTGGTAGTGCTTTTTAGCACAGGTATCTCCTGCTTAGAAACCGTGTTCCAGCACCGTCAGCTGGTCCACGGTTGTGCCATTGGCTCTTGTTCCTTCTGCTGTCACTCTGGGTTCCAGCACCGTCAGCTGGTCCACGGTTGTGCCATTGGCTCTTGTTCCTTCTGCTGCCACTCTGGGTTCCAACACCGTCAGCTGGTTCTCGGTAGTGCCATAGAGTATTGTAGCTTCTGCTACCCATCCGGGTTCCAGCACCGTCAGCTGGTTCTTGGCAGTGTCTTTGGCATGGGTACTCCCTCCTGCCCAGCCTGGTTCCAGCCCGCCTGCTGTTTCCGGGTAGTGTCACACTACAACTGATTTTTAACCGGGCTCCACTTAGGCCTCTGGCTCCACTGTCTCTAGTATTTCCCCTGGCCTCCAACCTCGCCAGTTGCTGCTCTGAAGTGGCATCTGCACAATCCACACTTGTTCCTGTGTTACTGGTGCTCAGTCACATCAGTTGATCCCCTGATGTGTGTCCGGCAATGTCTCCTGCTCTGTCCACATTCCCATTACTAGCAGTGGGAATGTCGACAGAGCAGGAGGCCTTGCCGGACACACATCAGGGGATCAACTGACGTGACTGAGCCCCTGTAACCCAGGAACAAGTGTGGATTGTGCAGACGCCACTTCTGAGCAGCAACTGGCGAGGTTGGAGGCCAGGGGAAATACTAGAGACAGTGGAGCCAGAGGCCTAAGTGGAGCACGGTTACAATCAGTAGTAGTGTACAACCGATATAAAACTTGCTTCAAGTAGGCCTCAGCCTGCTCCATGATTGATCCTGGGCTTCAACACAGCCAGCTGTTGCTCGGAAGTGCCGTCTGCACAGAGAAAAACACATGCTCCAGTGTTAGTGGGGTTCAGTAATGCCAGCTGCTCCCCTGCTGTGTGGACAACCAAGTCTCCTGCTGCCTCCAAAATCACACTACATCTTACTTTCTACTTGCTCCAAGTAGGCCTCAGCCTGCTGCATGATTGACCCTGGGCTCCAACATCACCAGTTGCTGCTCAGAAGTGTCTTTGGCACGGGTACTCCCTCCTGCCCAGCCTGGTTCCAGCACGCCTGCTGTTTCTGGGGATTGTCAACGTCACTTTGCCACCGATACGTTGTCCTGTCGTGTTGCGGTCGGGTTAGCCGAGTCTATGGTGACTGCAGTTTTGATGCTTCCTATGTGGGCTGCGGGTTCTGGTAATAAAGGCTGGTTCCGTAGTGCCAATAGGACAAGCACCCCCTGTTGGACTGTGGGTTTCGGAAACTGCGTCCTGCTCGTGGCCTTGCAACTTTGTTGATCATGGGTACCTTCTGCTACCCATCCGGGTTCCAGCACCGTCAGCTGGTTCTCGGCAGAGCCTTTGGCCTAGGTGCCTCCTTCTCGGTATCTGAGTTCCAGCAACATCTGCTGGTCCTTGGTAGTGCTTTTTAGCACAGGTACCTCCTGCTTAGAAACCGTGTTCCAGCACCGTCAGCTGGTCCACGGTTGTGCCATTGGCTCTTGTTCCTTCTGCTGTCACTCTGGGTTCCAGCACCGTCAGCTGGTTCTCGTTAGTGCCATAGAGTATTGTAGCTTCGTGCTCGAATTTCCTAGGCCATTTTTTGATCGTTGGCATCCCGCTTGCCAGCATGCATCGCTGTGTTAGATGCCGATGAGCGACCTCGTTGGCGATGCAGAACTCAGGGACGCAGGCGTGAGTCGTCAGAATAGCTGTGTGCAAGGTCCCAACAACCGCCGAGGTCGTTATACGGATCGCTGTATCGTTGCTGCATCATTGAATAGATCTGCCTGTTTAACGGCTTACTAGTGGCCATGTAGCGACGCACCAGCAATCCTTACCAGGTCGTATCGTTGTCGGGATCGCTGGAGCGACGCTATGTGAAACGGGACCTTTTAAGTGAGAAGTAAACTGACGATAGGACTCCTTATCTACTTAACTAAGCAAACAATTATCTGTGCTAGATAAAAGCCTAGAGTATTGCTATAATGGGACCCTAGTTCTCCTGCAGGGAACTAAAGATGCATAGGCACAGCAAAGAGCCTGTGGCCCTCATCAAATGGACTTTGCGAGTAATACTGAACAGTTGTTCCATCGTAGCTCATCCAGTGAGGTCCTCAGAAATCGACATGGAGTTGACACTAGCTGTGAGGCACCATATCAACACACCTTGACCCATGAAGTCCTTACTAGGGAATATGGAGGTTCCCATAATGGTTTGCAAGACGTATGAACATGTAATGAAAGTACTGCACCACCATGTGCAAAGTTCCTGTGAATTATGCAGAAGTATTTATAAAGTGCTGTGCCTGCTCTCAGATGTATAAACTTCTCATCAAGTTGTGTAGTATATAGATAGTTTTGGACTCCGGTCTCCCTTACTCATCTCCACCTCATTTGGACCTGGCATTCCACATCAAGTGGCAGTATGCCTTTTGGAGAGGTGTATCGACAAGGTAACAGCAGCTCATATATCCAGCCAGGACCCCATTTTTCTACAGCTTGGCGGGGTGTAGATGATGCTCACCTTGTGCAAGACTACCACCCCTGCCCACGCTACATATATACAACAGTAAAGAGAGATGACGGAACCAGAGGTAGGAGCTCTAACAGATTTGTAACCTTTTTTTTCAGAGCAATCCAACATTTATCTGACCTAAGAACAATGCGAGGGTCCAGCAATAAGCTATTTTATTAGCAACAGGTTTCACTTGTACTCACATTTCTACTGAGAAACTTGATTGTTTTGTATGAATTTTGGAGGTCATTCAGTTGTATACTTTCACCTATATTTATGAATGTCTGCAGCACTATTAGTATCATACATATCTTGATATGACATGATTATGATCATCATTATCATCCAGCTAGAATCCAAATTTGGATTATTTATATTTTGTCTTTCTTTTCCTAATTTATTTTCTATTTTATTTTTTAGATATTTATCATTATATTTTATTGTGCTTCGTAATAAACTGTTTTCATCTTATACTTTTGAAAGCCGACATTTAATTTTTTCTCACACATATACTCATACATGTGCTTCCATTTATACCCTGCTCCAGAAAAGCTACCACTCCCATTAGGTGGCTGCATACATTAAACATTTGTAGGTCAACCTCTTATACTACAAGGTCATGTAGCTTTTCTCTACAGTTCCTCACAGGTATCTCCATCATGTCTCCTGACCTTACATGTTAATGGCCTCAGTGTAGATTTTTCTATTATCGCTAACGGACATATTAAATATATTTTACCACAGTATGTTTATTAGTTTCAAGACAATTACTCTTGTATTTATGCATTATTTAGGCTTTAATTTATTAATTCAATTTACATGAGACATTTTTATTGTACATTGTAAAGAAATATAAGGGAACTTGTGGAAATAATCACTGAATATTCTATAGAGAAAATATGTTATGTGTAATAAATAAAAAACTTTTAAACAAATGTCATTTAGATTATCTTAGCAGATCCAAAAACTTAAAGGACCTCTTGAGTAATTTTATTTATTATTTTTTCCTTTGTTGATCATGTGTGAACGTCTCATGAAGTAAGTAATAACATACTTATTGATCACCATCTTCTCCTGATTTTAGCTGTACTTCTGTCCATTGTGGCACTAAATGGATGCATTTGTGACCTTTTAAATTACACAGTTGTTGCTGCGTAGAACTAAGGTCACTAGACAACCTCAATCTGAGTCTTATAGACTTGCATTGAAAGAGTTACTGTCTTGCCACACAAAGATTCAGCAGGCTATAGATGGGGTTGCATGGTGCTGAAATGTGCCCAAAACCGATGAGTATGTTTCTGCTTCCAATATTTAAATATAGAGCGCTCCTGAGGGTCCGGTCACCACAAAGGTACTGCACCTCATCCAGAGGTGTGGTATCCCACCCTCAGGTAATGAGGGAGCACCACCTAGGACTTCAACACTTGCAAGCAACACACACTAGTTCAGTCAGGGTATCTGGGTGCACCCTTCGGGAGGATGGCCTCATCCCAGACTGGTTAGAAAAGGGTGTTGGTAGGTGAGTGAGAAAGGTAGAGAAGGGGAAGAGCTAAGGAGATGGGGTGACAAGGAGTGTAGCCAATCAGTGACAGAGAGATGACAGTGAGTGGGTGGAGTTAAGCCTGAGGCAAAGGATCTTTCCGGAAAATCCAGTCAGTTGGTGACGGAACAGTGAAGGAGAAAGGGGAGTCAAAGCCAGAGTGAATGAAGAAGAACTGAAAGGGAGTTTAGAGAGAACAGAAGGAGTCCTGAGGGGCACGGGAAGTGCAGCAGCCACCCGTAGGGACCCGATCCAGTTTGGAAGGACTAGGTCGCAGTGGGGATACCAGCCCTTGAGCCAGTGAGAAGAAGACTCAGCTGGCAAGCCAGAGGCTGAGATGACTGCAAGTACCTCAGCCACCTCCACATCAATTCTCTGAAAAGGTGGCCAGGTAGAGGATCCAGGGGCCTGACCCACGTCACCTGGCAAGGTCCAAGACTGCTGGCTTAGCGACACTGTTGTGAAGGTGCGAGGCGAGAGGAAAGGAAATGCCAGCACAGGGAGATGACCAGAAAGAGAGGAAAACACAAAAGGAAGTCCTGGTACTGTGTTTCCCAAATTAACTGAGAGTTGGCTGGACCCCTTACCCTGAGAACACAGTGCTAAGCGGGACACCTGAGCGCACAGGTCAAGTGTGAGTAAACGTCGTGAAACTGCACCTCACTGTGTCATTTGTGTCATTTGCTTCCCACTTGCTTAACATCGCACATAACATCACAATCACCAACTCACCAAGTAACATCCTAGCTGCCCTCGGACACAGCTCTACCCGTGGAGAGCTACACCATCTCTGCTGCCGTAACACCGTTCCAGAGGATCTGTATAGCAGCATCGGCTACCTTAGCTGAATACTACGGGTGGTGTCACGGTTCCCCCTTTCCCTATAATTATCCTACCATCTTCCCCCTCATTGAACTTCCATCTTCATTGGACACCCAGGGCCACGGACCGGGTCACTATCACCACCGTGACACACTTCCCCTTTAAAAGAGCCTGACCGGCCCGGTACTGAGTAACCCCCAGCCCTCCAGGGTGCTCCAATTGGCATCACGAACAGGATCATCGAGCTCGGCAAAGCTGGGTACTTGGAACTCAGCAAAACTGGGTGCTTGGAGCCTAGCAAAGCTTGGTGCCTAGAGCCTAGAAAAGCTGGAAACTGTGTGCCAGAGGCTGTAACATACTGAGTGCCAGAAGCTTTAATGTATAGTGTGCAAGAAATTTACTATACTGTGTAAAAGAGATTTTATAGTATCGCTGAAAGTTTATTTCCATATAATGATAATGAGTATGCTGGGCTGTTAAATCATCACCTAACTGCGCCATTGGTTACTGCGCCACAAGTAGAAAGCGTTTGTTAAACAGCTGTGACACAGTTTGTGTGGGCTTGTCAAATTGCAGCCAGCAGGAGCCGAGAGGAATGAGCTGCGGTGGGTGGGGCCAGAGAGTGAGTGCAAGGATGATGCCCGCCCACCACCAACATCATCATGTGATGCAAAGGTGTCTGACAGGAGGAGAGACCCACCTCCTGTATTACTTTGATAGGCATAAAGAGCAGAGGAAAGCCTGCCCCCCCGGAAGATGTCAGGGGTGAGCAGGAAGAACAGAGGAGACAGAACAATAAATATGGCAGCAGCAAGGTATGCAGAAGGAGGCAATAGCCTGAGTTCAGAGAATAAAACCATCTATGCAGAGGAGCTGAGTAGCCAGCTCCAGAATCTGTCTCTGACCGCGGTAGGAGGATGGGAGTCAGAGCAGGTCAAACCACCAAATACCGCAGCTGCGGCTGACCCACTCATCGGGTCTGAGGATACCCAGGTAGGTCCCCTTCCTGTCCCCACAGCCCCTACACCTGGATGGGCACATTATAATATAGTGTGTGATCGTGCTACCCAAACCTCGGTGGTACACCCGGAACAGCTAGTGATCACTGGTGTAGTTCTCCATACAGAACTCACCCAGCCAGGGAGCAATGAATGTAAGAAGTCAGATTAAAAATGTGAAATAAATGCTTATAGTTTACCTGGTTAGGACTGTGTTATAGTTTATTAAAGAAATAATGAGTTACCTGGTTAGGTTTAAGTTATGGCTCTTTATAGAGACTATGAGGATATGAACGGTGAATAAGCCAAAACTTTTAATATAAAAAGTTAGCACTTCTTAAGGTGCTCCATCTTGCTTTTACGTCAGGCCTTTGGAAAGTGCCTTAATGCCACAGAACAAAAACCCATTTGGCGTGGCCGAAAACATGGTACAACGTATGGATCAACTATGCCTTGTAGCCCGCCCAAGGCCTACATTGGGGGTTTGAGACAGATCCCCCGCATCATACCAAAGGAAGGAAAATACCCCGGTCAGGGATGAACTGAACTTTGATGAAAATGTTTTATTCTGCTTGTATTGAGAGCAAAGGTTATACAATCATATTTTAATGCAAAGGTTATATATATTTATAGAATATAGTAAATGAATTTTATGAATGTCTATATGGTAACATTAATGCTTTGATATTTGATACATGTATTTATATTGAATAGATAGTATTGTATTAATTTAATATTATAAGATATATATTTATGAAAAGTAGTTAATTGTAACGTTTAAGAAAAGTGTCTCCCATAAAGGGAAGAAGAGTTATTTGGCTAACTTGTTAAACTGATTATCCTATTGTAATGCATTCCAGAAAGGTGTTGCATGTTGTAACATCTGTTTTCTACTCTACTTTGTTACAGCCCACAGATGTGCTGTGCTTAATGAGGGGGGTATGTGGTGCCCTTGAGGGTCCAGTCGCCACAGAGGTACTGCACCTCATCCAGAGGTGTGGCATCCCACCCTCAGGTAAGGAGGGAGCACCACCTTGAACTTCAACACTTGCACGCAACACATGCTAGTTCAGTCAGAGCATCTGGGTGTACCCTTCGGGAGGAAGGCCTCATCCCAGACTAGCTAGGAAAGGGTATTGGTAGGTGAGTGAGAAAGGTAGAGAAGGGGAGGAGCTAAGGAGATGGGGTGACAAGGAGTGTAGCCAATCAGTGGCAGTGAGTGGGCGGAGTTAAGCCTGAGGTAAAAGATCTTTCTGGAAGATCCAGTCAGTTGGTGATGGAACAGCAAAGGAAGAAGAACTGAAAGGGAGTTTAGAGAGAACAGAAGGAGTCCTGAGGGGCACGGGAAGTGCAGCAACCACCCATGGGGCCCGCTCCAGTTTGGAAGGACTAGGTCACAGTGGGGGTACCGGCCCCTGAGCCCTGTTGAGAAGAAGACAGACTCAGCTGGCAAGCCGGAGGCTGAGGTGACTGCAAGTACCTCAGCCACATCCACATCAATTCCCTGAAAAGGTGGCCAGGTACAGGATCCTGGGGCCTGACCTATGTCACCCGGCAAGGTCTATGGCTGCTTGCTTAGGGACACTGTTGTGAAGGTGCTAGGCGAGAGGAAAGGAAAGACCAGCACAGGGAGACAACCATAAAGAGAGGAAAACACAAAAGTAAGTGTCATTTGCGTCAAACTTGCTTAACATCGCACATAACATCACAGTCACCAACTCACCAAGTAACATCCTAGCTGCCCTCGGACACAGTTCTGCCCGTGGAGAGCTATACCATCTCTGCTGCCGTACCACCGTTCCAGAGGATCTGTATAGCAGCGTCGGCTACCTTAGCCAAATACTACTGGTGGCGTTTCAATTCCCCCTTTCGCTATAATTATCCTACCATCTTCCCCCTCATTGAACTTCCATCTTCATTGGACACCTAGGGCAATGGACCGGGTCACTATCATCACCGTGACACACTTCCCCTTTAAAAGAGCCTGACCGGCCCGGTACCGAGTAACCCCTGACCCTCTGGGGCGCTCCAAATACACTTATGATACCTAACAAGAGAACAAATAAAACATTCACTGGAATGCTCACTTAAAGGAGTTGTCCACTACTCAGACAACTTCTTCTTTATCCCTATGTTTCCCCCAAGTAAAATAATAGCACTTATACTCTCTTCCGATGTTGACGCCACTTCAGCGTTGTCGGTACTGGTTACCCAAAGATCGGGTAACATTGATATGTCATATGATCCCTGCTTCCAATTAGCGCTAGCTTCATTTTTTCCACCTTCAGACAAATCAAGACATCTGGAAGAAGTGAGAGCTGCTGCTCGCTCACTTCTTCCAGATGTTCCTTACGTCAGTAGGAGAGGAGAGTGAAGCCAGAGTATTGTGTGACATAAAAACAACACGATGCAAACAATGCTGGAGCAGCGCTGACACTGGAGGTGACATATGAGTGGTATTATTTTAGTGGGGGAAACATAAGGATTCAAAGGCATTGTCTGAGCAGTGGACAACTGCTTTAAAGAAGCAGTTTGATTTTTTTTTGCTTTTTTTTGCAAGATTTGATACACTCATCAATCTAAGTTGACTACGCAATTGTAGGTGTTGTGCCAACAGCACATAACATCTCCCCTAACTGTACTAATGTAAAAAAATATTCTTTGATCCCTGCGGATGTGACAGCGATGTGGAGAATGTAATTTATTGGGCTATGCTTTTATGATGGCTTTGAGTGGAAGTATAAAGTATGCAAGCAATAATTACACTGCTTACATTATTTCTGTTGCAATACCAAATCACTAAGTAATATAGAAGGTCTTAATTTCAGGGTGGGTTGGTATACTGTAGTACTGTGCCTGTTCTATCACTTTGAGTTAGAGTGGAGTCAAGGAAGCTTAATAGCAGCAATGAGCAAAGTTTTCCTCACAAATTGCAGTGTGCAGTGGATGTACAGTATATTTCAAGAAGTCTTGGACATCTGTTTTTTTATACAGTATTATTGACTCATAATTAATGATGAGCGAGCATACTTGGTAATGCTTGGTAATCACCCGAGCATCGCTATACTTGTGGCACACGGAGAGCGCCGAGCATTTCCGGGAATATTCGGCACCAATCAACATGCAGGAATTGTCTGCCATGCACTGTAATGCCATAGCCATCTTGGTTGCGTCATTACAGTGATTGGCTGTCAGGACAGCTTCCTCAAGTGTATAAGAGACCTGGAACCGCCATGCTCGTCACAGCCACCTCCAGAATCAGCTAATGTAGGGAGAGCTGCTGCTGAAATAAGGTCAGATTTGGTTGTTTATAAGTTAGTGTGGGTATACCATAATAGAATACACAAATCCAGCTAAATCAACAGTCCTTCTAAGGACTAATTATGGGGTATATAGATTGCAGTGCTAGGTAGGCAGGGAGTGTATGCGCGTATATACATATCAGTTAAAGAAGAAAGTTGTCCAGCTCCACGATGTGGTGAAAAAATGGAATTTCATGACTAAGGGTGCGAAGACACCCGAAACGCATTGATAACGCAAGCATTTATATCTTCTATGCTGGCATTTTAACCTCGTATTTGTATGGATTGAAGTGAATAAAAGAAATTCCATTTTTTCATCACATCGTGGAGCTGGATAACTTTCTTCTTTATCTCGCATTTCAAGCGCCCTGACACGGCGGCTCTCTGCGCCGATGTTCAAGATGCTTTCTATGGTGAGCTGTTTTGTTTATTGAATTTATACATATTAGTGCAAGGCATGCAGGCACTGTATGTGGCTATATAGATATCAGTAGCAGGCAGGCATTGTATGTGGCATTCTTCATTGCATACATTAAGAGAGTCCATTTCCTTTACAGTCTGCTACTGCTGCCTATTACATATATTGACTGTATATACCTAGCCCCAGGTATCAGTGGGCAGGAATTTATTTTTGCCTTTTAATCCTGATTATTTTATTCCAAAGCAATCCAGAGCCCCCTTTTTTCTCCATTTGCATGTAGACACTGCAGAATACAGCCAGATCCTTTTCATAGTGCAGCGTGAAAATCCAGCTATTCTAAATGGGTTTGCCAGTCCCAGCCATCACATCTGAATGCACAGAAATTTCTGACATTTTTTGTGGTACTGTTAAATATGGTACTGCTAATTTATATAAGTGTCTTATATAATTTCTTGACACCACTTTGCTGCCTAATAAATACTTAGCTGCCAAAAATATATTTAGCTATAAGGCAGATATTTTACACTGGCTTTTGTTCGTCACACGGATCACATATCATTGTATTCAAAATTGTGCCATCTCAGGCATCCATAGAATTTTTTTTTTGCTGTGTTTTAGCTTACTTGATGACACAATTTAGTTGGGCCAAAAAATAAAATGATATTTGAAAGTGGGCTATCTCCGTCAGACGTCTCATCTATCTGTGGCCTACAAATTGTTGCATTTCAGGCCTCCATTCCACTGTATTTGCTGTCTGTTACCCTAGTCCTATACAATATTTTGGGGTAAAAAATAAAAAAATACAGGCCACATATTTAACAGTGTGGTATCTCAGACGCCTCATCTATCTTTGGGCTACAAATTGTGGCATTTCAGGCCTACATTCACCTTTTTTTGCTGTGTCGTACCCTAGTTCTGTAGACTATTTTGCGGTAAAAACAAAAAATAGAGGCCCCATATTTAATAGTATGGTATCTCCGTCAGATGCCTCTTCTATCTGTGGCCTAAAAATTGTGGCATTTGAGGGCTCCATTCAACTGTTTTTGCTGTGTCTTACCCTATTTATATACAATATTTTTCTTGAAAAAAAACAAAATACAGGCCACATATTGAACAGTGTGGTATCTCGGTCAGATGCCTCATCTATCTGTGGGCTTCAAATTGTGTCATTTCAGGCCTCCAGTTAACTGTTTTTGCTGTATCTTGCCCTATTTCTCTAAAATATTTTGGGGTAAAAAAACAAAAATGCTGGCCACATATTTAACAGTGTGGTATCTCAATCAGATGCCTCATCTATCTGTGGGCTACAAATTTGGGCATTTCAGGCATACATTCACCTTATTTTGCTGTTTCTTACTCTAGCTCTATAAACTATTTTGCGGTAAAAACAAAAAAAAATATAGGCCACATATTTAACAGTGTGGTCAGACACCTGATCTATCTGTGGGCTACAAATTGTTGCATTTCAAGCCTCCATTCATCTGTTTTTGCTGTGTTTACCCTAGTTATTGACAACAGTTTGCTAAAAACAAAAATTTTTTTACCTGCAGTCCAGATATTTTAAATTGTGGTTTTCCCACACACGGATCACATATAAGTTTGCTCCCAATTCAGCCATTTGTAGTGAACATGGAAAATATTGTAGAACATGTCACAAGAGGTGAACAATGATGAGACACAATTGCCAGAAAATCAGGAGGAGAATCAGGGTGCGGAATTGGAATCGGAGGTAGTGGATGATTAGTAAATGACGCAACCTAGCAGGAGGACATGCAGAGCGAGGACAGCAGCACATAGGGGGAGAGAGGCATAGCACCCCAACAGGCAGGAAGAAGCAGTGAGGTGGCTGCTGACAGAAGGCGGGCAACCATTCTCCATAACACCAACATGATGTAAGTTGCCAGTCCAACTGTTAGGTTTCCCAGAGTCTGGTTGTTTTTTTAAAGACTAAGCCGATAATCCCAAACAGGCCATTTGAACCACCTGCCATGCCTGCATCAGCAGGAATAGCAAAACTTCCAGCCTGACCAACTCAAGCATGATCAGACACATAGTAGCAAAGTATCAAACTCTGTGGGCCAAACCAGAGCCTTCAGGAGCAGTGTCTGTGGGTGACACCACTGCTTCTTCCACTGTTGTGCATGCAAGCCGATCCCCTGTCCACGGTGCATGCAAAGATGCCTCCTGCCCTGCACCTGTCATTGCCCACACTCAACTAGCACCATCATCAAGCCGGTCCACATCCTTGCCCCAGCGCAACCTTCAGTTGTCCATTCTTCAGTCATTGGAATGCAAGCAGAAATGCACAGCCAATGCCCACAGGCTACAGTATTAAATTCACACATTTCTCGCCTGCTTGAGCTCGAAATGTTGCCTTTTAGGCTCCTGGAGACGAAAACTTTCCACAAACTGATGACGGCTGTGTCCCACAAATTTACCCGTGCCCTCAAATATGCTCTTACTGGGAAAGTCCACCTAACCACAGACACGTGGAAAAGTGTTTGTGTGCAGGGATGGTGCATCTCACTGACAGCACACTGGGTTAACATAGTGGAAACCGGGACCCAGCTGGACCTTGGGATGGAACATATCCTCCCGACGCTGATGATTGTGGGCCCTATCACTGTTGTCCCCACAGTTTACAGCTCATGCACCTCCTGCTATTCCTCTTCCTCTTCAGCCTCCATCTCCGAAATGAGCACATCAGTCACAAGCTGGAAGCACTGCATCACTGCCTCAGCAAAGCGACAACAGTCTGTGCTGAAGCTAATATACTTAGGTGACCTCACAATGCTGAAGAGTTGTGGACAGCTCTGAAAGAGCAGTCAGATCTGTGACTGACACCACTTAATCTACAGCCAGGAATGGTCGTGTGTCACAATGGCCAGAACCTGGTGACGGCTCTGAGGCGAAGCAAGCTCACACATGTACCATGCCTGGCCCATGTGTTTATCCTTGTTGTTCAACGGTTTCTCAAAAGCTACCTGGAGCTGCCTGATCTGCTTGTGAAAGTACGCCACCTGTGTGAGCATTTTAGAAAGTCAGCTACAGCTTCAGTTGCCCTTGTCATGCTTTCATGCTTTAACAGCCTTTTCATCTTCTGGATCACCATCTGGTGTGTGATGTCTTCACACGTTGGAACTCTACATTGCAGATGTTGGAAAGGATTTGTGAGCAGAAGAGGGTAGTTGTTGACTAACAAGCATCAACAATGCCATCGTATAGAGTTCAGACTCCACACATAAGACCTCAGGAGTGGACATGGATGTCAGACATATGTATCATTATACAAAACTTTGAGCACTCCACTAAGATGGTGAGTGGCAATGACGCCATAATTAGTGTCACCATCCTGCTTCTCTGCATTTTGAAAACCTCTGAAAGAGGATGCATGATGAGATAGAGCAAGGAACCATACAGGGTGATTACACACAGCCCAGCCTCATGTCATCCCAACATGGATTGTTTGACAATGAGGAAGAGTAGGAGAAGGAAGAAAAGGAGCTACTTTCATGTGCTATAGAAGGTACTATAAGCACAACTGTCATCCCATCTGTTCAGTGTGGATTGCCTGCGGACGGGGGAGAGGAGGAGGAGGAGCACAGCATGGTCAGTCCTCCTGTTGGAGAGGACACGGAAGTCTTGCCTGTTAGCAGTCTGGCATGCATGGCAGACTTTATGTTGTGCTGCCTTTCCCGTGACCCTCGCATTATCAAAATTTTCACTGACACTCATTACTGGTTGGTGACACATCTAGACCCTCGCTGCAAGGAGATCTTTCAATTTCTTCTTCCAGAGACAGACAGGTGTAGTAAAATACTGCAGTTCCAGAGGGCCATTGTTGCAGAATTATTAAAAATCTGAAAAAGCTGGCAGCAGAGGTCACAATTCTTGGACAACCAAGGAGTACAGGCGAGAGACACAACACCAATCCAGCAGAGGCAGAGGAACACTTGCAAAGTTCTGGGAGAGTTTTCTTAGACCCTTCCAAAGGCACGGGATACTGTCACAAGGAGTACAAAGTTTGGGGAGATGCTGAGGGAGTACATTGCTGACCGTACCAGCATCTTATGTGATTCCTCTGTGCCTTCTAATTATTGGGTATCCAAGCTGGAAACGTGGCCTGAACTGGTTCTCTACGTCTTGGAGGTTCTGGCCTGCCCTGCCGCTAATGTTTTGTAAGAGCATGTTTTTAGTGCCGCTGGTAGAATTATCACTCATAAGTGCATCCGCCTGTTAACTGAAAATGCGGACAGGTTGACTCTTATAAAAACAAGCAAGGGCTGGATTGAGCCAGACGCCTCTACACCATCGAATGATAACAGCAAACATAACCTCCAATACAATGTATTTTTTTGGGAGGTGTATTCCCATGCACCTCTTCACAGTCACACATGGGTATGCGCTTCCTGATATTGACTATTTGGTGTTATTCTCCTCCTCTCCATCCTCATCATCCACCACCACTAGATCACCATGGTGACAGTGGTCCGTGATGAAACAGTCATTAGAAATTTTTGCAAGGATGTTTATGATGCCCATTCCAAAAATGTTTACACTCTATGTTGAGGTGTCCCCTCAATGTTCTTCAGCCTATACACAGTGTACAGGCATTAAAAGTATAGGAAACCAGCTCCTTTAAACTGGGAAAACATTTTTCAGAGGCCATACTCCATGTCTCTTCAGACACCACCACTAGAACACGAGGGTGAACGTGTTCTGTGATGCAACAGCCACTATAGTTTTTTGCAAGGGTGTTTATGATGGCCTAAACAAAAATGTTTACACAGTAGGTTGATGTGAACCCCCCCAGGAGGAACTGGCTGATGGCTCTATAAGAATAGTGAGGGCCGACTGCTGGCCCTATGAAAATAGACTTTGCGACTTTCAGAGTCCCTCCTTCATAAATCACACAGGATGTGTCTGATAATGTGTCACACACCACATGGCCAAATATGGTTGCAAACTATTAAAATTACATTTCCCAGTGAATGCATTTGTCTTGGTTAAAAGCAATGGTAAAGTTGAAAAACGCATCAAAAACGCTACGTATGAACATAGCCCAAGTGGTGGAGGAACATTTTTGTTTTAAGTTATTTATTTTGCCTTATATAAAAGTCATTACCCTGGAAAGGATGTTCCTTAACATATTTCCCAGGAAAATTCATTTTGGTTTTGTTTTTGTATGTTTTATTGTGCGACTGTAAAAATGGCGTAAGACTCTGGCAATATTGTTCACAGCTGTGACCTGGGAGTCAGAAATGCTTCCAGGGTTCTTGACTATGATGTTCCCATGTCATTTTAACACTGTTTCCATCATTTTCAGATGTTTTTAGACCCTAAAAATACTCGGTTTTCCCATAGACTTACATTGGGCTCGTTGCTCGGGTTGAGCGCTGGAGCATTCCAGTTTGCTAAGCCCGAGCATTTTAGTGCTTAATCATCACTACTTATAATATAAATACTCACTTGCATACTACACTGTATAGAGATTTTGTTTCATGTCTCTGTACTGAACTGCATTTTCAAGTATGTTGTAAAAAACAGTATGCTAAATGTTACTACGGCACAGACTGCCATGAACTATGCCAAAATAAAACTTTTCTCTGTATACCTCTGGACAGTGGTGTGGTAAACACACATTTTTATATGCATTGACAGCATTATCTGACATTTGAATCCAGAGGTAAAAGAAAACTAATTAATATTGTTTACATATCATTATGTTTTCAGTCTTAATATACAGTATATGTCATTGAATTTCAATGCAGTATTTTTATTAGGTTCTGAAATCAAGGAAAACACAAAACTATTTTCCAGCAATTTTAAGAAAATTAACAGTCAGCAAACAAAACAACATGAAATGTTGCAATGTTATGGCATCATGTGAAAGCCCTATACTACTATTAACCCTTTCTGACTGCTTCATGGCAAGGACAGAGACCAATTTCTTTGAAGGAGAGATTGGAAAGTGGAAGCTTAGACTGCTGCTGCCCACTGCTCACTGCCCACTGCTCATTGAGTTGTTTGCTGATGCCTGAACTACTTGTTAGGCAACCAACCCTGGCAACCACTTTTCCATCTCCTCATGTGTCGCTTTCTTCCTTCTGCTGTTGGCAATGCCAAATATAAAAAAGATGGATATGAAGATAAACTAGGATATACACAATTACAAGTAATCTGGACAAGGAATTGCTCCTCGTTGCCACACATTTCTGACATGATTGTGAAATTCCATATTTAGCTTTTTCATGTTTTGGCTGATTTTTCTTTCATTGTCAGGTTTTACTTATCCAAAAAATTATTTTTTGAGGGTCTAGTGACTGAATGACATGTCCCTGATACAGAACTCCAAATTTTGTCTTCAATTTAAGAGATTAGTGACCTCCTATTCAATGGGAAAGCTTAAATTAAGGAAAGAGAGCGCACTTAGGGTGAGAAAAGTGATATTTTGGGTGACAATAAATGGTTAGTGCACTCACCTTTACAGGTTGTGAACAGTCACAACCCCTTGCAGAATGTAAAATGGGAAAGCAAAGATGACAACACTATATGGGACAAATTAGACCCAAACGCAAACCAGTTGGGTCTATTTATTATTATTTGATTCATTCTCACTCCAACAATAGGGGTCACTTCGCTCTGGTCTATACTGGCAACAACTTCTAAAAAGCTGGAGGGGTTAAACTTGTAGCCACTTGGATACACACATGCACAGGGTTTTTATATCAAAAGAGCATAAGGTTTATTGTCCATCATATAATTTATAACTCCAAAATGAAAACAGCCTTCCTTGAGTGCTAGTGTTCAACATGAATAGTCATTTCTTCAGAAGAAAATAAATGTAACAGCCTCACTAATCTCAATATTCTAGGCAGTTTCAACTCAAGCAGTTTTAAAATGTGTTCACCAAACTCACTTTTGTTCATCTCCAGAACGCCATTGCACTGTTGAGCTAGCCCAGGTGCCTGTTATTAGACCTGTAAATCCTGGCCTGGATTATGGGAATGATCTTTCCCACCCAGGTTATTTTTGGTTGCTCCTAAATCATGGACCCAAAATCCAGACAAATTAAAGCTCTTTCTGTCATGATCCAGGCTGGGTTTTCCTGTCTATCTTTCTCGGTCTCATCATATCAAGGGTTAACTTTTCTCTGCCTCATTCTGGCATCAGGTCGGCTATTTCTCTCCACTGCATCCTGCAGGCAGTGTCAGTTTTAGTTTCAGCCTACGGCATGTGTAGCTGACTCTGTATACCCTGATTTGTCCTGCTGTTTTTGCTGACTGTACCCGTGTGTTTATTCCCCTTTGACCATCCTGTGTTCCCCTTCATGTTTGGACTCCCTGGTACTTGACTTGGCTTGGACTCTGACCTGCTGTTTTGTCTCTTGTCTTTGGCATATCTGCTCCTGACTGGTACTGACCCTTTTGGCTTGTTTCTGGATCTATGTTTGCTTATTCCGCTGGTACTGCGCTACAGACTAATATCGACCTGGTTTGTTTGACTATTCTGCTGTCACCTGCTGGTGGCCTCGCTGTTGCACTGCAGGTATGCTCTCACTGTGTGCAGTCCTCCCTCCACTCTATTGCCATCTAGTGCAGCTTGCTTCTAACTGCATTGCAGCAATGTGACACTCTCTATAACATAGTATTAATGTTACAGACTTTACGCTACCAAGGCAAGTCACCTAGGTGACACATATCTGCCCTCCAGGAACATGCATCCTGTTTTCTTACAAGAGATACAGTAAGATGTTGACAGTTTCATACAGCAGGCACCACTGGTGATGGTGCTGACAAAAAAGAAGCAACCTATTTATCATGACATGAAAGGGAGGTGTAGAAACGCCTTAATAACTCTTCAATACTATTACCAAGAAGTTGATACACAATCTATCCAATGCTTCCCACAGGCAACCATAGAATAATTAATTTTCACATCTAATACATATAAAATGTTATTTAACTAGTATGTGATTCATATTAAAATCTTTTACTCTTTTTAATAAGATATCATTATAGCTGTAGTTTTCATTCTTTTCTAGTTTTCTACTTTGCTTTTGTAATTTTTACCAGGACCACATATTGATCATATCTGATTACGGAGAAGCAATGGATGCTCTCCTTTTCAACTCATTTATCTTTCCCTCTACGAATATTAAAAGCATTTCCCTTGTATTGTTTATGTATTTATTTTTTATTGACATAATCTGTTATTTTCATCCAGTGGGTGTTTTCCTACAAAGATATAATAACACCTTATGATTAATGAATCTTCCACAAATTCATTAATCAGCAGAACTACTTGCGAGCTACTTGGCAGTAGTGCAATTAGAGCTTTGTTTTTTGAGATTTTACATACATTAATACATTTTTATGTTATTGAATATTTGGACTGAGCTTGTTTCTATAAGCACTTTGAAACATTACTATGATTTAAAAATGTTTACAAACCTATAAAAAAATTGAAGTGCATTCATTATATTCAGGGACAGGGACTCTTTTGAGGCCTTTGTCACACATCTGAATACTAATGACATTGGTCTCAGATTTACATGTGAGGTGGGTGAGAGTAGGAAAGCGTTCCTTGATATTATGATTTTGAGGGGAAGGGAGGGACATGTCAATACCGCAATTTATCGTAAACCTAAAACAACAAACAGTCTCCTCAGGTGGGACAGTCACCACCCATGAAGTCTCAGGAAGGGCATCCCCAAGGGGCAATTACTGAGGCTTCGGAGGAACTGTTTATCTCTAGGAGAATTTGAGGCACAAGCGACTAACCTCAAAAAGAAGTTTATTAAAAGGGGTTATCCAGCGGGAGCTGTTGATGATGCTGGGTACACACATGCATGGGGGAGCAGTCGTGCAGACCTCCTGACTCCGGTAACCAGAGACTCTCCATATGAGATCACACGTCTGATTGGAACTTTTGATGATCAGAATGACAGGGTCATGTCCATATTACATAAACAATGGAATATTTTTTTGGCAGACCCTGATATTTCTAATTAGATATCACCAAAACCATCGGTTACTTTCAGGAGAGGAAAATCTGTGCGTGATCATGTGGTACACAGCCACTACAATCCCTCCAAAAAAGTGGGGACCGGCCTTGATTGTAGGGGTGTGGGCACATACAGATGTGGCTCCTGCAGTTTCTGCAAATATATTTATGCATTCAAAGCCTTCACCAGTGCTACCACAGGGAGAATATACCACAACAGAGGATTTGCTAATTGCCAGACTGCATGGGGACGTACACAGATGTACATGTACGTGCCCCAAAAATTATGTAAGGAAGACCAGGAAGCCCTTAAAAGGGAGAAATGGAGAGCACATTGGCGATATTAACTACAAAATGGATTCGCCATTGGCTCGTCATATGGTCAGTGTCCACCAGGGAGATTTGACAACAATCTCCTTTGGTGTGATTGAAGCAGTATTAGCAGACAAAAAGGCAGCAACACTTACTTGCCCAGATGTTGAAACAAATGCACTACAGGGTGCATCCAGCCCATATAGCAAGATATCAGCAACACAGGTGCAAAATACCAGATCAACAGCCACTCTCCACCTACCCAATCCTGGAGGGGGTGACTGCCCAGTATACAATTGCACAATAGAGGCCCGCATAGGGCGTTGCAAACACAAAGGTACCGCACAGTGTCTAGTTCACAGCCTATTAGTCACGCCCCTACTTTTCGCCCCTACTGGGTGTTCACAAGGCTATGCATTGAGAGTGTGCTGGCCAGCCTGCCTAATCAAAAAGTAGGGGTGTAACTAATAGGCTTTGAACCAGACACTGTGCCGTACCTTTGTGTGAACAACACCCTATGCGGACCTCTATTGTGCAATTGTATACTGGGCAGTCACCCCCTCCAGGATTGAGTAGGTGGAGAGTGACTGTTGATCTGGTATTTTGCACCTGTGTTGCTGACATCTTGCTATATGTGCTGGATGCACCCTGTAGTGCATTTGTTTCAAGATCTGCGCAGGTATTTGTTGCTGCTTTTTTCTGCTGTTTAAAAATGAATTTTTGGAGACCTTGAGTCTTCTTTAGTGGCTTTGCTATGATCAAAACAGTACCCCAATCCCAGCAGCTGGGTGACTGGTACTGAAGGATCTTGCAGAGGGAGACATGATGGATCTCTCTGTTAGAATCCATGAGTCCAGGTTTGATTAATGAACAACTTAGCTTTGCTAGCTATATTTGATATTGATTTAGTGTTTACATATCGATCCAACAGATTTTGAATCTAGCAGTGGCATATGCATCCCTAAAAGATAGTGCTATTTTATAATAAACCGTTTTCTAGTTTTTTTTTAACTAGTTATCCATACACTATAATTCTTGTGTGTAAAATGCTGTTGGGATTTACATATTTTTGACTTTCCCTTTTTTTTACCATTTTAAGAGATAAGTATCCTATAGGTGTTTACATCTACAGGTATTTACCTCTTGTTCAATGGATTTTATAACACAATGACATTGGTTATATATAAATTTGTCGATTGGGAGCTGGAATGCAGTTTGCGCTCAATCTATATTGTCATATGATTGGACCAGACCTCCTTCTGTTGCCCACATTCCCCAGACCTCTGTGGAACACACTGTGCCTTCCGTTGGCATTTCCGGTCACTTCGACACTCCCACTATAGAAATCGTGTGACCCACATTTTCAGTCACGTGCCTGCGGCTTGCCCCTCACTTTAGAGAATGGTGTGCATTCTACATGAACAACGTGAAGGGACTACGGCTCCTCCCACATGTAAGGGGGTACCAGGTCTCTACTCCCCTTAAATTTGTGTATTTAGTTATGCTGCTATGTATGTTGTGTTTGTTATGTGTTAGTTAGTAATGTATATGTATATACTCTTCTATGTAGATAGGAATAATTGGGAAAGCTTAGTACTCATTTATGGTCACTAAATGTGGGATTATAGAGTACGTACTATAAGCTAGGAGTTCAGTATAGTTAACAGTTAAATGTAGGAGGGTTCATTGTGGGTAAGTTGGGAACATTTCCTGAAGTGCCGGGAGTAGACCGAGGGTGCCCAGACAGCTCGGGTGGGCTTAGAGCCCAAGCTATACAGGGAGAATGCAGTGACCCTGTAATGTTGAAGTATTGGAGCCAAGCCATTCAGGTCCAGTGGGTCAGAGCAGCAGCAAAGACAGCAGTGACGGCAGTAGTGGGAATTGGAACCGCAGGTGAAGTCACAGCAGTTTAGAAGGGCAGGACGCTCATCATGTGGCAGATCATCGCATGGGCTGACGCCCTCATCTGAGGGAGCCCCCAAGCGCAGAGATTCTGAACAAGGAGGAAGCTTAGGAACCATATGATACGGTCCGACCCAGGAATGTGCTGTATAACCTGGAGAGAAGTATAAGGAAAGAGGAGGAGATGCATTAGGCAAAATCTGATGATGTTTCTGTGATGAATATGGATGTGCTCTGTATGAAGACCAGTAAAATTGTGCATTTAAAAGTTGAAATGGACTGTTGTTGTGAACACTTTTAACCTGGCTTCTGAGTCTGGGCTCCCTCTGGTGGTTGCCGCTGGTAATGGAGCTGGTCTAGCTGACAGGAGTCAATCACCTGAGCTGGATGATTGGAGGTCAGGTGTTGCAGACTGGGGAGATTTAAGTGAACAACCTTCCCTCAGCTCTTGCCGGTGATTTGGTTTGCTTCTTGAGCATATTTTGAAGTCTGCTTGTCTCTTGCTCCATCTTGCATTTTTCAGATAAGTTATTTGTCTTCCTGAATCTTTTTTTGCATTGAATCCATTTTTGCTTGTCTCTGATTTTTGCCTACCTGGTGTGTGTTCAGCCTGGCTCCTTGATAGTACCTGTACTGGACTCTGTTCCATATGCCACAGTGTATGTTAGTCTTTTTAGTAACCAGTTCACACCAGAGTTCTGATGTAATGGGGGAGAGGCCGTGTGGCATCAGTATTTTTGCTTATCAGACGTGTTGGATTTTTCTAAGGGTTTTTTGCGTGATTGCAGACAGTATCCTTTCCTGTCCTGCTCTGTCTAGACAGTTTGGGCCCCATCATTTGCTTACTCTATTCTCTGCCTGTGTTTTGTGCTTCATCTTGTCTCACTGGCAATATGTGTTCGGGGGCTATCTATTCCTTTGGGGGTCTACTCTGAGGCAGTTTAGCCTTCCCATTTCTCTCTATAGGCTTAGCTAATTCTGTGGCTGTGCCGAGGCATCTAGGGCATCGTGGGTACGTCCCACGGCTAATTCTAGTTGTGTTGTCAGTTTAGGGGTCTGCAATCCAGTTAGCTGCCAACCTCTCTGGTTATCTGGTTGCCTGGTCTATTTCCCCATCATCCTCCTCGGTACCAAATCATAACAGACTGTCTCAATTTGTGCAAAACCAGACAGAGGGAGCATCCAGCAACGTAGAGGAGACCCCGATGGTGCAGAAAGTGAAGTCACAGGTATGCTGAGCAATAGACTGTAAGGATTCCCAAGGGTGAACCCACTGGACCGCGGCAAGCGAACCTCCCCTGGGCGAGCGGACCAGGTGGACCACCCCCTATACAGGGAGCGTTTGGGACAGGCCCAGGGGAAACTACTCACCACGGCAGCTGGTACCCGAGGACGGAGGTGCACAGTAGAGGGTGCAGCGGGCAGGCGGAAGGATGAGCTGGACTGGAACCGGCAGGACTGGAGGCCAGGAACGGAGGCTGGAGGATACAGGCAGGCAAGGCTGGAACGGCACAGGCTGAACACGGAGACGAGATGGCGGGCACTGGGAGGAACACAAGGAATGGTTAGACAGGAAGCACGAGGAGAGGGTAAGAGCAGCAGGGAAAAAGGCAGGCAGGCTGGAGCCAGAGTCACAGAGAGAGGAAGTGACGATCAGGCGGTGAGCTGGAGGAAGAGGCTGCCTCTTATAGAGGCAGGAGTTTCCGGGTCAGGTCAGCAGGGTCAGGAGGGCGGGGAGAAGGCCTGGCTTGGCCTGTAGTGGGACCTGGAGCGCAGGGTGCGCATGCGCCCCGGGCCGAACGCCGGGACAGAGCGCGGGGTGGAGGACAGGCGTGCAGGTGAGCGCGCGCCCGCCACGGGAGCACGCCGGAGGCGGCGGGCGCACCCAGCGCGGGGAGAGGCGGCAGCAGGAGCCGAGGACGCGGCGGGAGCGGCGAGTGTGGAGCCGGCGGTGAGCGTGACAGTACCCCCCCTTTTACGCCCCCTCTTCCCACGGCCGGAAAGAAACTTAGCTAAAATCTGGGGAGCTTGAATGTTCTCCCGGGGTTCCCAGGATCTCTCCTCAGGGCCAAAACCTTTCCAGTCAATTAAAAAGAAAGTTTTACCTCTAGATCGTTTCATAGCAAGAATTTCCTTAACCTCAAAGACATCCTGTGCGGAAACGGGCGCGGGAGCGCTGCCAGTAGAAGCATGAAACTGGTTGAGTATGACCGGTTTTAAGAGGGAAACGTGAAACGAATTAGGAATCCGCAGTGAAGCGGGGAGTTTTAGCTTGTAGGCAACGTCATTGATACGGGCTAGAACCTCAAAGGGACCGATGTAGCGGGGACCCAGTTTGTAGGAGGGAATTTTGAGACGAACAAATTTTGAGGATAGCCAAACTTTATCCCCAGGGTGGTACAGCGGAGAATCTAGGCGTTTCTTATCGGCGTGCTTCTTGAACCCGTCTCGTGCTCGCTTAAGTGCGGTTTTAGTCTCCTGCCAGACCCTGGAGAACTCCTTGGTCAGAAGATCGGCCGCCGGCACACCCGAGGTCGGGAGTACCGGCAGAGGTATACCAGGATGTTGACCGTAGACCGTAAAGAAAGGCGACTTGGCGGAGGATTCGCTGGTATGGTTGTTGAAAGCGAATTCGGCCCAAGGAAGCAAGTTGGACCAATTGTCTTGATGGCCGTTGGAAAAATGTCGGAGGTATGCTACGAGGATCTGGTTCGTGCGTTCCGCTTGACCGTTGGACTGAGGGTGATAAGCGGAGGAAAAGTCCAACGTTACCTCCATCAGCTTGCATAGAGCCCTCCAGAAACGCGAGGTAAACTGAACCCCTCTGTCCGAGACAATGTGCTTGGGGAAGCCATGAATCCGGAAGACATGAGATATAAAAATTCTCGCCAGGTCAGGAGCGGAAGGAAGACCGGGCAGAGGGATGAAGTGGGCCATCTAGGAGAAGCGGTCCACGACCACCAGAATGACCGTGTGACCTGAGGAACGCGGTAGATCCGTAATAAAATCCATAGCGATATGCTGCCACGGAGCCGAGGGAACCGGAAGTGGATGCAGAAAACCGGAGGGTGGCTGACGTGGGACCTTGTTCTTGGCACACGATGGGCAGGAGAGGATGAAACTTCGGACATCTTGAGACAAAGAAGGCCACCAATAAAAACGAGAGATGAGGGAGAATGTTTTCTTGAGGCCGGCATGACCCGCTAACTTGGTAGCATGACCCCAATGTAGAACTCGCCTCCTGTCATCATCTTGGACAAAAGTCTTGCCGGGGGGCACGGAAGTCAGGTTAACAGGCGCGACTACGATGAGCTTGCTTGGCTCCACAATGTGTGAAAGCTCCTCCTCGTTGTCGGTGACCAGAAAGGATCGAGACAGGGCATCCGCTTTGAGATTCTTTTCACCCGGACGGAAATGGAGCTCAAAATCGAACCGGTTAAAGAATAATGACCATCGGGCCTGCCGGGGATTAAGCCTTTGTGCTGATTGAATGTAGGCTAGATTCTTGTGGTCGGTGAAGATTTGTAGTGGGTGTACCGCTCCTTCCAGAAGATGCTGCCACTCTTCCAAGGCTAACTTAATGGCAAGCAGCTCTCTGTCCCCGATGGTATAGTTTCTCTCCGCAGGGGAGAAAGTCTTGGAGAAGAAGCCACAGGACACCAAGCGACCGAAAGGAGATCTCTGGGAGAGAACCGCACCGGCTCCGGTGGCAGAAGCGTCTACCTCTAGGGTGAATGGTTTGTTCGCCTCTGGACGATGTAGCACCGGGGCTGTGGCAAAGGCTTGCCTCAAGGTTCGGAAGGCGTTCTCGGCCTCAGGAGGCCAGTGGTGAGGATCGGCTCCCTTTCGGATCAGAGCAGAGATGGGAGCAGTCAGAGAGAAAAAGTGCGGAATAAACTGCCGGTAATAGTTGGCGAAACCCAGGAACCGTTGGATAGCCTTAATTCCCTGAGGACGCGGCCAGTTGAGTACCGCAGACACTTTTCCCGGATCCATGCGCAAGCCAGAATCGGAAATGATATAACCCAAGAACGGCAGAGACGACTGTTCGAAGGCGCATTTTTCCAGCTTGGCGTAGAGACGATGTGTTCTCAACCGAAGTAAAACTTGACGCACGTCTTTTCGATGTGTGGACAAATCAGGAGAAAACACCAGAATGTCGTCCAAGTAAACCACCACGCAGGAGTAAAGAAGATCTCGGAAAATGTCATTGACAAATTCTTGGAACACTGCGGGGGCATTGCATAGGCCGAAGGGCATAACGAGGTATTCATAATGGCCGTCACGAGTGTTGAAGGCGGTCTTCCATTCGTCACCGGAGCGGATCCGGACCAGATTGTAGGCCCCTCGAAGATCCAATTTAGTGAAGATCCGTGCACCCCGTAGACGGTCAAATAACTCCGGGATGAGGGGCAGAGGATATTTATTCTTGATGGTGATAACGTTGAGCCCTCTATAATCAATACAGGGACGCAGGGACCCGTCCTTCTTCTTGACAAAAAAGAACCCAGCGCCTGCAGGAGAGGAAGACTTACGAATAAAGCCTTTGGCCAAGTTTTCCTGAACGTATTCGGACATGGCCTGGGTCTCGGAGGGAGAAAGCGGGTAGATGCGACCACGAGGCGGCGTAGAACCGGGGAGCAGATCGATGGGGCAGTCATATGGACGATGCGGGGGCAGGACCTCTGCTTCCTTCTTGTCGAAGACATCCAAAAAGGCCCAGTAGGCGGAGGGTAATTCGGTAGACATCGACGTAGGATGTGGAAATTTCGGCGGCTGTACAGGGAGTAAGCACTTATCTTGACAAAGTCGACCCCATCGCAGAACGTCACCAGAGCGCCAATCCAGGATAGGCTCGTGGGTCCTTAGCCAGGGAAGTCCCAGAAGGATGGCATGGGACAAAGAAGGCAGCACATAGAATACTATCTTCTCCCGGTGTAAGGCTCCGACCTGAAGCTCCACCTCTTCGGTAACCTGAGTAACGGACTCCCGCAGGGGTTGACCGTCGACCGAAGCAATCTGCCGAGGGGTCTCCAGGGATCTGACAGGAATTCCAAGTCTCCTAACCGCCTCAAGTTGGATGAAGTTACCGGCCGCCCCAGAATCTATATAGGCCCATTCAGAAAAACGTTTAGAATCCAGGTGCAAAAGGACAGATAGGGTCAAGGGTAGAGAGGAGTCAAAATTACCTAGGAAGACCTCTCTTACCTGTCCTAGGCGGAGGCGTTTCCCGGACGAGTGGGGCAGGCACGAAGAAAGTGGGACGCACTCCCACAGTAGAAACAGAGCCCCTGTTCGACCCTCTCTCTCCGACGCTCCCCCACCGGTTTGAGGCGATCCACTTGCATGGGTTCCGGTAGCGGGAGCGTGGAGGCTGGAGTCGAGCGGGCTCGAGGTGGACTCCGAGCGGCCGGAGGAGCACGGAGAGGTCTCCTGTCCCTAGCGAGCTCTCGGGAACGTTCTTGAAAGCGGAGGTCGATGCGGGTGGCCAAAGAGATTAAATCCTCCAAGGAGGTGGGGGTATCCCGCCCCGCCAGCTCGTCCTTGATCCGCCCCGAAAGGCCCCGCCAAAAGGCTCCCACCAAGGCCTCATTGTTCCAACCCAACTCTGAGGACAGGGTGCGAAACCGAATGGCGTACTGACCTACTGAAAGCGTGCCCTGATGCAGATTGAACAGTGCCTCGGTAGCGGAGGCAAGGCGACCGGGTTCATCAAACACCTTACGAAAGGTGTCTAGAAAAAAGGAGAGTTGAGTGATCACGGGATCGTCTCTCTCCCAGAGGGGGTTAACCCACGCTAGAGCCTCTCCTTCTAAGTGGGACACGATGAAGGCCACCTTGGCACGGTCAGTGGGGTACTGATGTGGCAGCAACTCAAAATGTAGCTGGCATTGATTTAAAAACCCTCTACACATCTTGGGGTCGCCACTATAACGCGGGGGTTTAGCCAGCCGAGGGGAGGGGAGCGGAACCGCAGGCTGTGCCGGGGCTGCGGCCGCGGTCTGGAGGGCCAGCAGGCGGTTGTCCACCGAGGCCATGTAGTTCAGGATATGAGCCTGAGTGTCGCGCTGCTGGGCTAGCTCCTGTTGGAGGCCGGCGATCTGGGTGGTACTCCCTGGATCCGAGGCCTGTAGTGACGAGAGACGAGACTCCATGGATTTGAGGAACGACATGATCCTCGCTTGATTTTCCCGCAGGAACAGAAGTTCCTTTTGGGTCGGGGTAGAAGTACCAGCGGGGTCCATGTCCTGATCGTTCTGTAAGGATTCCCAAGGGTGAACCCACTGGACCGCGGCAAGCGAACCTCCCCTGGGCGAGCGGACCAGGTGGACCACCCCCTATACAGGGAGCGTTTGGGACAGGCCCAGGGGAAACTACTCACCACGGCAGCTGGTACCCGAGGACGGAGGTGCACAGTAGAGGGTGCAGCGGGCAGGCGGAAGGATGAGCTGGACTGGAACCGGCAGGACTGGAGGCCAGGAACGGAGGCTGGAGGATACAGGCAGGCAAGGCTGGAACGGCAAGACACGGGTCAGACGCAGGGCACAGGCTGAACACGGAGACGAGATGGCGGGCACTGGGAGGAACACAAGGAATGGTTAGACAGGAAGCACGAGGAAAGGGTAAGAGCAGCAGGGAAAAAGGCAGGCAGGCTGGAGCCAGAGTCACAGAGAGAGGAAGTGACGATCAGGCGGTGAGCTGGAGGAAGAGGCTGCCTCTTATAGAGGCAGGAGTTTCCGGGTCAGGTCAGCAGGGTCAGGAGGGCGGGGAGAAGGCCTGGCTTGGCCTGTAGTGGGACCTGGAGCGCAGGGTGCGCATGTGCCCCGGGCCGAACGCCGGGACAGAGCGCGGGGTGGAGGACAGGTGTGCAGGTGAGCACGCGCCCGCCACGGGAGCACGCCGGAGGCGGCGGGCGCACCCAGCGCGGGGAGAGGCGGCAGCAGGAGCCGAGGACGCGGCGGGAGCGGCGAGTGTGGAGCCGGCGGTGAGCGTGACATAGACACTGTTTGCATGTGACGAGAGGCCAGAGCATGCCTAAACCGTTAATCTCTGTCATGACTATGGCCCTGGCGCTCCCTCATACACACTTCTGGACTTGTTTCGGCAGCACCTCTTAACCTCTTTCTGACTGCTGATGGGATAGTACATCAGCAGTCAGACTCCCCTGCTTTGATGTGGGCTCCGGCGGTGAGCCCACCTCAAAGCAGCGACATGTCAGCTGTTATGAACAGCTGACATGTGCCCGCAATAGGCTTGGGCAGAATCGCCATCCGCCCATGCCTATTAACTAGTTAAATCCCGCTGTTATGAACGGGTAGCCGAGGAGGAAATAAAAAACAATACAAGCTAAGTCTCAGAAAACCAAAGAGGTTGGTAACTATGCAGACTGCAGACCCCTGATCCTAACACGCAACTAGCAGCAGTCGTGGAGCGTTCCTACGGTGGTCCTAGACGCCTCGTCACAACCGGAGAACTAGATAAGCCTAAAGCAGGAAAAGAGGAAAACTACCTGCCCCAGAGCAGACCCCAAAGGAGAGACAGCTCCCCACATGTATTGACGGTGAAAAAAGATGAAAACACAAACAAAGGCAGGAAAATAGGCTGAGCAAACGATGGGGCCCGACTAACTAGAAATGACAGGAAAGGAAAGACACTGTCTGCAGTCTGCCAAAAAAAACTACAAAATGTCCAACACAACTAATAGCAAAATTAACCCTGAAGTCACTAGACTTCTCCCACTATATCAGCACTCTGAAATATTCTGAGACAGAGCAAAAAGAGGCCAATCTAATAAGGGACAAAAAAAGGCAATTTGGCAAATAAGAGTGGAAATTCTGCACAGCCCAGCCGGGCTGGCTGACCACACAAAAAACTGAAAAGACCAACAAGAGCAAGTGTGAACATTAGCAAAAAGCAAACTTATCTTTGAGAAGACTGGAAGAGAGCTGAGTCCTAGACCTGAGAAGCAGACTGAATCACCAGCACCTGGATAGGGAATCGGCTGTCTTATATCCAGTCTGATATTCCAGAGATCAAATCATTATCTTCCTTACCAGGTGGCAGATCACTACCACTCAAAACCAACCTCACTACCTCCCGTCACCACCAGAGGGAGAACGGAAAGGGAACTCTCAACTGGTGGAGCAGAAAATGAGCTCATAACATCCCACTGTCAAGTGCTGACAGTGGGCATTTAACTAGAGCTTCCGGCCACTGGGCCGGAAGTGAGCTTATCGCCGACCCTTGTCACGTGATCGGGGGAGGGCAATGCGATGCCTGGACACCAGAGGTCTCATAGCGACCTCTATGGTTGTTGCAGGCAGATCGCTTTGAGCGCCGCCCGATGACCGACGCTCAAAGCACTGCAGCAAATCTGCTACATATGGGCGATCTTCTCATCACCCATATGTAGCAGAGCCGATTGGGTTGTGCATGCTTCAAGCCTCTATGGAGGCTATTGAAGCATGCCAAAAGTAAAAAAAAGTTTAAAAATAAAAAAAACCTAAAAGTTCAAATCACCCCCCTTTCGCCCCAATCAAAATAAAACTTAAAAAAATATCACACATACACATATTAGGTATCGCCGCATTCACAATTGCCTGATCTATCAATAAAAAAAGCATTAACCAGATCGCTAAACGGCCGAGCGAGAAAAAAATTCAAAACGCCAGAATTACGGTTTTTTGGTAGCCGCGACATTGCATTGAGATGCAATAATGGGCGATCAAAAGATTGTATCTGCACAAAAGTGGTATCATTAAAAGCTTTACCTCGGCCCACAAAAAATGAGCCCTCACCCAACCCCAGTTCACAAAAAATGAAGACGCTACGGGTCTCGGAAAATTGCACTTTTTTTTTTTTTTTAGCAAACTTTGGAATTTTTGTTCACCACTTAGATAAAAGAGAACATAGATATGTTTGGTGTCTATGAACTCGTAATGACCTGGAGAATCATAATATTAGGTCAGTTTTTGCATTTATTGAACCTAGCAAAAAGCCAAGCAAAAAACAAGTGGGCTTGCACTTTTTTTGCAATTTCACTGCACTTGGAAATTTCTTCCCATTTTCGAGTATACGACATGCTAAAAACAATGATGTCGTTCAAAAGTACAACTCGTCCCGCAAAAAATAAGCCCTCACATGGCCATATTGATGGAAAAATAAAAAAGTTATGGCTCTGGTTAGAAGGGGAGCGAAAAACGAAAGCGAAAAATCGAAAAAAGCTCCCGTCATGAAGGGGTTAAAAAGGAAAACTGCTATTGGTAGGAACACACATTTCCACACAATATAACATGGCGTGCAGTCATATGAGCTGATTGTAGCCCCATTTTTAATCTCCTGATCAACCCCAACTTTACTGGTAAGGGGGGAAACACATTGGGATGCAGTGTCTGTCTACCAATGTAAGCTACGCCATTTGACTGATTATATATTTTTCTGGGAGGTGGTTATTGACCACCGACTTTTTTCAGAGTAAGGTGTCTATTAAATACACCTTTGACTTTGTCAGCTCAGTATTGATGGTGAACCCATATTACAGTGCTTTATCTGAGGTGTTCTGAATTATGTGTTTGACAGATCTTTCTCTATGTACATATGTGGACGGTGACTGCAAATAAATCTGTGCTGCCTTTTTGATTGGAGATCTGACTAATTAGCTAAATCTTTATATTAAGGGACACAGTCTCTTACACTCAGAGAAGCACTTTTCAGTGTTGACTATTTGCCCAACACTCACTGAGCAAACACTTTTTGTTCATGGTGTTGGCTTGGTGAGGGACATCCTTTAGGGTCAGATTGGCTAGTTGACGTAGAGCTGGGGCGCCACATCATCTCCCCCTAGGATGCCAACCTCTGCTACAGGTAGGGAAAATAGCCAGTATTATCTCTATTTCCCTCGTTTATATCCTTTATAAATATTATTTGACCTAGCATAGGAATACTGTCAGTCTGATCCTCTCACCATTTTTTGTATTATCCTTTGAGACTTTTTGGTAATTTTTAAAAAAGAACTAAATAAAAGTTATCTTTTAGGTCTGATTTTCTTTAGGTCTTCATACCTATATCAGACCTGACATATTTAGTTTTTTTTTGTTTTTTTGTTTTTTACAGGGGCATAGATAACAAAGTCAATGTGTACCATTTGACTTCCCATTCCATTCCATTGCTATCGAGAGCAGCCTCCTCTTGGTCTCTGTTTTTCTGTTAAAGTGATGACATGCTGTACAAGCACTCACATACTTCAGTTGATCACTGGCTGCTGTGGCAGTGAAATGGCTGTAACAACCGGTCATTGGCTGGAGTGGTCTAATGCACACTGTCGGAGGACCACTGGTCTGGATGTGCAAGCGCAGTTGTGTAATGATAATAAACTTTACTTCTATCTTTACACCTGTATTGCCAGTAATAATTATGAAAAACTCTGTAACATCAGCATTTGATGCCACTTAATTTATTTCGTAATGTCAGAACATGGTTGCGGAATCATCTTTCTAATAATGCAATTGAAAGCTGTCGCACCATATTGGAGGCAACTGCATCACATCTTCACCTTGTCAACACAGTCGCCAGGCAATGTCACTGTTCACCTTATGGGACTCCAACCTCATAAGACTTAATTTTTAGAGATTTTCAACTTCAATAAAAATATGACAGAAAAAAATGTTTTGAAAAAATGTAATTGTGCTGAATGTGGACAATTATTTTAAACCACAAAGTTTTAAAATATATTTTCAATAGGGAAACTGCAATGTAAATTCACAACTAAAGTATAAGGGTGTGGGCACACATTTCGGATTCTGCTGTGGAATTTTCCGTGCGGATTTATCTAAATCCGCAGGTCAAAAGACCTGCTGTTTATCTGCAGATTTTCTGCGGATTAGCCTGTGCGTTTCCTCTGCGGTTTGACACCTGCCATGGAGACCCCAGCAAAAATCTGCAACGTGTGCACTGCGGTTTTCATTTTACATATACTTATATGGTACTGTACAACGCAGCAGAAAATGCTGCAGATCTGCAGGGACAAATCCGCTGCGGATCCGCAGCAGAATCCGTAATGTGTGCACACACCCTATCACAACTCTTGCAAATGCTGCTTAAAGTAGGATCATAGGAAGCTGAATAAAATATTTTCTTGATATTTGCAATCTGATGTCTTATTCCAGGCATATCCATGTTTTTCCTGTATGTAAATGATCCATTCAGAACTATGTGCAAGACACTGATCTGCGTGAAAATTTGCATCCAGGACGTATTTTCAATAAAATGGCAATACCAGAGTGAGACAAATAACTAACAAGTTACTGGAGAACTGAACTTAGTCTCATAATAAGCACATTAGCATCTTCAGCTCTCACAGCTCTGCTGTATTTTAACAAAATTGTACTCCTGTCTGCCTGTGAGATAGAAGCTGAAGCTGGGAAGAACATGTAGATTTGTCAGTTATATTCAAACACAGCTCTGCAGTTAGATGAGGAGAGCAGAGACCTGCCATGGCACATAATACTGATAATGATCCTTTTAATTTATAGTTGTGTGAAAAAGTGTTTGCCCCTTCTTGGTTTCCTATTATATTGCATATTTTTCACACTTAAATGTTTCAGATCACCAAACAAATGTAAATATTAGGCAGAGATAACTCAAGTAAATACAAAATGCAGTTTTTAAATGAGGTTCTTTATTACTAAGGGAAAAAGAAATCCAAACCTATAGGGTACTGTGTGAAAAGGTGATTTCTCCCTAAACCTAATAACTGATTGGGCCGCCCTTAGCAGCAACAACTGCAATCCAGCATTTCCAATAACTGGTAAAGAGCCTTTTACAATGCTCTGGAGGAATTTTGACCAACTTTTTTTTACTGATTTTAGTTTTTTTAAAGCCTTTCAGAGTTGAACTTGTGAGTGTGTTTTGGATCATTGCCCTTCTGCATAACCCAAGAGCACTTAAGCTTGCGGTCACAAACGGATAACTAGAATTTCTCCTTCAGGATTTTTTTTTGGTAAACAGTAAAATACATGGTTCCAATTACCACAGCAAGTCTTCCAGGTCATTAAGCAGCAAAACAGCCCCAGACCATCACACTACCATCACACTACCATCACCATATTTTACTGTTGGCATGATGTTACTTTTCTGAAATGCTGTGCTACTTCTACGCCAGAAGTAATGAGACATTCATCATCCAAAAAGTTAAACTTTTGTCTAGTCAGTGCATAGATTATTCTCCCAAAAGTCTTAGGGATCATCAAGATGTCATCAGACAAAACTGAGATAAGCCTTTATGTTGTTATTGCTCAGCAGTGGTTTTCATCTTGGAACTCTGCCATGCAGTACATTTTTGCCCAGTCTCTTTCTTATGGTTTAGTGATGAATAGTGTTGAGCAATGCCATCCGATATTCAGAAATATTGGATCGGACTGGATCGGCCCGATACACAAAAAGTATTCGGTATCGGTGCGTGGGCGGTGCGTGGGCAGACACTGTGCGTGTCTGTGTGTGCGGGCGGGGTCTGTGCGGGCCTCTCGGGGGTCTGTGCCGACTGTCGGGGGGGCCTGTGCCGGCTGCCGGTGGTCTGTACGGGCCTCTCGGGGATCTGTGCCGACTGTCGGGGGCCTGTGCCGGCTGCCGGTGGTCTGTACGGGCCTCTCGGGGATCTGTGCCGACTGTCGGGGGCCTGTGCCGGCTGCCGGTGGTCTGTGCGGGCCTGCCGGGGGTCTTATGTGTGTGCAGGCATCGTCCAATGGGACTACAAGTCCCATCGGGCGATGCCTGCTACAATGACAGTGATTGACACATTAGCCAATGATGGGACAGTAGTAGTCCCATCATCCGGCTAATGTGTTGAATGTAAAAAAAAAAAAAAACATACTACATACATACTACATACAGTGGGGCAAAAAAGTATTTAGTCAGTCAGCAATAGTGCAAGTTCCACCACTTAAAAAGATGAGAGGCGTCTGTAATTTACATCATAGGTAGACCTCAACTATGGGAGACAAACTGAGAAAAAAAAATCCAGAAAATCACATTGTCTGTTTTTTTTTTCATTTTATTTGCATATTATGGTGGAAAATAAGTATTTGGTCAGAAACAAGCAATCAAGATTTCTGGCTCTCACAGACCTGTAACTTCTTCTTTAAGAGTCTCCTCTTTCCTCCACTCATTACCTGTAGTAATGGCACCTGTTTAAACTTGTTATCAGTATAAAAAGACACCTGTGCACACCCTCAAACAGTCTGACTCCAAACTCCACTATGGTGAAGACCAAAGAGCTGTCAAAGGACACCAGAAACAAAATTATAGCCCTGCACCAGGCTGGGAAGACTGAATCTGCAATAGCCAACCAGCTTGGAGTGAAGAAATCAACTGTGGGAGCAATAATTAGAAAATGGAAGACATACAAGACCACTGATAATCTCCCTCGATCTGGTGCTCCACGCAAAATCCCACCCCGTGGGGTCAGAATGATCACAAGAACGGTGAGCAAAAATCCCAGAACCACACGGGGGGACCTAGTGAATGAACTGCAGAGAGCTGGGACCAATGTAACAAGGCCTACCATTAGTAACACACTACGCCACCATGGACTCAGATCCTGCAGTGCCAGACGTGTCCCACTGCTTAAGCCTGTACATGTCCGGGCCCGTCTGAAGTTTGCTAGAGAGCATTTGGATGATCCAGAGGAGTTTTGGGAGAATGTCCTATGGTCTGATGAAACCAAACTGGAACTGTTTGGTAGAAACACAACTTGTCGTGTTTGGAGGAAAAAGAATACTGAGTTGCATCCATCAAACACCATACCTACTGTAAAGCATGGTTGTGGAAACATCATGCTTTGGGGCTGTTTCTCTGCAAAGGTGCCAGGACGACTGATCCGGGTACATGAAAGAATGAATGGGGCCATGTATCGTGAGATTTTGAGTGCAAACCTCCTTCCATCAGCAACAGCAACAGATGAAACGTGGCTGGGTCTTTCAACATGACAATGATCCAAAGCACACCGCCAGGGCAACGAAGGAGTGGCTTCGTAAGAAGCATTTCAAGGTCCTGGAGTGGCCTAGCCAGTCTCCAGATCTCAACCCTATAGAAAACCTTTGGAGGGAGTTGAAAGTCCGTATTGCCAAGCGAAAAGCCAAAAACATCACTGCTCTAGAGGAGATCTGCATGGAGGAATGGGCCAACATACCAACAACAGTGTGTGGCAACCTTGTGAAGACTTACAGAAAACGTTTGACCTCTGTCATTGCCAACAAAGGATATATCACAAAGTATTGAGATGAAATTTTGTTTCTGACCAAATACTTATTTTCCACCATAATATGCAAATAAAATGAAAAAAAAACAGACAATGTGATTTTCTGGATTTTTTTTTCTCAGTTTGTCTCCCATAGTTGAGGTCTACCTATGATGTAAATTACAGACACCTCTCATCTTTTTAAGTGGTGGAACTTGCACTATTGCTGACTGACTAAATACTTTTTTGCCCCACTGTATATACTACATTCATACAACATACATATATACTACATACTACATACATGCTACATATATACTACATTCATACAACATACATACATACTACATATATACTACATTCATACAGCATACATACATACTACATACTACATACATGCTACATATATACTACATTCATACAACATACATACATACATACATATAGACATACAGTACATATAACAGAGTACATACTCACCATCACTTGTCACTTTGATCCCCGAAGCCAGTGTCATCTGTGGAAAAATATGAAGATAACAAACAAACAATATACTCCCTGATCCGCAGAAATCCACACGTGTCCCACGCCGATCTCCTGTGCAGAACAGCAGCATCAGCTGATGCGACTGCTCTCTAAGGGGCTCCAGGAATCCAGTGACGGGAGGTAGGTATCCTTCCACACTGTATTCCTCCGCCACTGTAAAAAAACTAGTCCCTGGTCTCACTTTATGGCAAAAGCTGCGTGGGAACTTTCTCACACAGCAATGCCAAAAGTGAGACTAGGGACTATTTTTTTTACTGTGGCGGAGGGATACAGTGCGGAAGGATACCTACCTCCCGTCATTGGATTATTGAAGCCCCTAGAGAGCGGTCGCATCAGCTGATGCTGCTGTTCTCCACGGGAGATCGGCGTGGGACCCTCGTGAATTTCTGTGGATCAGGGAGTATATGGCTTGTTTGTTATTTTCATATTTTTTCATAGATGACACTGGCTTCGGGGATCAAAGTGACAAGTGATGGTGAGTATGTTCTCTATGTTATATGTACTGTATGTCTATGTATTGTATGAATGTATTGTATGCAGTATGTATGTAGTATGTATGCATTATGTAGTATGTATGTATGTATGTTGTATGTCTGTAGCATGTTGTATGTATGTTGTATGTATGTAGTATGTACTATGTATGTATGTTGTATGAATGCAGTATATATGAAGCATGTATGTAGTATATATGTATGTTGTATGAATGTAGTATACATGTTGTATGAATGTAGTATGTATGTATGTAGTATGTAGTATGTATGTATGTTGCATGAATGTAGTATATATGTAGCATGTATGTAGTATATTGTATGAATGTAGTATATATGTAGTATGTATGTAGTATGTATGTATGTTGTATGAATGTAGCATATATGTAGTATGTATGTAGTATGTAGTATGTATGTATGTTGTATGAATGTAGTATATATGTAGCATGTATGTAGTATGTAGTATGTATGTATGTTGTATGAATGTAGTATATATGTAGTATGTATGTATGTTGTATGAATGTAGTATATATGTAGCATGTATGTAGTATGTAGTATGTATGTATGTTGTATGAATGCAGTATACATGTAGTATGTAGTATGTATGTATGTTGTATGAATGTAGTATATATGTAGTATGTATGTAGTATGTATGTATGTATGTTGTATGAATGTAGTATATATGTAGCATGTATGTAGTATGTATGTATGTTGTAAGAATGTAGTATATATGTAGCATGTATGTAGTATGTAGTATATATGTATGTTGTATGAATGTAGTATATATGAAGTATGTATGTAGTATGTATGTTGTAAGAAAGTAGTATATATGTAGTATGTATGTAGTATGTTTGTTTTTTTTACATTCAACACATTAGCTGGATGATGGGACTACTACTGTGCCATCATTGGCTAATGTGTCAATCACTGTCATTGTAGCAGGCATCGCCCAATGGGAATTGTAGTCCCATCGCACGATGCCTGCACACACACAAGACCCCCGGCAGGCCCGCACACACCACCCGCAGCCGGCACAGACCACCGACAGCCGACACAGGCCCCCGAGAGACCCGTACAGACCACCGGCAGCCGGCACAGGCCCCCGGCAGCCGGCACAGACCACCGACAGCTAGCACAGGCCCCCGAGAGGCCCATACAGACCATTGGCAGCCGGCACAGGCCCCCGACAGGCCTGTACAGACCCCTGAGAGGCCCGTACAGACCACCAGCAGCTGGCACAGGCCCCCGGCAGCCGGCATAGACCACCGACAGCCGGCACAGGCCCCCAAGAGGCCTGTACAGACCACCAGCAGCCGGCACAGGTCCCCGAGAGGCCCGTGCAGACCACTGGCAGCTGGCACAGACCCCCGACAGGCCTGTACAGATCCCCGAGAGGCCCGTACAAGACCACCGGCAGCCGGCACAGACCCCCGACAGTCGGCACAGACCCCCCGCAGTCGGGACAGACCGTGCATCATGATGACATAATTTCGGCAGCCAATCACAGCCACAACAGTGGCTCATTGCATTATGGGGACTTCCAATTCCAGTATCCGATATTGAAAAAATATCAGTACTCCGTATCGGAATTCCGATACAGCGAATATCGGCTGATACACGATATTTGCAGTATCGGAATGCTCAACACTAACGATGAACACTGACGTTAACTTAGGCAAGTGAGGCCTGAAGTTCTTTAGATGGTATAGTAGGATCTTTTGTGACCTCTTTTATGAGTCATTGCTGGCCTCTTGAGGTAATTTTGGTCAGCCGGCCACTCCTGGGAAGTTGAACCTCTGTTTCATGTTTTTGCCCTTTGTGGATAATGACTCTCACTGCGGTTTGCTGGAGTCCCAAAGCTTGAGCTATGGCTTTATAACCTTTTCCAGACTGATAGATCTAAATTACTTTGTTTCTCATTTGTTCCAGAATATTTTTGGGATGCGGCATGATGTCTAGCTTTTGAGTTTATTTTGGTCAACTTCATTTTGTCAAGCAGGTCCTATTTAAGTGATTTTTTTTGATTGAGAACAGGTGTAGCAGTAATCAGTCCAGCAAATGGTTAGAGAATTTGAACTCAGCTTCACAAGTAAGTAAAATTTTATTTATGTTTTAAGGGGAGGAGGGCAATCACTTTTTTTCACACAGGGCCTGTAGGTTTGGATTTATTTTTCCCTTCATTTAAAAACCGCATTTTGTGTTTACTTGTGTTATCTTTGTCTAATATTTAAATTTGTTTACTGATCTAAAAGATTTAAAAATGACAAACATGCCACAAAATAGGAACTCAGGAAGGGGGCACACACTTTTTCACACAACTGTATAATAATCCCTGGAGCCAGATTCTAATGCAGATGAGTGTAGAGCCCATAGTCCTGATCAGCTTATTTGCATGTAAGAAAGGTGTGGCTTTCTCTGGAATAAAACATCAAACTGCAGATTTTGAGGTATCATTTTATTCAGCTTCCTATGACCTACATGCTCTAATAGACAAATATGGGGGGTTGATCCTACTAACAGATTCCCTTTAACAACATCCCATTCACATACAGTTTGAAAATACTCTGTATATGTGAAGATTTGAAAATCTATTATCTTGAAATTATATCATATGGTGGTGTAAATACTTTGAGGCATGGACTTCACTAATGAACCAATAGTTTGTGCTTGTGATTCTAACTATTCTAATCTTTGAGCAGGACGAAACCTTAAACCAAGCATAGTTTGTAAGTCTAAAAATTACCATAGTGCTGAAATGACTACAGCCAGAGTGTACATTTATAAACCCTTATAAAGGGGTTGTGCACTACTGGACAATCTCTTATTAATAGCTCTAGGGTACAATAAAAAAAATCTTCACTTTCTATCTACTCTGTGACCCCAACCAGTCATCTGACAAATAATATCACCTGGCCGCTGATTGTCTGCAGCCTTTAAAGTTTATTTTCAAGCAGAAGACACATCATTCTTCAAATAATACAAAAATGTGAAGGACACTTCCAATCAGCAGCCACTGGTGCTACAAGGATCCAGTAACATTGTTTATGTTAGGTGACCGGCTTTTAAGATCAAGGGACAAGGAGGTATATTTTTTTTATTTTATGCTCCGCCCTAGGGTTATTTTATTAAGTAATTTTCCAGTGATGACCAACTATTTTAAAGTTAAGTATAATATAACATACCAATTACTATAACACACAAATAAATACAATATTAATTCAAAGAAAATTGTGAACCATACTATGTCTAATCTTTGTAACGTGCAAATATGACAAGCCAATTCTAGTTGTGTACCTATTCTTTCAGATGGGAAAATAGCTACCAGTCAGTACTTGAGTCAGTCATTAGAAACTGGGTTTCAATGATATTTTGCATAAATAATTCATCTTTAGCTTCCATTAGTTGCGGTTTACCAGTTTGGAAGAGAAAATGAGGAACGACCAGAATAGAGTTTTAAAGCCTCTCCTTGTCAATCCTACAGTGAATCTTTCTAATCTGAACTTATTTTGAAAGTAACACTGAATATTCTATATAATTTATACACTGTGCTTACAACATGCATGGGAAATGAAAATCTCAAGGTACACGCCATCATATATAAACATGTTGTCATGCAAAGAATAATGCAAAGTGAATATGTGTGTGTGTGAGCTTTGGAGACAAATTAAACCTTGATCACTAACCTACTGTACTTACACACATAGCATACCCTAGTCATATTTTATAATAATTGAATTAAAGTTAAAAACGTAGAAGATGGATCTTTAATTGCCTTGCCAGAAACAATACATGATGAAAAAGATATAGGCGTCGATGTGTACAAAATATAGTTTTATTTGTCGACACGTTTCAAAGTTCACAGACTTCGTCATCACAACAAAAGCACATAATATGTTGACTAATTAAACTAATTGACTAAAAAACAGTAAAACCCTATTTTATGCTATTGTCCTCCAGTTTTCTTCTATTGAATAATTGAATTAACACAAAATTATTTAAATATACAACATACAAATATTACGTTATCATTTGTGAACAGACACTAAGCTATTAAATTATCCATTTAACATTTCATTTGATAGGTTTCATAAGTAGTCATCATTTATTAAGGTTAGTTTTAAATTAATTTTTATTTGTTAAAAGATTTTAAACTGAGAAGTATGTACTGTATATTTGTTATCAAAATGTATAAATAAACCGCAAAAAATGTTACATATAGGCACAGCACATTCATGTTCTTAGCATAGACTGCCATTTATCAGATGAAGGCCAAAAGATCTGTTTCTTGGCCTCAACTTTGCCATTTTTTTAAACACCATTCTAAAAACTGCACCCCTCAAGGTGTTCAAAACCATATTCAAGAAGTTTATTAACCCTTCAGGTGCTTCACAAGAATCGAAGCAATGTGGAAGGAAAAAAATAACACTTACTGTATATACTCGTGTTTAAGACGAGTTTTTCAGCAACGTTTTTTGTGCTGAAAATGCCTCCCTCAGCTTATACACAAGTCAATTGTCCCAGAAAGCAGGCAGGGGAGGGGGAGCTGCGGGTGAAAGAGGCCGGAAGTGGTGGCTGTGGCTAAAACCTGTGCTGCTGCTAAAGAGAAATGAAAATTAATTTCTCTTATAGCGTGCACAGTGACACCCGCAGCTGCCAGATTCCAGAAGACATCCTACTCACCTTCCTGTGCACCCACGCAGCATCTTGTTGGTCCCAGCACCCTCGCAGAATCTAGTTGATTCCGGCGCCAGCAGCTTTTCCTGTGCTGAGTGATCACATGGCCCTGCTCATTAAGACAATGAATATGCATGCCTCTGAACTCCCATAGGCATGGAGGGAATTTTCATCACCACTGTTTGCACGTACAGCAGGGCTCGGAAGGGAAGGAGCATTGTTTCATGCTTTGAATGCAAAATTGGATGGAATTGAGAGTGGATGTTGCCATGTCACGCTTGGAGAGCTTCTGATATGCATAAATGTTTATTTAACCATGTGTGTATTTTTGAGGCTTCTGATGTGCCTAAACAGTTGAAAACCCCACAAGTGACCCCATTTTGGAAACTAGACCCGTCAAGGGACTTATCTAGATGTTTGGTGAGCGCCTTGAAGTCCCAGGTGCTTCACATAAGTTTATGATGTAGAGACGTGAAAATTAAAAATCACATTTTTTCCACAAAAATCATCTTTTAGCATCAATTTTTTTATTTTAACAAAAGGTAGCAGGAGAACATGGACCCCAAAAATTGTTGTGCAATTTCGCCTGAGTGCAACAATACCCCATGTTTGGAGGAAGACCACTGTTTGGGCACACGGCAGGGCTCCGAAGGGAAGGAGCACCGTTTAATGTTTTGAATGCAAAATTGGCTAGAATTGATAGCGGATGCCATGTTGTGTTTGAAGAGCCCCTGATGTGTCTAAATGTTAATTTAAACATGTGTGTATTGTTGAGTGAAGTATTAGCGGGTGTTACAGATAAGGTGTTTATTATTAAAGTTACACTCAAGGTGTTAAGGCCCTTTTACATTTAGCGTTGCACCAGCGATCCCGACCACGATATGACCCAGTCAGGATTGCTGGTGCATCGCTAAATGGTTGCAAGTGAGCTGCCACACAGGCAGATCTCACAGCGATGCAGCAGCGATACAGCGAACGATACTTACCTTTCAGATGTGGCAATCCTGACGTCCTCCCGCCCGCCTCCACATGTCGCTCATCGGCGCCACAGAAAGCCCAGCAGGAAGCGTCCGACGAGAAATGGAGCTGCGCGATCTCACACGATCAATGACAGACAGTGGGGGAGCCGGTCGGAGGTAATTATCACACATAGCGATTTCCTCATCCAAATGAGCCAAAGTCCATGGCGACAAATCAACAGTCAGCATATGCAATCGCCATGAGTACAATGGAAAAACATTTTTTGTATTTGAAATACTCGGATCCACTTAAAGTAGGTTTCCTAATCCGAATGTGTTTACTGTTCACAGCCCTCAGTTAGGAAAATTACAAATGTCCTGGAATTTTGCAGCATTTTCCATCCAGAGTTCAGTTGTGGATTGGGAGAGGAATTCTTCATGCAGAACGCCACATAAAGCACGACAGGTGTCTCCAACAATCCCAGAAAGCGGGGACACTCCAATCTGGAATTGTAAATGTAGAGATGATAAGGTCTCTAAGGTAAGCCAGTAGTGATGGGCGAGTAGCATCGTTGCTCAGGTCTCCCCTAGCATGCTAGGGTGATCTCCGAGTACTTTGGCGTGCCCGGAGATTTAGTTTTCGTCGTCTCAGCTGCATGATTTGTGACTTGTAGACAAGCTGAATACATGTGGAAATTCCCTAATAAACAGGCATTCCACACATGTAGTCAAGCTGTCTAGCAGTCACAAATCATGCAGCTGAGGTTTTGAAAATTAAATCTCTGAGCACGTCAAAATACTAGGAGACCGCCCGAGCATGCTCAGGGAGACCCGAGCAATGAGTATACTCGCTCATCACTGGTAGCCAGGAATCTGCCGAACAGAAAATGGAAAAAAAAATTAAGTGCATGGCTTTTATAACAATAATAACAATAACAACATGTGTTTGATTTTCAAAATTACCTCAGGGTCACCAACAGACTTCCTCAGCAGGTATTGCTCGATGTAGCTGTGTGTCCTGCCTGGTGATGTATCCTTGGACACTTAGCAGCAGGTCATTGAAGCTCTGTTCTGACATCCTCATGTACTCAAAAAACTTCTCCGGGTTTTCATGCAGCTCAATGTAAGGAGTGGTGTGCTCCATGGCTCTCTCGGACTTGATGGCGTGTTGCCAATAGCGACGATGTCTTCTCCGACTTTCTCTCCTTCTTTCTTCTTCTCAAGCAAAAGCAAAGTCAAGAGCCAATTTCTATGACAAATGAAGATGAAGAAAGCTCTCCACGCTAAGATCCATCTTGAAGCTGGATACAACACCAAAAGACGAGGATTTCATCAGTGCAGTGTGTGCTATATATAGAAATCCCATGAGACACGCCCATTGGGTGTCTGGTGTCAAGGAAACTCTACTGGAAAAGCATTGGAAATATTGAACGCATGCGCAGAAACAACACAAAAGCATGCAAAACGCATACAAACGCATGCACACGCAGCGTTTTTTTGCCATCCTGCTTAAGATGATGCGGATAAAAAACACTGCCTAAACATGCATTTTGCCATGCATTTGTGCATGCGGATGATATGCTGCAGACTCAAGCACTGGGGTCCTAGGTTCAAATCCCACCAAGGACAACATCTGCAAGGAGTTTGTATGTTCTCCCTGTGTTTGCGTGGGTTTCCTCTGTGAATTCCGGTTTCCTCCCACATCCCAAAGACATACTGATAAGGAATTTAGACTGTGAGCCCCATCGGGGACATCGCCAATAATGTCTGTAAAGCGCTGTGGAATTAATGGTGCTATATAAATGAGTAAAATAAATAAATAAACGATCAGTGGGTGAGTCTTCTCTCTTTCTTCTGTAGTGTGTAACTATGTGATAATTAAGAGAATTTTTGCTCAAAATGAGTAAATCAGACACCTGAACACCTACTGCCATGACTTTATGTTTTCCCAGTTTTTAATGGTAGTTCTAATAAATGTGAATTTTTTTTTTTTTTGATATAGTGGCTGCTGGATGAACACCCTTTTTTACTGTATTTTCAACCCAGGGACTGGCCTGGAACAATTCATGCATTGCACTCTTTCAAACATTCCTCTCCCTTACTGGTGAGTTGATTATTTTTCCTTTTTTCCCATCCTCATGTTATTTAGAACTTGATGAAAAAGTGCAGGATACATGTCACATAATAATTAAGTGATAATATTATTCCTCACGTGGTCCAAGTTCAGATTTCATGTTGCATGGTCAGTTTGCTTTAAATTACAGTAGGTTCATTTACACCCATGGTGCCCCACGTCATTCATGATACTCAGCAATAGCCACACAAAATATAATCTCATCTATGGTATCCCTAAAGTATTTTGTCAATTACTTTTTAGTCATTCACAGACATGCATTCAAAAATATTCAGTTCCTGGTGTCCTTATTGTATATTTCTATGCATCACTAAGCATACTTCTTATGTTAATAAACAGATGGCGGTATATAAGTCACACAGGAATTAGTTTAATGTTTAAAATTAATTTAAATATGATAGCTTCTGCAAAACGTTGCACATATTACTTTGCACTAAACAGGTAATATAGCTCATTTCATGTGCGAAGTTAAAGGGATGCCATCCTAAGCACAATGGAAAATCAAAAGCAATACAGCATAGAGAAAAACAAATATAAAAAAACTCTGCATGAAGTATCCCTCTTAACAAAGAGATGTTTCCCAAAGGATCGCAGCACAGCTATCAAGAAATAAATTCTTCCAATTGTTAGCTTGACTTCTGCAATATTTACTGCATACAATATTTATCTCCAAATTATTATTTTACACTTTTCTATGCACCTTTTTCTTCAAAATATATTGAGATATGAAGACGGTTCACTGGAGAGAAGGAAATCTTCTGGGAATTTAAATAGCACCAAGTTGTGAAGAAATCAACCTCCTCCCACTGAAACATTGTTGGATTTATGCCAAATGTATTCAGTGGAGAGAGAGAATAGTTGATAGAGAATCTGCTACGTAACAAGCAAGTCTATATAATAAATTAAATAAGTGGCTGGAGTCAAAACCGGTTATCAGCACAGCCACAATTTCAAGGGAGTTTTTAAGTGAACCTTCCCAGGGAACGTGGGAGCCAACCCGTATGAAAATAACAGTGACAATGTCCGTGTCCAAAAGGAACAAAAAGGGTGGCACTCACCGTCCCAATAAAATGTCCTATTTTCGGATTCACATTAAAAAACAGAGAGAGTTCTTTGTAGAGTCACATCGGATGATGGCCGTTTCGCGCTGGTATGCGCTTCTACAGATCCCTACACCCTGCCTTAAGGCCCCGTCACACTAAGCGACTCACCAGCGATCCCGACACCGATATGAAGGTGTCAGGATCGCTGGTAAGTCACTATGTGATCGCTGGTGAGCTGTCACACAGACAGCTTCACCAGCGATCAGCACAGCGATGCCGAGTGCCCGGCATCGCTGGCCATCGCTGTAGAAAATAGTATCAAAATAAAAAATATAGTTATTCTCACCTTCCGACGTCCCGTTCAGCCATCCTGCCTCTCTCCACACTCCGGTCCCAGTGATCCTTTGCACGAATGACCGCGAGATGTCACGGTCTCGCGGGATAACAAAGTCTCGCTGTCATTCATGCAAAGGATCACTGGGACCGGAGCGTGGAGAGAGGCAGGATGACTGAACAGGACGTCGGAAGGTGAGAATAACTATATTTTTTATTTTTTTTTATTATTTTTTTACACCTGATCGCTGGTCTCCCGCTGTCACACACAGCGATGCGTGCTGGCCAGCGGGAGACCAGCGACCAAAGAAATGTCCAGAGGTTTCTTGCAGTGATCAGCGATACCGGCAGGGGGGCCGCTTGCTGATCGCTGTCACACACAGCGATCTCGCTGGTGAGATCGCTGTTACGTCACAAAAGTTGTGACTCAGCAGCAATCTCGCTACCGAGATCGATTAGTGTGACGGGGCCTTATATGTACATACTGCAGAAGGCATTTTTAAATTTTATCTCTTTTAAATTTCAAAATCTTATCACAATGGTACATAGGCTGGCCAACAGAAGTTAGATCTTTTATAGCAATGACCTTTTAGTTACAAAATTATAGTATTTAATTTACCCAATCAGCAAGGGCTTAAATGATCTAATATAACACCAAATTATTGGCCAAACAGCAACTCTGCCTATTGGTGTATGAATAGTCTTAGTAGTTTTTTAGCATACTACTGATATCACCGATCAGTGTGACATGTGACAACGAAGTCTATAGACCGGCTGAATGTCGATGGCTTATGAACAAAGATCATAAGCAAAGCCAGAAACCTCTCTCTGCATTATCAGTGTAAGAAAAAGGAGAGTAGAGTTTATTTAATCATATTATTTTCTTTTGAATTCCAGAAAACTCCTATAAAAGGGTTGTTCAATGAAAAGAAGGTATCACTACAGGATAGGTGATAACTTATTTATCAATGAGGAGTTTGACCACTGCGACCTGCATCGACCAGCAGAACATGGAAATTTTATCAAATTCGGGGCACTTTTTTCCACTAATTTTCATCCATGTTAAAAAATGCCTGTTTCCCCAAATTCTTGCTGTGTAAGCAGACTGCTGATCAAACAGCTTGCTCATTAGATTTTATTTATTTATTTTACTCATTTATATGCGCTATATAAACTAATTAACTCATTATTTCCACTGCACTTTACAGACATTATTGGCATTGTCCCCCGATGGGGCTCACAATCTAATTTCCCTATCAGTATGTCTTTGGAGTGTGGGAGGAAACCCACACAAACCCATGGAGAATATAAAAAGTCCTTGGTGGGATTTGAACCCAGAATCCCAGTGTTGCAAGCCTGCAGTGCTAACCCCTGAAATTATCTTTTGTGCAGCATAAAAGATCATTGTTCTCGGTGGTGCATCACCCTGTGTAAGGCTGGTTTCACATTTTTAGCGCTGGAAAAAAACGCATATGTGCGCATGCGTTTTTTCCCCTATATTTAACATGGGTGCGCATACCTGCGCGCTTGTAAGCGCATGTATGCGATTTTCATGCACTGCGTTTTTTTGGGGTGTGCGTTTGTATTTTCCAGACGCAGCATGTTGCATTTTTTGGCCCTGCAAAAAAGCGCATGCGCACATATGCGCACGTTTTGCGCTAAAAATGGCCATTATAGCCTATGGATGCGCATATGTGCGCACTGGCATGCTCATGTATGCGTTTTTTTGCATATGCGTTTTTTTTTTTTAACCATGGAATTTAGGGGTTTGGGTTAGAGTTAGGGTTAGTTAAGGGGGTTTAGGGTTAGGGTTAGGGTCAGGGTCAGGGTTAGGGTTGGGGTTTGGGTCAGGGTTAGGGTTAAGTATGGTTTGGTTAAGGGTTACGGTCAGGGTTAGGGTCAGGATTAGGGTTAAGTATGGTTTGGTTAAGGGTTAGGGTCAGGGTTAGGGTTAGGGTTAGGGTTAGGGTCAGGGTTAGGGTTAGGGTTAGGGTTAGGGTCAGGGTTAGGGTTAAGTATGGTTTTGTTAAGGGTTAGGGTCAGGGTTAGGGTCAGGATTAGGGTTAAGTATGGTTTGGTTAAGGGTTAGGGTCAGGGTTAGGGTTAGGGTTAGGGTTAGGGTCAGGGTTAGGGTTAGGGTTAGGGTCAGGGTTAGGGTTAGGGTTAGTTAGGGTTTAGGGTTTGGGTTAGGGTTAAGTATGATTTGGTTAAGGGTTAGGGTTAGGGTTAGGGTCAGGGTTAGGGTTAGGGTTAGGGTCAGGGTTAGGGTTAGGGTTAGGGTTAGGGTCAGGGTTAGGGTTAGGGTTAGGGTCAGGGTTAGGGTTAAGTAGGGTTAGGGTTAGGGTTAGGGTCAGGGTTAGGGTTAAGTATGGTTTTGTTAAGGGTTAGGGTCAGGGTTAGGGTCAGGATTAGGGTTAAGTATGGTTTGGTTAAGGGTTAGGGTCAGGGTTAGGGTTAGGGTTAGGGTTAGGGTCAGGGTTAGGGTTAGGGTTAGGGTCAGGGTTAGGGTTAGGGTTAGGGTTAGTTAGGGTTTAGGGTTTGGGTTAGGGTTAAGTATGATTTGGTTAAGGGTTAGGGTTAGGGTTAGGGTTAGGGTCAGGGTTAGGGTTAGGGTTAGGGTCAGGGTTAGGGTTAGTAAAGTCATGGTTTGGGTTAGTGTGAGGGGCCACCTAATGTTGGAAAAAAACGCAAACGTGGTAAAAACGCACTAAAAACGCATACAAACGCATAAAAACGCTGCGTTTTTTTCATGCATGCTCATAAAAATGCTTGAAAAAAACGCAGCAGTTGTATGCTTTTGTATGCGTTTTTTCAATGCGTTTTTTTGCAGGAAAAACGCGCTGCAAAAAAAAGCAAGTGTGAAACTAGCCTAACCGAGAATCAATGTGCCAGGAAACTATGGCAGACTATGACTGTCTCACCCCCCAAAAAAATACCCTTAAAACCCTATATTATACCAGGAAAAGAGCCTTTAAATGCAATTTTCAATAAAAAGCAGAGTTATGACAGCTCCAGCTGAGGCTGGGTATTGGTTGCTGCTACTTGAACTCAGAACTGAATTTGTAAGCGTGCATTTACATATGCCCATTTTGGCCATTCAATGCACAAGTTATTGTTGGTTTACACATGCAAATAAAAAATGATAGGGACAGAACGATCAACAATACAATACAATTGTTCCATCCCCACATAGCATCGTTATATCTGCAGTACATCCTGTGTTTACATGAGGTGATATACTGCCAATACCAATGGTTTTTTAGCATACTCATATGGATCTTCTAATACATCTGATTCAGAATTGATATGTGACTTATAATACAAAGACATTCCAATTTATATTCTTCCAGTGTAGAACTTCTGTAAGCTAAGCGTTTTCACAATTTATTACATCAACCAAATATGACATATAAAATAACCTTAACTCTGTGTACACTATAAGCATGGATGTCAGCAATATATCAAATAATCTCTACATCATCCTGACTCTAGTGATGCAAGTTGTATAAGATGTAAAGGTGTAGTGTTACACGAGCTTTACCTTCATAGTAAAGTACTTACTTTGCTTTTTCTAGAGTATTTCCATGTGTTGTATTACCATATATTGCCATTATTATTTGATATCCCTTGCTCCTAAGAGATGCTGAAGTATGAAACAGAAATAGATTTTAATTTCTGCATTGCAGTAAACCTTATCAGCCGTAGATGTTTTCCTTCACCAGGAATAAAATCCACTTTTCTATTCATATTATCTCCAGTAAATACAGAATAACCCAAGTAACCTATAAGAAAAGTATTTTGGAATTTTATTTTTGTTTTAATTTTTAAACACTCAGTCAGAAGTTGATGTGAAACTGCAGTCCAGCTAGAAATATTTTTTGCTTACTCAACATATTATGTGAAGAGCAATGTTCATAGTTTCCCCTGTCCGTTAGCAGGGATATAAAGAAGGCTGAACTCTCTCTCTCTAAAAAAAATCATGATCGACATATAGTAACTATTATTGTCAATTAAACAATACATGATCAGTGTAATGTGTAGTTCTCAGACACAATTTTTACACCCCATTTTTACTCCAAGCCCCCATTCTATTTAATAAACACATATAGATGCTGAAAGAATGTGGAATACAGAGCCTTGTTAGGTACGGCGGAATGCACTAAACAAATAAATAATAAAGTGTGTTCGCCGCTCGGGGTCCACCATGCAGAAGGTGTTAACACTGCTGCTAAATAATGGCGAACACTAAATATGGCGGTATTATTGCACGCGGGTTGGACGTTACCCGGTGTGCGCTGAGTGTACTCTGTTAACTTCACAAAGATGCCTAAGGTATTAACATAAGTACTGAGCCTGTTGGACTCACAGATCTCAGAGAAGGGCACGCATGGTATATGGTCACAGGAGCTGAACCCTACGCAGAGGGTCAGAGTCCGTCTAGACCTCCCGTGCATGCAGCGTCGCAACTGCGGACTCCAAGAGGAGCTGCAGACTGCAGAACGGCGACAAACACTGCCGCTAATCAACAATGCTCGATAGCAGGTGCACAATCGGACGCAAGCACTGTGAAGGATATTGTTGTGGCTTGAAGCTTGCCACTGGCTGGCGCAGACTCTAAACCTAAGTCCCTATACACACTCGTAATATCAGAGGATCTTAATGAGTCATTCGCAGGTTCATGCTTCCATCAACATTCCCACAGTAGCAAATAGAGACTATACTAGTGCGATGGCCGAGCTGCCATGCAGACCTTTTATAGCCGTGCGCTTCCGGGACCTTCCAGATCTCTGAGATGGACCAATGAGATCAGGAGAAGGACCTAAGCATGTGACTCCCTATCTCCAATAGGAGATCGTCTCGTGAGCATGCCCAGTAGTGCGACGAGAGGACTTAGCCTCTGGAGCGTTTTGCTGCAAAGCAGCCTGCATTGCTATTGCTGACCCAATGGTGGCAGCAACAGCCAGACCCACAGAACAGGTCTGGGCAGAGTGTCTGGGACACTGAGACTGCTGAGCAATCTCCTCTGCAGTCGATAGACAATGAGAGACCGCATAATGTGAGGCTCTGGATTCCTGCTGAGCCGCTGCAGGAACCTGACGCCTAACAAGCCTACAGCAGCCTCCTTATTAATAACCATATATTTAACATATAAGCATAGTTTAAGCTTTTTATGCCTAAATACCTTAACAATTCATGAGATGAGAGTATTGACAGATGCACTGCAGAATTACTTCTTTACAACTTGTTTCCTGGGCCCACCTTCAACATGATCCTCAAAACTACAATCCTTAACCAGGGAACCCATACCTCCAATTTGCCCAAATGCCCATTAGTAAGAGCTGTTCAAGACCTCCTCCATGCTAATACAAGCATGACTTATTGTGCTTAAGAGTTCCACCACACTTTCACTGACTTTTCAATACTCTCCTGCAATCCCAAATTCCATACAGTCACCAGAAATTGTTTGCACCCATAACCCCTTTCTGTCAGTTGACGTACTATACCGTCCATGTGACTCAGCACAATTTGACCATGGACGGTATAGTACTTCATAGCGATTGGCCGCGCACACAAGTGGTTTGCGGCCGATTGTGGCCGGGTGTCAGCTGATTCTCACAGCTGACACCCGGCACTAAGTACCAGGAGTGGTCACAGACAGCTCCTGGAACTTTAACCCCCAAAATGCTGTGATCAAATGCGATCACAGCATTCCAGGAGCAGGCAGAGGGCTGATAGCTGCTCTGCCTTTGGATCGGAGACCCCACGGCGTGATTCAGGGTCCCGATCGCTGCCTTGGTAACCCGATGTCATCATGACAACATACGGGTTACCAGAGCTAAGACATTTTTTGTCATGTGCAGTGCATATCAGGAAGTCTCTCAGGTCAGTGTGCAGTAAGTGTAGTGCTGACAGCTTCTATAGCATGTAGATGCTGCCTCATCTGCATGCTATAGAAGCGCTCAGCCTGCAAAAAATGATTGTCCCATAGGGGGACAAAGTGTGAAAGTTAGAATGAAGTAAAAAAAAAAAATAATTGTAAAAATCTAAAATAAATAAAAAATTATAGTAAAAAAATCAATATTCATTCAGTCACTAAATAAATATTTGAATGAAAAAAAACAAACAATAAAAGTACATCTATTTGGTATCACCGCGTTCGTAATGACCCGATCTATAAAACTGTCCCATTAGTTAACCCCTTTAGTGGACACCATAAAAAAATAAACAACAATGCTTTATCATCCTACCGCCAAGAAAAAAGTGGAATAACTCGCGATCAAAAGACGGATATAAAAAAATTGGTACCATGGAAAACGTCATCTTGTCCCACAAAAAACAACCTGCCATACAGTGTCATCAGCAAAAAAATAAAAAAGCTATAGCTGTCAGAGTAAAATGATGCAAAAACAATATCACAGTGCAAAAACACTATCACAGTGTTCAAAATAAAAAAAATAGTAACTCTTACTTCGCTTTATCAATTCCTTAGTTAAGGAAAAATATTAAAATAAAAAGTGCATTTTTTTCCATTTTCCCATTTTTAGAGTTGGGCTAAAGTGAGTTGGGCTAAAGTTAGGTTTACAGTTGGGGGCTAAAGTTAGGGTTAAGCTTGTGGCTAAAATTAGGTTTAGGGTTAGGGTTGGGGCTAAAGTTAGCATTAGGGTTGGGGCTAAAGTTAGGGTTAGAGTAGGGGCTAAAGTTAGGTTTAGGGTTGGGGTTGGGGCTAGAGTTGGGATTAGGGTTTAGATTATGGTTATGATTGGGATTAGGGTTAGGGTTGGGATTAGGGTTAGAGGTGTGTTAGGGTTAGGTTTGTGGTTAGGGTTATGGTCACAGTTGGGATTAGGGTTAGAGGTGTGTTAGGGTTAGGGTTGTAGTTAGAATTGGGGGGAGTTCCCACTGTTTAGGCACATCAGGGGCTCTCCAAACGGTGCTCCTTCCAAGCTCTGCTGTGTGCCCAGTGATTTACCCACACATACGGGGTATCAACAAACTCAGGGCAAATTGGACAGCAACTTTTAGGGTTCAATTTCTCCTGTTACCCTTGTGAAAATAAAAAAATTGGGGCGGAAAGACAATTTTTGTGAAAAAAATACGATTTTTTAATTTTACGGCTATACTTTATAAACTTCTGTGAAGCAATTGGGGGTTCAAAGTGCTCATCACACATCTAGATAAGTTCCTTATGGGGTCTAGTTTCCAAAATGGTGTCATTTGTGTGGGGTTTCTACTGTTTAGGCACATCAGGGGCTGTCCAAATGCAACATGGCATGCAATCTTAATTCCAGCCAATTTTGCATTGAAAAAGTAAAACAGCACTCCTTCCCTTCCAACCTCTGCCATGTGCCAAAACAGTGGTTTACCCCCACATATGGGGTATCAGCATACTCAGGACTAATTGCACAACAATTTTTAAGGTCCAATTTCTCCTGTTACCTTTGGGAAAATGCAAATAAATGCAAATAAAGTCCGTGGAGCCTCATTTAAGAGTCTCAAACATGGCTTGTCCCATGTTTGAGACTCTTAAATGAGGCTCCACGGACTTTATTTGTATATTCGTATTTCCCAGGGAGCAATAACCTAGGATTTCACTGATTGAGCACCTTTGCCGGCTGCCGCAGTGTTTTCTTTGACTGGTCTCCCTGAGGTCAGTGATTGTTTCGTGATGGTGACCTTTGGCTAGGAGGGAAAGCTAATACTAGAGAAGAGAGAGAGAGGATTCAAAAAGATATAAATAAACTGGAGAAGTGGGCAGCAACTAACAGAATGGTTTTTAACAGGGAGAAATGCAAAGTACTACATCTGGGCAATAAAAATGAAAAAAGCATATATAGAATGGGAGGAATAGGGCTAAGTGACAGCACATGTGAAAAAGACTTGGGTATACTAATAGATCACAGACTGAATATGAGTCAACAGTGTGATGCAGCAGCAAAAAAGGCAAATGCAATTCTAGGATGTATTAACAGAAGCATACAGTCTAGATCACGTGAAGTAATTATTTCCCTCTACTCCTCTTTGGTCAGACCTCATCTGCTTTGAGCAGGGGGTTGGACCAGATGGCCCAGGAGGTCCCTTCCAACTCTACGATTCTATGATTCTAAAATATTTGGGTCGAAAAGACCATTTTTGTGGAAAAAATATATTTTTTTTATTTTTACAGCTCTGCGTTATAAACTTCTGTGAAGCACTGGGGGGTTCAAAGTGCTCACTACACATCTTGATAAGTTCCTTATGGGGTCTACTTTCCAAAATCGGGTCACTTCTGGGGGGTTTCCACTGTTTAGGCACATCAGGGGCTTTCCAATTGCTACATGGCATCTGTTCTCAATTCCAGCCAATTTTGCATTGAAAAGTCAAACGGCGCTCCTTCCCTTCCGAGCTCTGTCATGTGCCCAAACAGTGGTTTACCTGCATATATGGGTTATCAGGTCAAATTGTACAACAACTTTTGGGGTCCAATTTCTTCTGTTACCTTTGGTAAATTAAAAAAAATTGGATTTGAAGTAAATTTTTTGTGAAAAAAAGTTAAATGTTCATTTTTTTAAACATTCCAAGAATTCCTGTGAAGCACCTGAAGGGTTAATAAACTTCTTGAATGTGTTTTGAGCACCTTCAGGGGTGCAGTTTTTAGAATGGTGTCACTTTTGGGAATTTTCTATCATATAGACCTCTCAAAGTGACTTCAAATGTGATGTAGTCTCTAAAAAAAATGGTATTGTAAAAATGAGAATTCACTGTTTAACTTTTAACCCTTATAACATCCTAACAAAAAAAAGGTTGGTTCCAAGATTGTGCTGATGTAAAGTAAACATGTGGGAAATGTTGCTTATTAAGTATTTTATGTGACATATCTCTGTGATTTTAGGGCACTAAAAAAATCAAATTTAAAAAATTGTGAAATTTTAAAATTTTTGACAAATTTCCATTTTTTTTCACAAATAAATGCAAGTCTTATCAAAGAAATGGTACCACTATCATGAAGTACAATATGTCACGAAAAAACAATGTCAGAATCACCAGGATCCATGGAAGCATTCCAGGGTTATTACCTCATAAAGGGACAGTGGTCAGAATTGTAAAAATTGGCCTGGTCATGAACGTGCAAACCACCCTTGGGGGTAAAGGGTTTAAAACACAAATGCAATTACACATGTTTTGTAATACATGTGTTTTTTTCTTTGTGTATATTAGAATAACACAAAAAAGCAAATTAGACTTCATATCACACAATACACAAAATAATGGGCTGGACAAAATTTCTAGAACTCTCAACTTAATATTTGGCTGTACACCCTTCAGAATAAATAACTTCAATCAATCACTTTCCTATAAACATCAACAAGCTTCTTACACCTCCCAACTGGAATTTTGGACCACTCTTCTTTTGCAACCTACTCCAAGTCTCTCATATTTTAAGAGTGTCTTCTCCCAGCAGCAATTTTAGCAACTTTCCATGGGTGATCAATGGGATTTCGATCAGGACTCATTAATGGCCACTTCAGAACTATCCAGCGTTTTGTTCCAATCCTTTTCTGGGGGCTTTTTGAAGTATGTCTGGGGTCATTATCCAGCTGGAAGACTCATGACATGACCTAGGTTGCAAACTCAGGTTTTTGACACTGGGAACTACATTGCAACCCAAAATCCTTAAGTAATCTTCAGATTTCATGATGCCTTGCACACAGTCAAGGCACCTAGTGCCATAGACATCAAACCAAACCTGAAAACATCTTTAAAGCTCCACCATATTTGATTGTATGTACTGTTTTCTTCTCTTTGTGGGCCTTATTCATTTTTTGTTAAACAGTAAAATGATGTGCCTTGCTAAAAAGCTCTGTCTTGGTCTCATTTGTCCATAAGTCACTTTCCCAGAAGGATTTTGGCTTATTCACATACATTTTTGCAAACTGCAGTCTAGATTTTTTATTTCTCAGTGTCAGCAGTGGGGTCCTTTTGGGTCTCCTGTCATAGCATTTCATTTTATTCAAGTGTTGGTGAATAGCTTGCACAAACCCTAATGCATCCTTAGCTTGTTTAACAGCTTGAATTTCTTGGGGACTTAATTGGGGCTGTTTATCTACCACCCAGACTATTCTGTTTTGCACCTTTTCATCAATTTTTATCTGCCATCCACGAATAAGGAGATTAACTACACTGCCATGGGTAGTAAACTTCCTCATTATGTTGCACATAATTTTGATTTTCGAGTCCTTTTTTCTGTTCTCATTGCTGAGTCTGGCACACTCTGCCACATAATGCAAAAATTGAGCCTATTTCTCCTCTTTTTATCTGGTTTTTGGTGTGATTTTCATATTGCCCACTCCTGTTACCTGCCACAGGAGTTTCAAATGGGCATTACATATTTGAAACAATGCTGTTTACTCACAATTTTAGAAAGTTGCCAACAATTCTGTCCTTCCCATTTTTCAGTTTTTTCGTGTGAAATTATGTCCAATTTGCCTTTTTTCTCCAGTTTTTTTGTATTGTTCCAAAACACACAAATGAAATAAACATGTACAGAATAACAAGTGTAATTGCAATTTTCCGTTGAGAAATACTTCATTTTCTGGAACAATTTCAAGGATGTCAACACTTTCGGCCTTGACTGTATGTGCTTTCACTGAGATCAGAAAACTCTCAACTATCAAAATATAAAAATGATTACCTGATTGATAAAACTGAGTAAGCAAAAAAAAATCAAGAGCGCAAAAATTACATTTTTTTAGCTGCAATTCCACAAAAAATACTGTAATAAGAGATTAAAACATTAAAGCTGTCCAAAATAGTATTAATAAAAATGTATTGCTCCACAAAAATAAGCTGTCACACAACTCCATCCACTAAAAAAATAAAGATGTTACTAAGGATAAGCGAGTGTAATCGCGAGTATTCAGTACTCGGCGAGTAATGAAGTACTCGTGATACTCTGAACATAGCGAGTATTTCACTACTCGCCTTGCAATATTCGCATCTCCCGCCAAGCATTTGCCAATCACAGTAATGCCGCAGCCTTCTTGGTTGTGGCATTACTATGATTGGCTGTCCGCCCAGCGTCATACATGAGTCATAGCCTATGACTCATAGCCCATGAGTCATCGGCTCTATATAAGCCCTGCCATCGCCATTTTCTGCACATTGCATGCAGAACATAGCTAGTGTAGGGAGAGTGTGAGCAGCTGCTAGGGAGAGTTGTGTTTTTTTGTGCAAATCATCCAGAAATTGTCACAATCCATTTTTGGATCTGTGGCAAATTGTGCTTTGCATATTAAACCTTTTTCTTTTCAGGCCATCGGGGGTTAATATCAGTTTTTCCCCCGGTGGCCGCTGGTGTAATTACATGGCTGGTCAGTTTGCTGATGCTGGTGGAGACCACTTCCACCTTCCTTTAAAAGGTCACCTGATGCTTCCAGTAACTGTTGGTGATACACTTCCTCTTTGGAGTCCAACCAAGCTGGAGTCCGGAGCAGGCTGTGTGCAGTGTAACTTCAGCTATTACCTTGATCTGGTGCCTGACTCTGCTGCGCGGTGCATTGCAGCAGAGAAAGCTAAGTGTGGTTTGTCTTACCTCATTTGTATATCTTCCCTTGGTGTTATATTAGTGCAGCGGTGGGACCAGTGTCCACACTTGCCATTGAGGCAATTGTCTATTGAGGGATAGGTGCAGGGCAAGTGAGGGCTAAGGTATCCTGCTCGGCGACGGTTTGAAAGAAGCCGAATAGGGACGTCAGGATAGTCCAAGGCACAGCCTCAGGAGAGTGCAGGTGGTGTCCATTTCCCCATTCCCTATCACAGGGCCCACCATTGTAATTGTTTCCTCAGTGTTCCCTTGTTTGATTTTTGTTTAGTGAACCGATTGCTGGGTCGGGTCACACAGGGCCAGTCACTTCGTGACATTATCACCAACCGACACATTTTTTTTTTCTGGTGAGCCATGGTCCAAATGCAGCCCTTTGCCCAACTGCTTCAGACCCTCACCGATGAGCTTAAGGTGCTGCGAGGTGAGGTGATGCAGCAACTGCAGCAGTTGGTGGGGTTCTGGGCCTCGGCTTTGGTGCATGCTCATCCAGAACCCAATATTTTTCTCCCTGACAGGCTTTTAGGAGGGAGAGATAAATTTCTGGTTTTTCAGGAGGCCTGTAAATTGTACTTCAGACTCCACCCCCGTTCATCAGGGACTGAGGAACAGCATGTGGGGATTATTGTCTCCCTTCTCAAGGGTGATCCCCAATCCTGGGCCTTCTCCCTGCCGACTGATTCGCCATCTTTACTGTCGGTGGAGGTTTTTTTTTTCGGCTCTCGTACTGGTGTATGGAGATCCTGATGGCGTCTCCCTGGCGGAAACCCGACTTCGTAAAATCAAGCAGGGGGGCCGGCCGGCAGAGGAGTACTGCTCAGAGTTTAGGAGGTGGGTCACTGACACACAGTGGAATGACCCTGCCCTTAGGAGTCATTTTGTGCAGGGCCTTACCCCAAGGTTGCAGGATACTCTGGTGCAGTATGCCGCCCCAGGTCGCTGGAGGCCGCCATGTCCCTTGCCATCCGGGTGGTTAGACGCCTCAGGGAGAGGCATCCACCAAACGTTCCCCCTGTAGTCCGTGTTAGGGAGGAGGTCACACAGGTCCCGACGGACGAATCCATGCAGGTGGGAGTAGTTGGTTCCCAAACAGAGGTTGGGGAATAACGGGGAGACAGGTGGATTAGTAGGGCAGCAGAGTTTAGGATGGATTGGAGTGGTGCAAGAGGGCTAGAGGGGAGGCCAAATAGTAGGAGGTTGCAAATAGTCGAGACGGGAGATTATGAGGGCGTGCACAAATGTTTTTGCAGTTTCTTGGTCAAGGAATGTACAGATTCGGGAAATATTTTTGTGTTGGAGTCGGCAGGAGTAGGCAAGGTCTTGAATATGTGTCTTGAAAGAGAGTGCAGAGTCGAAGATCACCCCGAGGTACCAAGTATGTGGGACTGGGGAAAGTGAGCTGCCATTGACATTGATCAATAGGTCTGGTGGAGGAGTAGAGTGAAATGGGGAATGATGATGAATTGATGGGCAGAAAGTGAGCAGAAAACAAACATGAAATAGTGGACAGACATTGTTGGATTTTGGTAAGTAAGGAGGTGATGTCAGGTCCAGATGGGTAGATCTGCATGTCATCAGAATAGAGATGATGCTGCAAACCATGGGATTCAATGAGCTGTCCCAGGCCGAAGGTGTAGATGGAGAAGAGTAGGGTCCCTAGAACTGAGCCTTGGGGAACACCGACAGACAGGGGGCAAGGTGAGGAGGTGGTGTGGGAGAGGGAGACACTGAATGTCTGGTCTGTTAGATATGTCGAGATCCAGGATAAGGCCAAATCTGTGATGCCAAGAAATGAGAGAATCAGAAAGAGATTATAGGCACTTCACACAGACAGTCAGATGCCAGGGAAAGCTGTGTAGATTTAAAGCGTACCAGAAAAAGATTATAGGCACTTCACACAGACAGTCAGATGCCAGGAAAAGCTGTGCAGATTTAAAGCGTACTTACACATTAACAAATATGAAAAGGGTAAGATATGAGAGGAGGGACAGCCGTCCGATGAGCGGGGGGCACCATTCTCATTATCTTAGGGTGCCAACCTCCGCATCTAGGTAGGCGCTCAGATAGTAGTGTATCTAGGGTCAGATCACATATTTATGCACATCGGCTGAGTGAGACTGATGTCCCTGTTGAGCATCTTATGTCACTGGTTTAGGGATTAGTAAGCCCTTTTGGGTGCAAATTTTTTTGAGGTATTGAGTCTCAAGAGCTTATCTCTGCAATTGTTCAATTTTTAAAGCAGGGGTGGTAGATGGTGTTTTCACTGGCAAATTTAATAGACTAATGGGTGTAATATCTTTTACTCCTGGTATTGTTTTGTAGCCCTTTGCTATTCATTTTTCATGCATTTAGGCATTTGTATTCAGGGGTTATCAATTGAAGTTTTGTTATACTTAATAAAAGTTATATATTCATAGGGTTTTTTTTGAGTAAGCTGCAGATTAAAAGCATACCAGAAAGAGATTATTGGCACTTCACACAGACAGTCAGATGCCAGTGAAAGCTGTGCAGATTTAAAGCGTACCAGAAAGAGATTATTGGCACTTCACACAGACAGTCAGATGCCAGGGAAAGCTGTGTAGATTTAAAGTGTACCAGAAAGAGATTATAGGCACTTCATACAGACAGATGCCAGGGAAAGCTGTGTAGATTTAAAGCATACCAGAAAGATATTATAGACACTTCACACAGACAGTTAAATGCCAGGGAAAGCTATGTAGATTTAAAGAGTACCAGAAAGAGATTCTAGGCACTTCACACAGGTTCTTCATTTCCTGTTGACCTTGTAGAGAGCCAAGTATTCACAGATCCATGTGTGTGGCATTGAGTCATAGGTTTCCTGTTGTCAATCCAGGCTGTGCTGAGATTGGTCAGTCTGGATCTTGAGTCTTGAGCGACTGCTCTATCTACTAGGAACTGATGCTTAGAGCCTCTGGTGTGGGTCCCAATGCCTTTCTGAGCTGGATTCATGTACGAGTTCATATGGTTCTGTAGCTTGGCAGCTATTATGCCTGAAAGGAGTTTCCATGTTCTTGTAAGGCAGGTTATTGGGCGGTAGTTAGATGGAAATGTTCCATTGTGAGGATCATTCATGATCAGCACTGTTCTTCCTTGTGTTAGCCAAGCTGGGTGGTGGCCTGCTTCTAGCAGTTGGTTCATCTGCTTTGCCATACGTTCATGTACCGCTGTTAATTTCTTTAGCCAGTAGGTGTGGATCATGTTTGGGCCAGATGCTGTCCAGCTCTTCATGTTCTTGACCTGCTGTTGGATGTCTGCTTCTGTAATGGTAATTGATTCTTGGTTGCTGCGTTTCATTCTCAGATCTTCCACTGGTGTTGTGCATTTTTTCCTTCTCCCCTATATTCCTCTAGTATTGCTCAGTTATTGCTATTGGTGCATTGTTGCCTTTGTGCTGTTACTCTGTAGTTGGGAGTACACCTTGGAGAACAGGGCATTTATCTTCTTGGCCTCCGCTTCTCTGGTGTATCTCCCTAGTCTTGCAGCAAGTGCTGTGAGCCTTTGTTTAGCAGTCTTTATGGCCTCAGTTGGGGTCAGGCCTATATACTTGACCAGCTTGGTCTTATTCTTGATCTTTACAAATTTCTGTATTTCTGTTAGTTGGCTTACTTCCCTTCGTGTCACCTTAATCTTTGTCTCCAGTCTTCTTTTCCAAGGGGAGCACGTACTTCTGTAGTTCTTGCTTGTTGTATAGCCAAGCATTTCCATGATTGTTGAGACAGTAGCATAGATCAGTTTATTAGTTTGAGTTATGGTGGTGGTTGGTATTGATGCAAGTGCTCTATTGGCATCTTCTAGCATACTGTCTAGTGGTGTTTCTTTGCTGAGCCTTGGCAGTCGATCTCTGGCATTGATGGTATTTAGTTTAGCTAAGATCTTCTGTTTCAAATCAGCTGCAGTACTCTCTAGTTGCAGGATTGCATCAGGATTTTCAGGGGGTTGCACATGCTGTTCTTCCAGGTCTTCTTCTGGTGTGGTTCTGTAGTGCAATTGATCCATCTCAAGTTGTGATAACAGTTTTCTCTTTATGATAATGAAACGTTGGGTGACTAGTTGTTTCTCAATCAGTGGACATGCAGGTCTTGTATCCATCCATAGTTTCCTCATACTCTTCATATATCCTCTCTCATTTGGTCTGCTGTATATACAGTAGCATTTCATCAGATCCAGGTTCTCTTGCCTTGTCCATGTATGGTTTGTTCCAGTGGCTCATTTATCATGAGATTTTCCTGGTTCCTCGACATATTATATCCGGGCGACGTCCAAGCCGGCATGTCTCTATTTGCTTGTGACACTCTCATTTTTATTGAAGTAGGCACTATAGTATTAGTAGTTTTGCCCAAGGACCAATACTGGTATATTATTTCCAACAGGGCAGAGCTAGGATTTGAACCCCAGTCTCCCATGTTGGTGGTTGTGCACTTTTAACAGCTTTAACAGCCACCTAAGGTAGGTATTACAGTTTTAGGAGCCTTAGCCTATATACTTTAGCTATCTCTCTCTCTCTCTCTGTATATATATATATATATATATATATTAAGGCAGAAAAGTCCAGCAAGCGGAAACTTCACGGTCTTCAACTGAGTTTGAGACCTCGAAGAAGGCGGCAGTTGTTACCGCCGAAATGCGCAGTCTGTTCAGCATTATGTCTGCAACTTGTTACTGAACTCTGGATTTTTTAAATTTTCTGCAATAAAAATTCTTGGATTTTATTATACCACCTGAAGTTTCCGCTTGCTGGACTGTTCTGCCTTGATTTCTACATTGTTGGACTTGTTCCCAGTCTTGGTCCATGCAACACAGAGGAAACAGGTATTTACCATCCAGAGCTCGGAGGTTAGCTGGTCTATGTGTTGTTTTGCTATATATATATATATATATATATATATATATATATATATTCTACAAATGTGTTTTTAGTTGCTTTTCTGAATAAAATGCATATAGAGTAAAGGTGGACTCTGATAAACTTTGTTGCTGAGGTTTAGTAATAGAATGGTAGTTAATTAATGCAATTTTATTACATATTAAATCCTCCCTTTAAATGCTATATCAGACCTTTTTTGAGTACCAAGTTTGAAACATTTTCAGCTATAAGATATAATTTACTTTTGAAGGATGCATGCCAGATAACTACAGTAAAAGTGCAACCAATATCAAGAATTCTTAAACAGATTAATTATTCAAATGTAAGTACAATTATTGTGGAAAACAGAGTATTAATTTTTCAAAAATCAATTTTCACTGCTGCAGATATATTGATAATTTATTAACACATTGTCTCATGTTGTATTTTTGTCCAGTCCTTTCTGTAGACACATAATTTATGTCATAGTATCCATTATTTAAATTTCTAGTCTCCCTGTTTCTTTTTTCATTTATTTTAACTTTAGGGATTATATTTTTCTTTAATAAATGAAACAAGTTTTCTATCTATAATTATTTGGATACCAAGATATCAATCTATCAATCACCTATCTATGATCCATCTATGAATGTATTTATCTTTTTTCACTTATGATGATTTTAGTTTTTTTTTTATCTTCTGTTACATATTGTCCAGTATACTGTAAATTCTTTCTCTGGTCTGCATTCTCCTGGTGGGCCAATTTTTTATTGCCTACAGGCGGTATAATAAAAAACATTGTACTGGGCAAGAGGTCAAACTCTGAAGCTATGAAGCTGAAGCCTTGGGAATAATGTTAAAAAGTATTAAATCTCCCCGGGCATATTAGATGTTGCATAGAATAGACATGGAATAAGAGCATATACAAATACAGCACACATTATTCAGCACTAGTGCTATTCCGGAGAAAAATTATTCTGCCATTAAATTAATAAATAATGAAAAATACTGACCTTTCCATTCAATTTCAAAAATCTGTCATACATTTAAGAAGCAACATTTTTTTTTTATTGTTTTCCTGTTTAAAATGGAAACAAAATAGCCTTTTAAGCAATTAATATGTTTTAGGCTTAGAATATGTAATACATAATGCTGTACTTATTCTATTTTGATGGGCATAAGATGCACTTTTTTCTCCCAAATATGGAAGGAAAATGGGGTTGCGTCTTATAGTCTGAATGTAGCTTACTCAGGGGGAAGGCGGCAGAGGTGAAGTGGGATCACAGGAGGCAGTGCAGACAGGGTCTGCACAATTGATTTCCTGGAGGTGGGCTTTAGGAAAATGGCTATCTCCGGTGGCATATGCGCACATTGAGATCTAGGTGTGTCATTGAGCCAAAATCTGTGCATGCACCGCCTTTGGTGGCCATATTCCTGAAACCCACTACCAGGAAATCAATTGTGCAGAGTGGGGACTCCACTCCTGCCTCACTGCCAACATTTTCTTGAAGAACAGTGCCCACCAACCTTGCACCATCAGGACATTCTCTCCTCACAGCCCAGAACCCGCAGCTTCCTGGAGCAGTGGCCCTTCTTTTTCCTGTGACCCTGCTCCACCACCCCACTGGAAAGCTACAATTGTACTATTAGACGGACCTCCATTTTAACATAAGAGATTCTTTTAAAGAGTTTTTTTTTTCACTTTCCCTCACCAAAATTTCGGTTGCGTCTTATGGTCGGTGAGTCTAATTTTCCGCAAAATACGACATTTATACAAAGATAAATAAAAGAAAAGTTTTTTGTTTTTTAAAGAGTAAGGTACTGCATTAAAATGTTTGTAATCTTATCACTAATGCATAGACTAAAGTATTTATTTTTTATGCCTTGAAAAAGTTGCTGGTCCAGTGCCAAAAAGTGTTGATATGAAGAAAAAACTTTTCTTATACTCTCCGGAACTCTTCCTTTCCAGGAGCATAGCGTGCATATTTCAATAATATCAACTTAGCCAAGCTAAAAATAGAAAGGGTAGAAACAGAAGCGCAGAAAAAGGTGCACACACAGATCAAATGAATATATATAAAAAGGCTTTATTAAACACCAATGCCTGACAGACAAAAAAATTATTTTAAAAACAGCATAAAATCATGGACAATTCAAACCTGACGAGGTATACCAAGAAGGCAATATTTGATAAGGCTGCAGCTGTGAATGAGTGACTCACACATTAATCACTACCGGCAGCTTCGTCAGGGAAGTATTCTCCAAGTCAGTTCAGTCCTTATATGTATTGCAAATGCATTTGCAAGTGCTTACAGACGCACCGACACCTGTGTGGCACTTCCGGTCTGTGTGAAAGCGAAACTTCAGGTTTTTATCTGCGCATGTGCTGGATGCAGTTCAACAGATCTCAACATGGCGCTGATGCGTTCCACTATAAGGAAATGTCCTTCATATAGTAAGTTGTCTACTGCTCATTTTCAGGGGACTGAACTGACTTGTATACTACTTCCCTTACGAAGCTGTTGTGGGGACAGCAACACGCGTCAGACCGGACAGACCTGATGGTGTAACCTGGGCTCTGGGTGATTATGTGATCGCAGTGTGTGTTTATTTGTTACTCTTATGCATGTGTTTGTATGCACCACATGGTCACTGCTGAGAGCGCTCATGGTTATAGCATTGCTATTGCTCTGGCATAACTCTTAAAGTGATAACAATTCATTAAATATCCACTACACCAGCCTCTTTGGGTAAGAGTACTTATCTATATGATACTTGGTTTAGTGCACAAATTATTTATTTTTTGGTATGCTGTATTTGCCAGAGC